>NC_138313.1:50405000-50495000 GCF_965601325.2 Salmo salar | reverse complement strand
TTTCTGTTAGTGTGTTTCACCTGACAGGACTGTTTGGCTGTCAGTGTCTTGTTTTTTGTAATTGTATAGTGTTCCGTTCAAGTATTAAATATGGCGAACACTAACTCCGCTGCGTTTTGGTCCACTCTCTCTTCAGACAGCCCTTACAGAATTACCCACCACAAAAGGACCAAGCTGCGGAGGAAGGAGCAGCACCAGTAGAGCAGCATGATGGACTCATGGACGTGGGAACAAATCCTGGATGGAGAGGGACCATGGACTCAGGCTGGGGATTATCTCTTCCCGCAGTGGGAGATCGAAGCGGCGAGAGCGGAGAGGCGATGGTATGAGGAGAGAGAGCGCAACAGGCACGAGAGGCAGCCCCCAAAAAATGTTGGGGGGGGGGGGGGCGCACGGGGAGTGTGGCAGAGCCAGGATTTAATTCTGGGCCAACTCCCCGTGCTTACAGGAGGCAGCGCAGTACTGGTCAGACACCTTGTTATGCGGTAAAGCGCACGGTGTCCCCAGTACGCGTTGATAGCCCGGTGCGCTACATTCCAGCCCCCAGCAAGTGCCATGCGAGAGCAGGCATCGAGCCAGGGCGGATGGTGCCAGCTCAGCGCGTCTGGTCTCCAGTGCGCCTCCTCGGTCCAGGTTATCCTGCGCCGGCGTTGCGTACTGTGTCTCCAGGGCGCTGGGAGGGTCCAGTTCGCCCAATGCCTGTTCTCCGCCCGTGCCGGGCCAAAGTGGGCAGTCAGCCTGGAGTGTGGGTAAAGAGCGTAAAGGCCAGAACTCCAGTGCTCCCCCACAGCCCGGTTTATCCTGTGCCTCCTCCTCGGTCCAGGCCTCCAGTGGATCTCTCCAGCCTAGTCCGTCCTGTGCCACCTCCCAGGACTAGGCCTCCAGGGGGTCTCCCAATCCTGGTCAGTCCTGTGCCTGCTCCACGGACCAGGTCTCCAGTGGGTCTCGCCAGTCCGGAGCTGCCAGAGTGGCCCGTCTGCCCGGAGCTGCCAGAGTGGCCCGTCTGCCCGGATCAGCCAGAGTGGCCCGCCTGCCCGGATCAGCCATCGTCGCCCGCCAGCCGGGCGCAGCCAGGGTCGCCCGCCAGCCGGGCGAAGTCAGGGTCACCCACCAGACCTTCGGCGCGGCCAGGTGCGCCACCTAAGAGGGCGACGCCAAGGGTGGGGCAGAGGCCATGTCCCGCACCTGAGCCGCCGCCGTAAGAAGGCCCACCCGGACCCTCCACTTCAGTGTCAGGTTTTGCGGCCGGAGTCCGCACCTTGGGGGGGTGGGGGGGGGGGGTACTGTAATGCCCTGGCCATAGAGAGGGGTTTTTTGTTCTTTATTTTGGTTAGGCCAGGGTGTTGCATTGGGTGGGCGTTCTATGTTCCTTTTTCTATGTTTTTTGTATTTCTTTGTTTTGGGCCGTGTGTGGCTCCCAATTAGGCACAGCTGAAGCTCGTTGTTGCTGATTGGGAGTCACACATAAGGAGCATGTTTTTCCTTTGGGTTTTGTGGGTAAATGTTTCTGTTAGTGTGTTTCACCTGACAGGACTGTTTGGCTGTCAGTGTCTTGTTTTTTGTAATTGTATAGTGTTCCGTTCAAGTATGAAATATGGCGAACACTAACTCCGCTGCGTTTTGGTCCACTCTCTCTTCAGACAGCCCTTACAGTCTGGCTGTTCACGTAAAGAACTGTTTATTGTCTGGCTGTTCACATAAAGTACTGTTTATTGTCTGGCTGTTCACATAAAGTACTGTTTATTGTCTGGCTGTTCACATGAAGAACTGTTTATTGTCTGGCTGTTCACATAAAGTACTGTTTATTGTCTGGCTGTTCACATAAAGAACTGTTTATTGTCTGGCTGTTCACATAAAGAACTGTTTATTGTCTGGCTGTTCACATAAAGTACTGTTTATTGTCTGGCTGTTCACATAAAGAACTGTTTATTGTCTGGCTGTTCACATGAAGAACTGTTTATTGTCTGGCTGTTCACATGAAGAACTGTTTATTATCTGGCTGTTCACATGAAGAACTGTTTATTGTCTGGCTGTTCACATGAAGAACTGTTTATTGTCTGGCTGTTCACATGAAGAACTGTTTATTGTCTGGCTGTTCACATGAAGAACTGTTTATTGTCTGGCTGTTCACATAAAGAACTGTGTATTGTCTGGCTGTTCATATAAAGAACTGTCTGCTGATGTCTGGCTGTTCACAAAAAGGGGCACGTGCCCCCTCAAATTTGTCCTGTTTAAAAAATAAATATAAAGTTGTTTTTGGCTTGTCCAGATAGGTCCCAATCTCCTGATCATAGTATCATTCTACTGATACAGTGTGATCATAGTGTCTTTCTACTGATACAGTGTGATCATAGTATCATTCTACTGATACAGTGTGATCATAGTGTCTTTCTACTGATACAGTGTGATCATAGTATCATTCTACTGATACAGTGTGATCATAGTATCATTCTACTGATACAGTGTGATCATAGTATCATTCTACTGATACAGTATGATCATAGTGTCTTTCTACTGATACAGTGTGATCATAGTGTCTTTCTACTGATACAGTGTGATCATAGTATCTTTCTACTGATACAGTGTGATCATAGTGTCTGATACAGTGTGATCATAGTATCTTTCTACTGATACAGTGTGATCATAGTATCTTTCTACTGATACAATGTGATAATAGTATCATTCTACTGATACAGTGTGATCATAGTGTCATTCTACTGATACAGTGTGATCATAGTATCATTCTACTGATACAGTATGATCATAGTGTCTTTCTACTGATACACTGTGATCATAGTGTCTTTCTACTGATACAGTGTGATCATAGTATCTTTCTACTGATACAGTGTGATCATAGTGTCTTTCTACTGATACAGTGTGGTCATAGTGTCTGATACAGTGTGATCATAGTATCTTTCTACTGATACAGTATGATCATAGTGTCTTTCTACTGATACAGTGTGATCATAGTATCATTCTACTGATACAGTATGATCATAGTGTCTTTCTACTGATACAGTGTTATCATAGTGTCTTTCTACTGATACAGTGTGATCATAGTATCATTCTACTGATACAGTGTGATCATAGTGTCTTTCTTAGGACATGTGTCTTGATTATGGTAGATGTCTTGAGGGACCTGAAATTCCCCCAATGTCCCCACAAGGATAGTAAAAACAAGGTCAATTATCTCTTGTGTGTTACAAGTAGAATTAGGGTTAGGTCTAGAGGTTAGGTTTAGGTTTAGAGTTAGGGGTTAGGTTTAGGTTTAGAGTTAGGGGTTAGGGTTAGGGGTTAGGTTTAGGGTTAGAGTTAGGGGTTAGGTTTAGGGTTAGGGTTAGGGTTAGGTTTAGGGGTTAGAGGTTAGGGGTTAGGTTTAGGGTTAGGGTTAGGGGATAGGTTTAGGGTTAGAGTTAGGGGTTAGGTTTAGGGTTAGAGTTAGGGGTTAGGTTTAGGGGTTAGGTTTAGGGTTAGAGTTAGGGGTTAGGGGTTAGGTTTAGGTTTAGAGTTAGGGGTTAGGTTTAGGGTTAGGGTTAGGGGTTAGGTTTAGGGTTAGAGTCAGGGGTTAGGTTTAGGGTTAGGGTTAGGGGTTAGGTTTAGGGTTAGAGTTAGGGGTTAGGTTTAGGGGTTAGGTTTAGGGTTAGAGTTAGGGGTTAGGGGTTAGGTTTAGAGTTAGGGGTTAGGTTTAGGGTTAGGGTTAGGGGTTAGGTTTAGGGTTAGAGTTAGGGGTTAGGTTTAGGGGTTAGGTTTAGGGTTAGAGTTAGGGGTTAGGGGTTAGGTTTAGGTTTAGAGTTAGGGTTTAGGTTTAGGTTTAGAGTTAGGGGTTAGGTTTAGGGGTTAGGTTTAGGGTTAGAGTTAGGGGTTAGGTTTAGGGTTAGAGTTAGGGGTTAGGTTTAGGGTTAGAGTTAGGGGTTAGGTTTAGGGTTAGAGTTAGGGGTTAGGATTAGGGTTAGAGTTAGGGGTTAGGTTTAGGTTTAGAGTTAGGGTTTAGGTTTAGGGTTAGAGTTAGGGGTTAGGTTTAGGGGTTAGGTTTAGGGTTAGAGTTAGGGGTTAGGGTTAGGGGTTAGGTTTAGGTTTAGAGTTAGGGTTTAGGTTTAGGGTTAGAGTTAGGGGTTAGGTTTAGGGGTTAGGTTTAGGGTTAGAGTTAGGGGTTAGGATTAGGGTTAGAGTTAGAGTTAGGGGTTAGGTTTAGGTTTAGAGTTAGGGTTTAGGTTTAGGGTTAGAGTTAGGGGTTAGGTTTAAGGGTTAGGTTTAGGGTTAGAGTTAGGGGTTAGGGTTAGGGGTTAGGTTTAGGTTTAGAGTTAGGGTTTAGGTTTAGGGTTAGAGTTAGGGGTTAGGTTTAGGGGTTAGGTTTAGGGTTAGAGTTAGGGGTTAGGGGTTAGGTTTAGGTTTAGAGTTAGGGATTAGGTTTAGGGGTTAGGTTTAGGGTTAGAGTTAGGGGTTAGGTTTAGAGTTAGGGGTTAGGTTTAGGGTTAGGGTTAGGGGTTAGGTTTAGTTTAGAGTTAGGGGTTAGGTTTAGGGGTTAGGTTTAGGGTTAGAGTTAGGGGTTAGGGGTTAGGTTTAGAGTTAGGGTTTAGGTTTAGGTTTAGAGTTAGGGGTTAGGTTTAGGGGTTAGGTTTAGGGTTAGAGTTAGGGGTTAGGTTTAGGGTTAGAGTTAGGGGTTAGGTTTAGGGTTAGAGTTAGGGGTTAGGTTTAGGGTTAGAGTTAGGGGTTAGGTTTAGGGTTAGAGTTAGGGGTTAGGTTTAGGTTTAGAGTTAGGGTTTAGGTTTAGGGTTAGAGTTAGGGGTTAGGTTTAGGGGTTAGGTTTAGGGTTAGAGTTAGGGGTTAGGGTTAGGGGTTAGGTTTAGGTTTAGAGTTAGGGTTTAGGTTTAGGGTTAGAGTTAGGGGTTAGGTTTAGGGGTTAGGTTTAGGGTTAGAGTTAGGGGTTAGGATTAGGGTTAGAGTTAGAGTTAGGGGTTAGGTTTAGGTTTAGAGTTAGGGTTTAGGTTTAGGGTTAGAGTTAGGGGTTAGGTTAAGGGTTAGGTTTAGGGTTAGAGTTAGGGGTTAGGGTTAGGGGTTAGGTTTAGGTTTAGAGTTAGGGTTTAGGTTTAGGGTTAGAGTTAGGGGTTAGGTTTAGGGGTTAGGTTTAGGGTTAGAGTTAGGGGTTAGGGGTTAGGTTTAGGTTTAGAGTTAGGGATTAGGTTTAGGGGTTAGGTTTAGGGTTAGAGTTAGGGGTTAGGTTTAGAGTTAGGGGTTAGGTTTAGGGTTAGGGGTTAGGTTTAGTTTAGAGTTAGGGGTTAGGTTTAGGGGTTAGGTTTAGGGTTAGAGTTAGGGTTAGGGGTTAGGTTTAGGTTTAGAGTTAGGGTTTAGGTTTAGGTTAGAGTTAGGGGTTAGGTTTAGGGGTTAGGTTTAGGGTTAGAGTTAGGGGTTAGGTTAGGGTTAGAGTTAGGGGTTAGGTTTAGGGTTAGAGTTAGGGGTTAGGTTTAGGGTTAGAGTTAGGGGTTAGGTTAGGGTTGAGTAGGTTAGGGGTTAGGTTTAGGTTTAGAGTTAGGGTTTAGGTTTAGGGTTAGAGTTAGGGGTTAGGTTTAGGGGTTAGGTTTAGGGTTAGAGTTAGGGGTTAGGGTTAGGGGTTAGGTTTAGGTTTAGAGTTAGGGTTTAGGTTTAGGGTTAGAGTTAGGGGTTAGGTTTAGGGTTAGGTTTAGGGTTAGAGTTAGGGGTTAGGATTAGGGTTAGAGTTAGAGTTAGGGGTTAGGTTTAGGTTTAGAGTTAGGGTTTAGGTTTAGGGTTAGAGTTAGGGGTTAGGTTTAGGGGTTAGGTTTAGGGTTAGAGTTAGGGGTTAGGGGTTAGGTTTAGGTTTAGAGTTAGGGATTAGGTTTAGGGGTTAGGTTTAGGGTTAGAGTTAGGGGTTAGGGGTTAGGTTTAGGTTTAGAGTTAGGGTTTAGGTTTAGGGTTAGAGTTAGGGGTTAGGGTAGGGGTTAGGTTTAGGGTTAGAGTTAGGGGTTAGGGTTAGGGTTAGAGTTAGGGTTTAGGTTTAGGGTTAGAGTTAGGGTTTAGGTTTAGGGGTTAGGTTGAGGGTTAGAGTTAGGGGTTAGGGTTTAGGTTTAGAGTTAGGGATTAGGTTTAGGGGTTAGGTTTAGGGTTAGAGTTAGGGGTTAGGGGTTAGGTTTAGGGTTAGTGTTAGGGTTTAGGTTTAGGGTTAGAGTTAGGGGTTAGGGTTAGGGGTTAGGTTTAGGTTTAGAGTTAGGGTTTAGGTTTAGGGTTAGAGTTAGGGGTTAGGTTTAGGGGTTAGGTTTAGGGTTAGAGTTAGGGGTTAGGGTTAGGGGTTAGGTTTAGAGTTAGGGTTTAGGTTTAGGGTTAGAGTTAGGGGTTAGGTTTAGGGGTTAGGTTTAGGGTTAGAGTTAGGGGTTAGGATTAGGGTTAGAGTTAGAGTTAGGGGTTAGGTTTAGGTTTAGAGTTAGGGTTTAGGTTTAGGGTTAGAGTTAGGGGTTAGGTTTAGGGGTTAGGTTTAGGGTTAGAGTTAGGGGTTAGGGTTAGGGGTTAGGTTTAGGTTTAGAGTTAGGGTTTAGGTTTAGGGTTAGAGTTAGGGGTTAGGTTTAGGGGTTAGGTTTAGGGTTAGAGTTAGGGGTTAGGGGTTAGGTTTAGGGTTAGAGTTAGGGATTAGAGTTTAGGGGTTAGGTTTAGGGTTAGAGTTAGGGGTTAGGGGTTAGGTTTAGGTTTAGGGTTAGGGGTTAGGTTTAGGGTTAGAGTTAGGGGTTAGGGTTAGGGGTTAGGTTTAGGGTTAGAGTTAGGGGTTAGGGTTAGGGTTAGGTTTAGGGGTTAGGTTTAGGGTTAGAGTTAGGGGTTAGGTTTAGGTTTAGGGTTAGGGTTTAGGTTTAGGGTTAGAGTTAGGGGTTAGGTTTAGGGGGTAGGTTTAGGGTTAGAGTTAGGGGTTAGGTTTAGGGTTAGAGTTAGGGATTAGGTTTAGGGGTTAGGTTTAGGGTTAGGGTTAGGGGTTAGGGGTTAGGTTTAGGTTTAGAGTTAGGGTTTAGGTTTAGGGTTAGAGTTAGGGGTTAGGGTTAGGGGTTAGGTTTAGGGTTAGAGTTAGGGTTTAGGTTTAGGGTTAGAGTTAGGGGTTAGGGTTAGGGGTTAGGTTTAGGGTTAGAGTTAGGGGTTAGGGGTTAGGGTTAGGTTTAGGTTTAGAGTTAGGGTTTAGGTTTAGGGTTAGAGTTAGGGGTTAGGTTTAGGGTTAGGTTTAGGGTTAGAGTTAGGGGTTAGGGTTAGGGGTTAGGTTTAGGTTAGAGTTAGGGTTTAGGTTTAGGGTTAGAGTTAGGGGTTAGGTTTAGGGGTTAGGTTTAGGGTTAGAGTTAGGGTTAGGGGTTAGGTTTAGGTTTAGAGTTAGGGTTTAGGTTTAGGGTTAGAGTTAGGGGTTAGGTTTAGGGTTAGAGTTAGGGTTAGGTTTAGAGTTAGGGTTTAGGTTTAGGGTTAGAGTTAGGGTTTAGGTTAGGGTTAGGGTTAGAGTTAGGGGTTAGGTTTAGGGTTAGAGTTAGGGGTTAGGTTTAGGGTTAGAGTTAGGGGTTAGGTTTAGGGTTACAGTTAGGGGTTAGGGTTAGGGTTAGGGTTAGGTTTAGGGGTTAGAGTTAGGGGTTAGGGGTTAGGTTTAGGGTTAGAGTTAGGGGTTAGGTTTAGGGTTAGGGTTAGGGTTAGGGTTAGGGTTAGGTTTAGGTTCAGAGTTAGGGTTTAGGTTTAGGGTTAGAGTTAGGGGTTAGGTTTAGGGGTTAGGTTTAGGGTTAGAGTTAGGGGTTAGGGGTTAGGTTTAGGTTTAGAGTTAGGGATTAGGTTTAGGGGTTAGGTTTAGGGTTAGAGTTAGGGGTTAGGGGTTAGGTTTAGGTTTAGAGTTAGGGTTTTGGTTTAGGGTTAGAGTTAGGGGTTAGGGTTAGGGTTAGGTTTAGGGGTTAGGTTTAGGGTTAGAGTTAGGGGTTAGGTTTAGGTTTAGAGTTAGGGTTTAGGTTTAGGGTTAGAGTTAGGGATTAGGTTTAGGGGTTAGGTTTAGGGTTAGAGTTAGGGGTTAGGTTTAGGTTTAGAGTTAGGGATTAGGTTTAGGGGTTAGGTTTAGGGTTAGAGTTAGGGGTTAGGGGTTAGGTTTAGGTTTAGAGTTAGGGTTTAGGTTTAGGGTTAGAGTTAGGGGTTAGGGTTAGGGGTTAGGTTTAGGTTTAGAGTTAGGGTTTAGGTTTAGGGTTAGAGTTAGGGGTTAGGGTTAGGGGTTAGGTTTAGGGTTAGAGTTAGGGGTTAGGGGTTAGGGGTTAGGTTTAGGTTTAGAGTTAGGGTTTAGGTTTAGGGTTAGAGTTAGGGGTTAGGTTTAGGGTTAGGTTTAGGGTTAGAGTTAGGGGTTAGGGTTAGGGGTTAGGTTTAGGTTTAGAGTTAGGGTTTAGGTTTAGGGTTAGAGTTAGGGGTTAGGTTTAGGGTTAGGTTTAGGGTTAGAGTTAGGGGTTAGGGGTTAGGTTTAGGTTTAGAGTTAGGGTTTAGGTTTAGGGTTAGAGTTAGGGGTTAGGTTTAGGGTTAGAGTTAGGGTTAGGTTTAGAGTTAGGGTTTAGGTTTAGGGTTAGAGTTAGGGTTTAGGTTTAGGGTTAGGGTTAGAGTTAGGGGTTAGGTTTAGGGTTAGAGTTAGGGGTTAGGTTTAGGGTTAGAGTTAGGGGTTAGGTTTAGGGTTACAGTTAGGGGTTAGGGTTAGGGTTAGGGTTAGGTTTAGGGGTTAGAGTTAGGGTTAGGGGTTAGGTTTAGGGTTAGAGTTAGGGTTAGGTTTAGGGTTAGGGTTAGGGTTAGGTTTAGGGTTAGGGGTTAGGGTTAGGGGTTAGGGTTAGGGGTTAGGTTTAGGGTTAGGGTTAGGGGTTAGGTTTAGGTTAGGGTTAGGGTTAGGTTTAGGGGTTAGAGGTTAGGGGTTAGGTTTAGGGGTTAGGGTTAGGGGTTAGGTTTAGGGTTAGGGTTAGGGGGTAGTTTTAGGGGTTAGGGGTTAGGTTTAGGGTTAGGGTTAGGGTTAGGTTTAGGGGTTAGAGGTTAGGGTTAGGTTTAGGGGTTAGAGGTTAGGGGTTAGGTTTAGGGTTAGGGTTAGGGTTAGGTTTAGGGGTTAGGTTTAGGGTTACAGTTAGGGGTTAGGGTTAGGGTTACAGTTAGGGGTTAGGGTTAGGGTTAGGGTTAGGTTTAGGGTTAGAGTTAGGGGTTAGGGTTAGGGTTAGGGGTTAGGTTTAGGGTTAGGGGTTAGGTTAAGGGGTTAGGGTGAGGGTTAGGTTTAGGGGTTAGAGTTAGGGGTTAGGGTTTAGGGTTAGGGGTTAGATTTAGGGGTTAGGTTTAGGGTTAGAGGTTAGGGGTTAGGGGTTAGGTTTAGGGGATTAGGTTTAGGGGTTAGGGATTAGGGTTAGGGTTAGGGTTAGGGTTAGGGTTAGAGGTTAGGTTTAGGGGTTAGGGATTAGGGTTAGGGTTAGAGGTTAGGGGTTAGGTTTAGGGGTTAGGTTTAGGGTTAGGGGTTAGGGGTTAGGGGTTAGGTTTAGTGGTTAGGGGTTAGGGTTAGGGGTTAGGTTTAGTGGTTAGGGGTTAGGGTTAGGGTTAGGGTTAGAGAAAATAGGATTTTGAATGGAAATAAATGTTTGGTCCATACGAGGATAGAAAAACAATTGTGCGTTTAACTGTGTGTGTGTGTGTGTGTGTGTGTGTGTGTGTGTGTGTGTGTGTGTGTGTGTGTGTGTGTGTGTGTGTGTGTGTATGTGTGTGTGTGTGTGTGTGTGTGTGTGTGTGTGTGTGTGTGTGTGTGTGTGTGTGTGTGTGTGTGTGTTAGTGAGGCCAGCTGGTTTTAGGCTGTTGATATGGTGCTGATACACGTGGTAAATGGAGGCCTCTCGCTCTTTCCAGCTTGTATTCATTAACCTCCTTGAACTATACTGCTGTGATTTATCTGCACAGAACAAGAACACTGTTGTACATTATCAAATTTTTTTTTTTAAAAGCTGATTTATTTACTGAAAATATTTTGTGTTTGTTTGATTCTAAGAAACGTCTGTAAAAAAAAAAAAAAAATGGCAAATTGATTAATTCAAAATATTTAATCCTGAAATTAATATTTGTGAGTTATTAATAAGGTTTAACGTTTCACAAATAAAACTAATTATGGATAAATAAATATAATTAATTAGAATAGCATTTTAAGCAAGCTTGAACGAAGGGATCAGCATTTCATGTTCTTATGGCCTTAATCAATAGCGATGCTATAAATATTTACTATTATTAAATTGCTGTTTTAATAAACTACATTGATTAACCGATGTTTTAAATGACAATAAAATAAAAACATAGGACATCACTAAACCTATATTATCTCTAAAGAAACATAAAATAACATTAAAGTAAAAAAATGTTTTACAAAAACCAATAAATGAAAAAACCTCTACACATGATTTGCGGTTTCAAACGTTAAAGTACCTTTAATAAAATACATAGAATAAGTTCAGAGGTCACCGCTGTATAAACCTATGATAGAGTTATCAGAAGGTCAGAGGTCACCGCTGTATAAACCTATGATAGAGTTATCAGAAGGTCAGAGGTCACCACTGTATAAACCTATGATAGAGTTATCAGGTCAGAGGTCACCGCTGTATAAACCTATGATAGAGTTATCAGAAGGTCAGAGGTCACCGCTGTATAAACCTATGATAGAGTTATCAGGTCAGAGGTTACCGCTGTATAAACCTATGATAGATTTATCAGAAGGTCAGAGGTTACCGCTGTATAAACCTATGATAGAGTTATCAGGTCAGAGGTCACCGCTGTATAAACCTATGATAGAGTTATCAGAAGGTCAGAGGTCACCGCTGTATAAACCTATGATAGAGTTATCAGGTCAGAGGTCACCGCTGTATAAACCTATGATAGAGTTATCAGAAGGTCAGAGGTCACCGCTGTATAAACCTATGATAGAGTTATCAGGTCAGAGGTTACCGCTGTATAAACCTATGATAGAATTATCAGAATACATTATTTATTTTATATTATTGACAAATTCGAGAGATTTTATGAAATATTATTATTTATTTTTTTTAAGTAAAAATAAATTACATTTGGGGACAGATTTCAATTTTTTTTTTTTTTTGTGTGTATGTAAAATTTAGCAGAGAGAATGAAGAAATTAATGACTAATTCAGTAGTTTTGTTTTCATTTAAATAATAACACAGTACATCAAGACAAGGCATTCAGTTTTTACCTGCAGCTGCAGACTGCTATTTCGACCTGCTAATACAGGACTATTAAAGTCCCAGTGTGTGTATATATATATAATAAAAAATTACAAAAAATATATAAAATATTCTAAAAAATATATATATATATATATTTTTTTTTAATGATTTTTCAGGGGGTGCTACTGCACCCTCAGAACCTCTACTTCCCGCGTCTATGGTCTGTGTCAAGTGGGTATCTCCTCTATTCAGGAGACGTGAGACCTCCCTCTGACAGATGGGACCGCCACTAACTGGCAACGGTATAGCCTACAACTCAATGTGTTGTTAGTAGCAGGCAGCCCTTCTGCCTGCAGTAAAGAATAGGTCCCATTAGCATGTATTTGTTGTCGTTTTAACAGCATGAGAACAAGGACAGTTTGCATAATATTCCTATTCCTAATATTCCTATTCCTTAAAACTTTATTATTCGCTTTTTTTTTTGTTGTTGTCTGTTCTTTAATATATAGTCTACTTATTTGAATATAAATAGTTTAGACGGTTTGTTTTATTAGTAAAAACTGCATCAATGATGGCATTTCACAGGACATCAAGATTGTGTTTTCCTGTCAGATGACTGGTTTTGGTAAATCATTTGAATCATCATTTTATGACTCATTTAAATCGCAATGTATTTTATTTATTTTTTTAATCAGGCATTTTAAATAAAATAAAATAAAATATATATATATATAGTGTCATATCATTTAGGCTATATTATCAGTCACAGAATATCTATATTTAAAAGTTCAATTCGTTTCAGTAAAGTGCAGTTTATTATCTAGGCTACATATTGGACGTAGCTCAGTTGGTAGAGCATGGTGTGTGCAACGCCAGGGTTGTGGGTTCGATTCCCACGGGGGGCCAGCACTAAAAAAAATAAAAAAAATGTATGCATTCACTACTGTAAGTTGCTCTGGATAAGAGCGTCTGCTAAATGACTAAAATGTAAAATGTAAGTTAATATCCAACTTGTTTGTTATTAATATAAGACATAAAGCTTCAAAACGAAAAATAGAAAGATACTTTGTTCTGATTAAAATGTTAAAACGTGCTGGTTCAGTATATATATATATATATATATATATATATATATATATTAGCCTACCTGCGCTAAACTAAAACTGAACTTAAAACACCGTCATGAGATCATTCTGAACCGACGAGATAATCCACGTTGCTCTCTGAATAATTTAAATCGATGAATAATTACAGTACAAAAAAATTGGAATTATTATTGTTGTTGTTGTTGAGGAGGAGGAGGAGGAGGAGGAGGAGGAAAGTATCATGGTGGTGGAAGTCGATATAGGACCTGGCACCGGGGGGACCGATCCGGTTACACACCAACATCAATATTACAGTGGACTGGGCTGTGATCCGTGCGCGGACAAGCTTTAAACGGCAGGGGCAAACACAGTAACACACATGCGCTAAACTGACTGCTTTGGTGAAGTCAAACGACAAAATGAAAAATATTTAGGCTACAAAGGATTGTCAATGTTTAGAGGGGGAGTGGGAAAACATGTTATTTACACCTTATTTTGGGTATGATGTGGTTACCCAAATTACCAAAATGATTTTTTTAAATTTTATTTAATCCAATTAGTTTTTCCCATTTGTATGTAGAAATCTTTGAAGA
Organism: Salmo salar; assembly: GCF_965601325.2. Lineage (NCBI taxonomy): Eukaryota > Metazoa > Chordata > Actinopteri > Salmoniformes > Salmonidae > Salmo > Salmo salar. The sequence goes on along the minus strand of NC_138313.1, from coordinate 50,482,144 downwards.
TTATTGGTGGGGGGGGTGTGTTGTATTTTACTTATAACATGCGTGAAAGGTGACATGATTGATGTCTAATGACTGAACGACCTCTAGAACAGCCGGTCATTGTCAGGACTCATGTCTGGAGGCTGCTGCTGAGCTGAAGGGAGAGAGAGAGAGAGAGAGAGAGAGAGAGAGAGAGAGAGAGAGAGAGAGAGAGAGAGAGAGGAGAGAGAGAGAGAGAGAGAGAGAGAGAGAGAGAGAGAGAGAGAGAGAGAGAGGTCCGTGGGAACTCAACATATGACGAAGGCCTGTACCCCATATAATCATTTCAACCCTCATTCACCATCAAATATGTCTTCGCTGCCGGTCTGTCTTTACCACATGTCAAATCACAGTACGCATATCAATCCAATAACAATGCGTGTTTTATTTGGTTGAATGATGTATTTGATAGGTGCTGCAGCACAGCTCGGGGTGTGTTGTGGTCTTTAACACCCTCTGATTGGGTAAGAAGCACGTCATGACGACACCAGGATTCATTGCCGTTAGAACACCGTGTAGCGCTTCAGAGACCCGTTGATAATGTATTAAAAAAATAATACATGGATAATTTAAACACGCATTTGTCTTATTAAGGAACGTTTTTGTGTGTGTGTGTGTGTGTGGGGCTGTTCTTTGCATGTCAAAAAGGATACAAAGTCAAATAACACTATGCAAAACGTCAACAAAAAAAACAAGCTTGTTGACCAATCAGGATCTGAATATGTCTGCACTTCAAATAATAATTGAACATGTTCATTTAAATGCCATTCACTGATATGCTTGCTATCGCACCTGCCTGCTGCTGCATGAGGCAGACACACTCCTCTAAACTCTGGGGAAAGTGCTGGTCAGAAAGAAGAAGAAAAAAAAAAAGCGAAGCTAGCCAGGGAATCGAACTCGCAACCTTTCGGTTACTAGTCCAACGCTCTAACCACTACAGGGCAACAGGGCTAGGTAGCTGCCTATCTCGTTCCGTTCGGTATTTAGTAGCTAGATAGATATTTTCCATGAACTGAAGGTCGATTTCAACAGGATAACAACAAGAGCTAATAGTCACATCGATTCCTAAATCATTGGAAATGATTGCAGTCCCTGGTCCTTGTTTTCAGGCTGGTTGCATCGGTGCTAGCTATGTACCAAGCTACCCCCTAGAAGTCGTTAAAAAATATTTTTATCAAAGATATTTGTCATAGTGAAAAGCTAAGTCACCATAGTAGGGAGACAGCCTACCTCCAGTTTCCAAACAGTCATCAATGTTGACTAAATGCCTGATTATTAGTCTGTATTTCGACTAGCTAAGCGGCAGGGTAGCTTAGTGGCAGAGCCTCGTGGGTCTTTGGGTGTCTAACAAATATACATGTCTCACTATTTGACACGTCAAATAATGCTGTTGGACAGGTATGGACAGGTATGTCAAATAACCATTTAATTTGACGCTTCACATAAAAAAAAATATATATATATATATATTGAATGTCGTGTGCGCAGAAGCCAAGCGCCACCACAAAGATCCGTAGCGTTGGTCAAACTAAAAAAACGAAACAAAAAAGTTTGCAAACAAGCTCACACTCCGACCACGATGTGTTTACAACGCTGCACTGGTGATAATCCGAATGGGAAAACGTCTGTGTAAACCTTGGAAATAAGATCAGGACCAAACTAGCAGGATTAAAAAAATATATATAAATGTTAGCTATGTAATCTAATATTCTCCCCGACCGTCACAGAGGCAAGATGGTGATCCTACTGCTTGAAAGCCAGACAAATTTATTTTTTATTTAACGAGGCAAGTCAGTTAAGAACAAATTCTTATTTATAATGACGGCCTACCGGGGAACAGTGGGGTTTAACTGCCTTGTTCAGGGGGCAGAATGACAGATTTTTACCTCAGCTGATGGAGGCAAACAATGTTCTTCCCCAAATAACATAGTAAAACGATATAATCTGTTTCAGCAGCTATAGTTACCTAGATAACTAGCTATCATCTTCTATAATATCCCACATTTATAAGACAGTTTTAGTATTTGGTTGATGATGGTCCTACCCGGTCCTGTCAAGCTACACTATAAGGTATAAGGCAACAGGGCAACAGGGCAACAGAGCAACAGGGCAACACCACTAGCCTACAAAGTACAATTTCTATGAATGTGAATAGGCCTGTTTCAGAAAATATATATGAAATGTCAGAGGTTTTAATCATAAACAAATGATTTGTTTTTCAATACCAATTATCTTACGAGTTGCTTACCTCTCTTGTTTGGTATATTTACTCATTTTAATAATGATGGGCTAATACATACCCTTTAATAATGATATGTTAACACATACCCTTTAATAATGATATACATACCCTTTAATAATGATAGGCTAATACATACCCTTTAATAATGATATACATACCCTTTAATAATGATAGGCTAATACATACCCTTTAATAATGATATACATACCCTTTAATAATGATATGTTAATACATAACCTTTAATAATGATAGGCTAATACATACCCTTTAATAATGACAGGCTAATACATACCCTTTAATAATGATAGGCTAATACATACCCTTTAAATGATAGGCTAATACATACCCTTTAATAATGATAGGCTAATACATACCCTTTAATAATGATAGGCTAATACATACCCTTTAATAATGACAGGCTAATACATACCCTTTAATAATGATAGGCTAATAACATAACCTTTAATAATGACAGGCTAATACATACCCTTTAATAAATAGGCGAATACATACCCTTTAATAATGTTAGGCTAATACATACCCTTTAATAATGATAGGCTAATACATACCCTTTAATAATGATAGGCTAATACATACCCTTTAATAATGATAGGCTAATACATACCATTTAATAATGATAGGCTAATACATACCCTTTAATAATGACAGGCTAATACATACCCTTTAATAATGATAGGCTAATACATACCCTTTAATAATGATATGTTAATACATACCCTTTAATAATGATAGGCTAATACATACCCTTTAATAATGATAGGCTAATACATACCCTTTAATAATGATAGGCTAATACATACCCTTTAATAATGATAGGTTAATACATACCCTTTAATAATGATAGGTTAATACATACCCTTTAATAATGACAGGCTAATACATACCCTTTAATAATGATAGGCTAATACATACCCTTTAATAATGTTATGCTAATACATACCCTTTAATAATGACAGGCTAATACATACCCTTTAATAAATAGGCGAATACATACCCTTTAATAATGTTAGGCTAATACATACCCTTTAATAATGATAGGCTAATACATACCCTTTAATAATGATAGGCTAATACATACCCTTTAATAATGATAGGCTAATACATACCCTTTAATAATGATAGGCCAATACATACCCTTTAATAATGTTAGGCTAATACATACCCTTTAATAATGATATGTTAATACATACCCTTTAAATGCACATTTTACATGATTATGTCTATGGCCTTTCAATTTTAACACGGAGACAGGAAGGGAGAAATGCCTGTAACTGATCGCACCATAAACAGTGTTAAATAATGAATAGGACACAATAATCCTCGGACATTAGCCTACACATCCACGTTCCCTAGACTGTCGCTTAAATATTAGACATCCACTTGAAGAATATATCACGCGAAGCAAGATATATACTGAGAGACGATCAAATCCTTAAGTGCCACTAACCTTGGTATAAATGTTGGAAACCATTAAGTCAGTTGCTATCAATGTTTAAACCCTATAGTCTATGTCTTTCTTTACTCTCTCTCTCTCTCTCTCTCTCTCTCTCTCCTTACATTCTGATGGAAAAGATCTCAGGGCCACATTATAATTGTCCTCGGGTCTATAAGAGCGTTGATATGTTTTTTTTTTCTCTCCCATTGATCCCGAAAGCAAACGGTTAATGTAAAGATGCAGGCACTAAGTGGGAGTGCCTTGCCATTTACTTCAGCTGTCACTTGATGTTTGGTGTTGAGGGCGTCGCGGTGAATTTCGTTGGGAGTGGGCTGGCTGCTCTACCTAGTGGACGCTCTCTTTACACACTACACACACACACACACAGCCGTGAGAGTCGAGCTCCAGCGAGGGATGCGAGAGCAGTCGGTGTGTGGCAGACAGACATCATTATTATTGGACAAACCTTCCGGCCAACCTGTTCAAACCATCGGACGAGTTGAACGCTGCTCTTTTTTTTGTTTGTTTGTTGTTGACCTAATTACAATACTTGATCACTCTTTTGTTGCTGTTATTGTTGTTGTTGTTGCTGACACAACGAAAAACGGGTTTGCACCATACAACAACAACAACAAAAAAGGTAAGCTTTTGCTGTAAGAAAGGATTAACGTTTTTTTTTTTACCTTGTTGTGCGGTTGACAATTACACGATTTCCTAACGCATTCGGGTACCTTCACAGCCATACATTTCATTTCACGCAACAATCTTTTGACATAACGTTTAAAAATCATGAAACATTCCAATTAAAATACAACAATATATATTGGCTTGCTGTTTACCAATCATCAATATGCCTATTGATCTACTTGCTCACTGATGGCTTATCGGCTCTATGTTTCTTTGTAAAGATTAGAGCGTCAATTACAATATATATTTGATGAGGGATTAAAAATGCATCTTGCATGTCACTTAATCGAGAGAAAGAAGAAAAAAAAAAAAAAGAATATATTCTTGAAACGTCTTAAATGTACCTCTTTTAGTGGCTCTGTTATCTTCCCAAACGATATAAGACCTATAAAACTTAGACCTTGGTAATTACACAGAAAGCTGCTTATAGGTTCAAATCCTCCAGGTTAAACTGCTTGGCATGGCTAAATGTATATTTTCCTTCTGTTCCGTTAGCTGGCACTGTTCAGCCCTTCTCCTCAGCTCTCCGCCCGCCCGGCTAAGGTCAGCTCTTGGGACCGGCTAAATCAGTTTTGGGCCCGGCTGAGTCAGCTCTCATCACGTTAAAGACCTGGTTTAGGCGGCAATAGCACTAGATCTGATTTGGAAAATAGGCTTTTACAAAATACTGAGAAACCACCAAGCGTTTTTCTTGAAAGTATTAGCTTTTACGCATACATATAATACATTTTTACTATACTTTTTATATTGTTCTTATGGGCTATTTAAACAATATAGGTCTATTTTATTGTTTTTTATGATGACTATTATTATGCCTATATAATTGTCCGATTTTTATCAGGACTATTTGCTGTCATTATAGGCTAATCAATGCTATTACAATGCAATAGGTTTATTTGGAAGCTGGAAAGAGGATACGGATTGTTTTAAAATATTTTTTTTAATTCTTTATTTGTATTTCTTTATTTCACCTTTATATAACTAGGGAAGTCAGTTAAGAACAAATTCTTATTTACAATGACGGCCGACACGGGCTAAACCCGGAACGACACTGGGGCAATTGTGCGCCGCCCTATTGGACTCCCAATCACGGCCAGATGTGATGCAGCCTAGATTATAAATTAGTTTATAAGTATTATTGGTAAAAAAAAAATATAAAAAAAAAAAGGGAAAAAAATGATATAAATGAAAAACTTGAATTGTCATGATAATAATTGTTTTTCTTCTTCTGCAGGCTTCCAGTAATGGAGTGTAATCCTAGTCTGCTACCTGCGACACGGGACTCCAGCTCTTCTCCATCGAGCTCCAAACAGGACCTCCCAACATTCAACCCCAACCTGAAACCCAACCAGGTCAGCGAGACAGCCCTGTATGGAATCCCCATAGTCTGCCTGGTGCTGGACGGCCAGGAGAGACTGTGTCTGGCCCAGATCTCTAACACCCTGCTGAAGAATTACAGCTATAACGAAATCCACAACCGGCGTGTGGCACTGGGCATCACCTGCGTGCAATGCACCCCGGTCCAGCTGGAGATCCTGAGGCGTGCGGGCGCCATGCCCATCTCCTCGAGGCGCTGTGGGATGATAACAAAGCGTGAGGCCGAGAGGCTTTGTAAATCGTTTCTTGGAGCTCATAACCCTCCAAAATTACCGGAAAATTTCGCGTTTGATGTTTCCCACGAGTGCGCGTGGGGGAGCCGTGGTAACTTTATACCGGCTAGGTACAACAGCTCCCGAGCCAAGTGCATCAAGTGCTCCTTCTGCAATATGTATTTTTCTCCCAATAAATTCATATTTCATTCTCACCGAACACCAGAGTCAAAGTATACACAGCCAGACGCGGCTAACTTTAACTCCTGGAGGAGACACCTCAAACTGACTGACAAAGGCTCACCTGACGACGTGGCGCATGCGTGGGAGGACGTGAAGGCCATGTTCAACGGGGGCAGCCGGAAGAGAACACTGCCGGTTCACGGTCACGGGTCTGAACGTTCCTTTCCATTGAAATCACATCAAGGATCTAGCAACTTCCCCCGAAGAGAATCACCGGAGATCCCTCCTAAAATCCTCCGCTGCGACGATAACCGGGGAGGCATGGGGAGTATGAGTACCACGCGCAGCTATCCGGTTATCCCCGTGCCCAGTAAGAGTTTCGGTATGCTGCAAAATGTGAAAATTCCTCCGCCGCTTTACCCACATCCCTACGGGTTCCCGGCATTCGGGTTGTTACAGAAAAAAGATGATGGTGTTGTGATGGGAGGAGAGCAGAATAAAGCTCACCTCTCTGGCGTCTTCTCCTGGCCAAGCACCAAGGACAGCGCCTACCACTCTTTCCCCATGTTCTGGCCTACTGCAGGTCCCCTGACCATGCCCCCCTACCCCCAGGCCCAGGCCCAGGCCCAGCACAAACCGCACTCGGAGCTCCTGTGCGCCAGACAGGGTGATCTGGACGCATCCGAGCAGAGTGACAGAAGTAGCAACACTCCGAGGGACAGTCTGATGGACAGTGATCAGTGCTCTAGCACACAGTCCACCCGGAATGAGGACGATAAGTTTGGCGATGAGACGAGGCCAATGGACTGTATAAGACCAGTTCTACCAAGGAAGATCAACTACGTCTCTGCATTCAGACCCGTCATCAAAGACGCGGAGAGTATAGCCAAACTTTACGGTAACCGGGGGTCGTACAACGGGTCTCGAGCTGGCTACCTGTCACCAGATTTCCTGAGCGAGAGCTCGAGTTACAGGTCCGTGTCCCCCGGAAGTGTGGACAGTGTGGGAGAGACGGATGTGGACGTTGAAACCAATAAATCACAAGAGGACGAGGAGTCACTTCCGCACAACATTGAGGTTAGCAAGACCCCTCTTGTTCCTGTTTTATTAAACTTGGCACAGGGCGCTTCACTAAATTTCCCAGAATCCAAATCGGAGCCAGAGCAGGCGGTTGTGGTCGACTCACAGAGAATGAATCTACCTCTACACGTGGTACTGTCTTCAGACAGAGAGAGACAGGGCAAGCAACTGCCGGAGGACAAGAACACGTCTTTTGTTGAAGTGAGTGATTGATATGGACCCAGTACTACATACTAAAGAAGATACTTTTTTTGTTTGTTTGTTATGAATTATGAATTGACAGATATGAATTAAAAAGTAACAATAGACCACCGTTAATTAATTGACTCATCGAAAAGGCATCATCCTTTTACTGTCACGTATACATTAGGGCTTATTTTATTCATTGTACGTTCACGTTTGTTTTTGTCTGTGTTAATAGCAGAGAATCAAAAGGTCGTTCAAATACACAATTTGTCCCACAAAAAAAAAAATGTCAGAGAGCATGATTGAATGTAATTTACCGAGAAATCTTCATTATCCTGTCCTGATTTATCTAGATATATTCACCGGACAGGAGTGACATGCAACAAAGGAAAAGTCCATATGCTTTTGGTTCAGCAACGAATTACCATAAAGGCACTGTGGAATCGAAAGGTTGGATGTTGTTTTGTTCCAAATGTTATAATAATAATAATAAAACACATTTTCGAGAAAAGCAACTAGACTCATTGATTTCCATTCGATTTATTTGATGTTTATTTAGACGACAGTGTCAGTAGAGAGGAGCCGTCCTCGACAATGGAGGAGATTGAAACGAAGTCGTATAACGGCCAGAGCGGCGAGGAGAGCCCGAGAGAAGCTCTGATTGAGGGTTAGTTCCAGAGCTGCACATCTCCGTCGGATAATAGGCTATTTTACTTTTTTTTTTGGTCAGGATTTTTGCTTATATAAAAAATAAAATAATTAAAGCCTCTTTTTTTGTTGTTGCCTATTTGTGTATATTTTGTAACGCTATAAATGTTGTCTCTGTGTGTTTTCAGGCGAGGCAACGCACAATGTTAACAGATTATTACAAACTCAGAAAGACATAGAAAAACTAGCAAAAGGTAACTAACTTATTATTATTATTATTATTATTATTACATTGTTATTTATAAAATGTTGGCTTATTTATTTATTTATTTTTCAATAATAATGATATTGTTTATTATAGGCTTTCTTTAATAATAATTGGAATGATCAATAAATGATGCCTTACATGATCCCTGCAGAATAGAATAGACTGGCTCTCACCCTAGGCCTTTTACCAATCGCTTGACATGAATCATTTAACATGAGTTAGCCTACCATTTAGCCTATACCCCGCAGCCATTTTCACCCCATATTAATTCTTTTTTTATTTTTTAAAAAATATTTTTTAACACATTTGTTCATTCATTTTCTACAGAGGAATTGCAGAGACAGCTCGTTGAGCAAGTGGCGCTAAGGAAGAAATTGGAACGAGAATTCCAACATTTAAAAAGTATAATTCATTTAAATCAAATTTCAGTTTTCGATTCAAAGGTTTTTTTAAAGTTTTATTTTTTTTTAGAAAATGAGTGTTTCTCGTAGTATCATGGTTATCATGATCAGCATGTTGACCGCTGAACAAACACACGTCGATATGGTTTTTCACTACGTCAGGTGTGTTAGTGCATGTCCGTTTTTTTATATTTTTTATATTGCATGATTCGAATGTCATTTAATTTTTCAATTCAATTCATATGGCTATTCGTTTGTGTATTTGGTGATTTAGGAGGCTTTCTTCAATTTCGCCCGAGTAGGATGCCCGAGTAGTGTATATCTATATATATATATATATATAGGCAACCACATTAAAAAGAGTCCTTTATCGGCAATATACTAAAGATGACTGACTAAGCTATTGTAAATTGCTCCCCAGATAATTTCCATCATCAGATGAAAAGGGAGCTGTCCTACAGGGAAGAGATGGTTCAGCAGCTTCATATTGTCAGAGGTGAGAAGATACCAAACATTCACCCTCCTACCCCCCCTCTACCCCCCCCCCCCCTCCCCTTTACCCCCCCCCCCCCTCCCCTCTATCCCCCCCCCTCACCACCACCACCACCACATACACAATCCACATCTCGATCGTCTCAAGGTTTTTTTTAAAAGAAAATCATTCTTACATCTGTCTCCTTCCCTTCATCTACACTGATTGAAGTGGATTTAGCAAGTGACATCAATAAGGGATCATAGCTTTCACCTGGATTCACCTGGTCAGTCTATGACATGGAAAGAACAGGTGTTCTTAATGTTTCATATACTCAGTATATATATATATATATATATTTGATAGGTTGATTGATTAAAGGCATGGGATGATCAAAGGCATATATATATATATATTGATCATCCCATGCCTTTAATCAATCTTTAATCAATCAACCAATCAACCAATCAAATTGATCAAAGGCATTATTTTTTTGCCTAATCAATTGGGGCCCGATTCCGACCCAAGTTATTAAGCACAAGTAAATGGAACATAATTCCCTTTAATGCACTTTTCTCTCTGTGCGTATTCTAACCTTGAACTTAAGCATGAGAACCCTGCTATTCATTTGGGGGGTGGAGATAAAGTAAATGAAGGTGGAGGTGTGTCCTACAGATACACCATATTCTGACCTTGACTTCATTCCCTCAATATTCCACCACCTTTACGCGCCAGGAATAAGGTCAAGCGAACATGCCCTGAAATAACAACATATGTAATTTACAACTTGCTACGAGCTGTTGGTAAGAGCTAGGTAAACGAGTAATCTGTTTGGATTAGGGAATCTTGTTTTATAGATATATATATATATATATTTGACCTTTTTAAATCGCTGGAGACAAATGACTGAAACCGGTCATATGGCAGCAAACTGAAACATATCAACACTAAAGTTGATGAAATGCTGAGCCATTATGTAGAATTTAAACTGTACGGCCTTTTAACTTGCAGGGACGGGCACTCTAATGTCTTTAATTATAGGCCACCCTGACTTCCTTTGTTTCCCTATTTCTATCATGTAAAATATTAGAAACTCTCAGTATCAGTAGTCCTAATAACTACACATTCCACTGCCAATATACTGTTAGTTCTCTTCCGTTGGTACATCCTACATGATCTTTCCATTTAATTCCATTGTTTCGTTCCATTTGCTTCCTCTGTAAATGCCGTCAAGGCCGTGTGGTTGTTGCTGAGGATCATAAGATAGATAATATAACAACAACAACAGCTAGGCTAGTTAAATCATTTTTTCGAGCGTTATTTATTTTATTTTTTTTATTTTTTATTTCACCTTTATTTAACCAGGTAGGCACGTTGAGAACAAGTCCTTTATTTAACCAGGTAGGCAAGTTGAGAACAAGTTCTCATTTACAACTGCGACCTGGCCAAGATAAAGCAAAGCAGTTCGACAACATACAACAACACACAGTTATGTAGCGCAGACCAAGCCCTAACAGTTGTAACCTCGACGCAGGGCGCAATACCTGTGACATCACACAGTTCCATGGTTAGTGTAGGTAATAGATGAGGGTATAGCCTACTATTGTACACTATTCTCCCTAGTATAGTTCAATGGACAGTCGTGGCCAAAAGTTTTGAGAATGACACAAATATTAATTTTCACAAAGTTTGCTGCTTCAGTGTCTTTAGATATTTTTTTGTCAGATGTTACTATGGAATACTGAAGTATAATTACAAGCATTTCATAAGTGTCAAAGGCTTTTATTGACAATTACATGAAGTTGATGCAAAGAGTCAATATTTACAGTGTTGACCCTTCTTTTTTCAAGACCTCTGCAATCCGCACCTGACATGCTGTCAATTAACTTCTGGGCCACATCCTGACTGATGGCAGCTCAGTCGTGCATAATCAATGCTGGGAATTTGTCAGGGTTTCTGTTTGTCATTCTCAAAACTATTGGCCACGACTGTACACTAATCTTCCAACATTACCATGGGTTGAAAAACTGAATGTGACACTTTTCAAAAGGAATCAAACCACAGTATTCTTTCTTTAGTCCAAAAAAAAAAAAAAGTCTCTCCAAATCTGTTTTTCACGATTCATAAATACTTTCCTAACCCTAAATAATCTACAACATCAGAGTATTTTTAAATCTACTAATTGGTGCTGAAACTGAAACTAATATACATATATTTATATTGGCTTTCTTTCAACCATCTCTAATATTCTAAAAAAAAAAAAAAATACTTTTCTTGATATATCCTAGTGAGTCTGTCAACAAAAATTTCCAACTAAAAGGTACACTGTATTTAAAGGGATGGTTTAAGATAAATGTACTGAAAAACCCACATTGAATGAAAACTCAACCAGAAAATCTGTCTACCAGCAAGTGGTAGGGATTTCATCAGTTAAATTACATTTATTCAGCCCTGGCAAGGAAACCCCGCCTGGAAAGCCCGTTATGCATCTTCATAAGGTAAGTATGAATATCAACCACTGAGAAATGCATAGGAAAAGTGTACGTAAGAAAAGCTTAATTTCCTAAGTCTGAATCGGGCCCTTTTGATGAATAGTCAAAATATACTATATCTCAACACAGATGGGATGTATACATAGGACTACAGTTTGTAGTCATAACTGTGGACATCATCTCGGGATTTAAGTATAATAATTAATCCAAAAACAGATATTTTGTGTTTTATTCAACACTGCGTTATTAAAAGAGAAAGACCAGGAATATCAAATAAAACACACAAATGTGCAAAAAAAAAACAAATACCAAAAAATAATAGAAAGATAATATTAGGTCAGAACAATGCATTTACGTGCACATAATACGTGAGTCTATATGAATATGATCAACAACCCAAATAAAGAATGTAAAAACGTCTCCAGCCATCCCACAGCTAACAGACCTGATATAACCACTATTCAACTATCCCACAGCTAACAGACCTGATATAACCACTATTCAACTATCCCACAGCTAACAGACCTGATATAACCACTATTCAACTATCCCACAGCTAACAGACCTGATATAACCACTATTCAACTATCCCACAGCTAACAGACCTGATATAACCACTATTCAACTATCCCACAGCTAACAGACCTGATATAACCACTATTCAACTATCCCACAGCTAACAGACCTGATATAACCACTATTCAACTATCCCACAGCTAACAGACCTGATATAACCACTATTCAACTATGCCACAGATAACAGACCTGATATAACCACTATTCAACTATCCCACAGCTAACAGACCTGATATAACCACTATTCAACTATCCCACAGCTAACAGACCTGATATAACCACTATTCAACTATCCCACAGCTAACAGACCTGATATAACCACTATTCAACTATCCCACAGCTAACAGACCTGATATAACCACTATTCAACTATCCCACAGCTAACAGACCTGATATAACCACTATTCAACTATCCCACAGCTAACAGACCTGATATAACCACTATTCAACTATGCCACAGCTAACAGACCTGATATAACCACTATTCAACTATGCCACAGCTAACAGACCTGATATAACCACTATTCAACTATCCCACAGCTAACAGACCTGATATAACCACTATTCAACTATCCCACAGCTAACAGACCTGATATAACCACTATTCAACTATCCCACAGCTAACAGACCTGATATAACCACTATTCAACTATCCCACAGCTAACAGACCTGATATAACCACTATTCAACTATCCCACAGCTAACAGACCTGATATAACCACTATTCAACTATGCCACAGCTAACAGACCTGATATAACCACTATTCAACTATCCCACAGCTAACAGACCTGATATAACCACTATTCAACTATCCCACAGCTAACAGACCTGATATAACCACTATTCAACTATCCCACAGCTAACAGACCTGATATAACCACTATTCAACTATCCCACAGCTAACAGACCTGATATAACCACTATTCAACTATCCCACAGCTAACAGACCTGATATAACCACTATTCAACTATCCCACAGCTAACAGACCTGATATAACCACTATTCAACTATCCCACAGCTAACAGACCTGATATAACCACTATTCAACTATCCCACAGCTAACAGACCTGATATAACCACTATTCAACTATCCCACAGATAACAGACCTGATATAACCACTATTCAACTATCCCACAGCTAACAGACCTGATATAACCACTATTCAACTATCCCACAGCTAACAGACCTGATATAACCACTATTCAACTATCCCACAGCTAACAGACCTGATATAACCACTATTCAACTATCCCACAGCTAACAGACCTGATATAACCACTATTCAACTATCCCACAGCTAACAGACCTGATATAACCACTATTCAACTATCCCACAGCTAACAGACCTGATATAACCACTATTCAACTATCCCACAGATAACAGACCAGATATAACCACTATTCAACTATCCCACAGCTAACAGACCTGATATAACCACTATTCAACTATCCCACAGCTAACAGACCTGATATAACCACTATTCAACTATCCCACAGCTAACAGACCTGATATAACCACTATTCAACTATCCCACAGATAACAGACCAGATATAACCACTATTCAACTATCCCACAGATAACAGACCTGATATAACCACTATTCAACTATCCCACAGCTAACAGACCTGATATAACCACTATTCAACTATCCCACAGCTAACAGACCTGATATAACCACTATTCAACTATCCCACAGCTAACAGACCTGATATAACCACTATTCAACTATCCCACAGATAACAGACCAGATATAACCACTATTCAACTATCCCACAGCTAACAGACCTGATATAACCACTATTCAACTATCCCACAGCTAACAGACCTGATATAACCACTATTCAACTATCCCACAGCTAACAGACCTGATATAACCACTATTCAACTATCCCACAGCTAACAGACCTGATATAACCACTATTCAACTATCCCACAGCTAACAGACCTGATATAACCACTATTCAACTATCCCACAGATAACAGACCAGATATAACCACTATTCAACTATCCCACAGCTAACAGACCTGATATAACCACTATTCAACTATCCCACAGCTAACAGACCTGATATAACCACTATTCAACTATCCCACAGCTAACAGACCTGATATAACCACTATTCAACTATCCCACAGCTAACAGACCTGATATAACCACTATTCAACTATCCCACAGCTAACAGACCTGATATAACCACTATTCAACTATCCCACAGATAACAGACCAGATATAACCACTATTCAACTATCCCACAGATAACAGACCTGATATAACCACTATTCAACTATCCCACAGCTAACAGACCTGATATAACCACTATTCAACTATCCCACAGCTAACAGACCTGATATAACCACTATTCAACTATCCCACAGCTAACAGACCTGATATAACCACTATTCAACTATCCCACAGATAACAGACCAGATATAACCACTATTCAACTATGCCACAGCTAACAGACCTGATATAACCACTATTCAACTATCCCACAGATAACAGACCAGATATAACCAATCATCAAGGCCTTGAATAGGTGAATCAGGTTAACTATTTCAGGGCTACTAGAACAACATTGTGAAACATCTGATGGTCCCCGAGGAGAGGTTTGACGAATCACTGACGTTAATCAGTCTACTGCTCCTCTCGTGTTATCATCCTTTACATATAGACACATTAGGCAGCGAGCTGGACCAAGAGAGAAAGGTTAGTTATGCCTTTCAACACAAGTTGAAAGGTAAATGATATGTGGCCAGTAGGAATATGATACATATATATACTGCTCAAAAAAATAAAGGGAACACTTAAACAACACATCCTACATCTGAATCAAAGAAATAATCTTATTAATTACTTTTTTCTTTACATAGTTGAATGTGCTGACAACAAAATCACACAAAAATAATCAATGGAAATCCAATTTATCAACCCATGGAGGTCTGGATTTGGAGTCACACTCAAAATTAAAGTGGAAAACCACACTACAGGCTGATCCAACTTTGATGTAATGTCCTTAAAACAAGTCAAAATGAGGCTCAGTAGTGTGTGTGGCCTCCACGTGCCTGTATGACCTCCCTACAACGCCTGGGCATGCTCCTGAAGAGGTGGCGGATGGTCTCCTGAGGGATCTCCTCCCAGACCTGGACTAAAGCATCCGCCAACTCCTGGACAGTCTGTGGTGCAACGTGGCGTTGGCGGATGGAGCGAGACATGATGTCCCAGATGTGCTCAATTGGATTCAGGTCTGGGGAACGGGCGGCCAGTCCATAGCATCAATGCCTTCCTCTTGCAGGAACTGCTGACACACTCCAGCCACATGAGGTCTAGCATTGTCTTGCATTAGGAGGAACCCAGGGCCAACCGCACCAGCATATGGTCTCACAAGGGGTCTGAGGATCACATCTCGGTACCTAATGGCAGTCAGGCTACCTCTGGCGAGCACATGGAGGGCTGTGCGGCCCCCCAAAGAAATGCCACCCCACACCATGACTGACCCACCGCCAAACCGGTCATGCTGGAGGATGTTGCAGGCAGCAGAACATTCTCCACGGCATCTCCAGACTCTGTCACGTCTGTCACGTGCTCAGTGTGAACCTGCTTTCATCTGTGAAGAGCACAGGGCGCCAGTGGCGAATTTGCCAATCTTGGTGTTCTCTGACAAATGCCAAACGTCCTGCACGGTGTTGGGCTGTAAGCACAACCCCCACCTGTGGACGTCGGGCCCTCATACCACCCTCATGGAGTCTGTTTCTGATCGTTTGAGCAGACACATGCACATTTGTGGCCTGCTGGAGGTCATTTTGCAGGGCTCTGGCAGTGCTTCTCCTGCTCCTCCTTGCACAAAGGCGGAGGTAGCGGTCCTGCTGCTGGGTTGTTGCCCTCCTACGGCCTCCTCCACGTCTCCTGATGTACTGGCCTGTCTCCTGGTAGCGCCTCCATGCTCTGGACACTACGCTGACAGACACAGCAAACCTTCTTGCCACAGCTCGTATTGATGTGCCATCCTGGATGAGCTGCACTACCTGAGCCACTTGTGTGGGTTGTAGACTCCGTCTCATGCTACCACTAGAGTGAAAGCACCGCCAGCATTCAAAAGTCACCAAAACATCAGCCAGGAAGCATAGGAACTGAGAAGTGGTCTGTGGTCCCCACCTGCAGAACCACTCCTTTATTGGGGGTGTCTTGCTAATTGCCTATAATTTCCACCTGTTGTCTATTCCACTTGCACAACAGCATGTGAAATTTATTGTCAATCAGTGTTGCTTCCTAAGTGGACAGTTTGATTTCACAGAAGTGTGATTGACTTGGAGTTACATTTGTGTTGTTTAAGTGTTCCCTTTATTTTTTTGAGCAGTATATATATAATATATACACAGTGGGGGAAAAAAGTATTTGATCCCCTGCTGATTTTGTACGTTTGCCCACTTACAAAGAAATGATCAGTCTATAATTTTAATGGTAGGTTTATTTGAACAGTGAGAGACAGAATAACAACAAAAATATCCAGAAAAACCACAGCCTTATATATATATATATATATATATATATATATATATATATATATATATATATATATATACAGTACCAGTCAAAAGTTTTGACACACCTACTCATTCAAGGGTTTTTCTTTATTTGTACTATTTTCTACATTGTAGAATAATACTGAAGACATCAAAACTATGAAATAACACATATGGAATCATGTAGTAACCAACAAAGTGTTAAACAAATCAAAATATATTTTATATTGGAGATTTTTCAAAGTAGCCACCCTTTGCCTTGATGACAGCTTTGCACTCTCTTGGCATTCTCTCAACCAGCTTCACCTGGAATGTTTTTCCAACAGTCTTGAAGGAGTTCCCACATACATTTTCCTTCACTCTGCGGTCCAACTCATCCAACACCATCTCAATTGGGTTGAGGTCAGGTGATTGTGGAGGCCAGGTCATCTGATGCAGCACCCCATCACTTTCCTTCTTGGTCCAAATAGCCCTTACACAGCCTGGAGGTGTGTTGGGTCATTGTTCTGTTGAAAAACAAATGATAGTCCTTCTAAGCACAAACCAGATGGGATGTAGTATCGCTGCAGAATGCTGTGGTAGCCATGCTGGTTAAGTGTGCCTTAAATTCTAAATAAATTACAGACAGTGTATCAGAGGACATTTCTCCAAAAAAGTACGATCTTTGTCCCCATGTGCAGTTGCAAACCGTAGTCTGTCTTTCTTATGGCGGTTTTGGAGCAGTGACTTCTTCCTTGCTGAGCGGCCTTTCAGGTTATGTCGATATAGGACTCGTTTTACTGTGGATATAGATACTTTTGTACCTGTTTCCTCCAGCATCTTCACAAGGTCCTTTGCTGTTGTTCTGGGATTGATTTGCACTTTTCGCACCAAAGTACGTTCATCTCTAGGAGACAGAATGCGTCTCCTTCCTGAGCGGTATGATGGCTGCGTGGTCCCATGGTGTTTATACTTGCGTACTATTGTTTGTACAGATGGGCGTGGTACCTTCAGGCGTTTGGAAATTGCTCCCAAGGATGAACCAGACTTGTGGAGGTCTACAATTGTTTTCCTGAGGTCTTGGCTGTTTTCTTTTGATTTTCCCATGATGTCAAGCAAAGAGGCACTGAGTTTGAAGGTAGGCCTTGAAATACATCCACAGGTACACCTCCAATCGACTCAAATGATGTCAGTTAGCCTATCAGAAGCTTCTAAAGCCATGACATCATTTTCTGGAATTTTCCAAGCTGTTTAAAAGCACAGTCAACTTAGTGTATGTAAACTTCTGAACCACTGGAATTGTGATACAGTGAACTATAATCTGTCTGTAAATAATTATTGGAAAAATGACTTGTGTCATGCACAAAGTAGATGTCCTAACCGACTTGCCAAAACTATAGTTTGTTAACAAGAAATTTGCAAGAGTGGTTGAAAAACAAGTTTTAATGACTCTAACCCAAGTGTATGTAAACTTCCAACTTTAACAGTATATAGGGAAGGTAATCAAAGAGGTGATGGAGTCCAGGCGAGTCTGATGACGCACAGGTGCACGTAACGATGGTGACAGGTGTGCGCCAAAACGAGCAGTCTGATGAACTAGAGGTCGGAGAGGTTTCACACGTGACACCTTGTCACAACACAACTGATTGGCTCAAATGCATTAAGAATGAAAGAAATTCCACAAATTAACTTTTAACGAGGCGCACCTGTTAAATGAAATGCATTCCAGGTGACTACCTCATGAAGCTGGTTGAGAGAATGCCAAGAGTGTGCAAAGGCAAAGGGGTGGCTACTTCGAAGAATCTAAAATATATACATGATTCCACATGTGTTTTTTCATAGTTTTGATGTCTTCACTATTATTCTACAATGTAGAAAATATTAAAAATAAAGAAAAACCCTTGAATGAGTAGGTGTGTCCAAACGTTTGACTGGTACTGTACTTTTTTTTTTCTTTTTATATATTTAAAAAAACTGCAGATTTTATACACAAGAACACACGTAGTCAGGAACATTGACTTGCTGTAGCTAAAGGGTTAGATTGTTTCTTCAGACATACATGAACATTCATTGTTTTACTACATTTCAGATCATGGCCTTGATTCATATTTCTATTTATTTATATATGCAGTGCCTTCGGGAAAGTATTCAGACCCCTTCACTTTTCCCACATTTTGTTACGTTACTGTAATGGTCCTGTGTGTGTAGCTGGTGTAGAGAGTCAGGCGCAGGACAGCAAATATGAGTAATCAACGTACTTTTACTCAAAATGACAAATGTACAAAGTAACCTGGGGAACAGAGGGTTAAATAATAAACAGGTAATTGGGTGAGTGACTAAGACTAAGACAAAACAAATGGAAAATGAAAAGTGTATCGGCGGTGGCTAGAAGGCCGGTGACGTCGACCGCCGAACGCCGCCCGAACGAGGAGAGGGACCGACTTTGGCGGAAGTCGTGACAGTTACAGCCTTATTCGAAAACAATTTCCTCAGCAATCAACACACAATACTCCATAATGACATCACAATACCCCATAATGACATCACAATACCCCATAATGACATCACACTACCCCATAATGACATCACAATACCCCATAATGACATCACAATACTCCATAATGACATCACAATACCCCATAATGACATCACACTACCCCATAATGACATCACAATACCCCATAATGACAAAGCAAAAACAGGTTTTTAGAAATGTTTGAAAATGTATTAAAAACCAAAAACAGAAATATCTTATTTACATATACCTTATTTACATAAGTATTGAGACCCTATGCTATGAGACTCGAAATTGAGCACAGGTGAATCCTGTTTCCATTGATCATCCTTGATATATTTGTACAACTTGACTGGAGTCCACCTGTGGTAAATTCAATTGATTGGACATGATTTGGAAAGGCACACACCTGTCTATATAAGGTCCCACAGTTGACAGTGCATGTCGGAGCAAAAACCAAGCCATGAGGTCAAAGGAATTGTCCGTAGTGCTCCGAGACTAGATTGTGTCGAGGCACAGATCTGGGGAGTGGTACAAAATAAATTCTGCAGCATTGAAGGTCCCCAAGAACACAGTGGAAGTTTGGAACCACCAAAACTCTTCCTAGAGTTTGCCGCACGACCAAACTGAGCAATCGAGGGAGAAGGTCCTTGGTTAGGTGACCAAGAACCCAATGGTCACTCTGACAGAGCTCTAGAGTTCCTCTGTGGATATGGGAGAACCTTCCAGAAGGACAGCCATCTCTGCAGCACTCCACCAATTAGGCCTTTATGGGAGAGTGGCCAGATGGAAGCCACTCCCCAGTAAAAGGCACATGACAGCCTTCTGGGAGTTTTCCTAAAGGCACCTAAAGACTCAGACCATGACAGACAAGATTCTCTGGTCTGATGAAACTAAGATTGAACTCTTTGGCCTGAATGCCAAGCGTCACGTCTGGAGGAAACTTGGCACCATCCCTACGGTGAAGCATGGTGGTGGCAGCATCATGCTGTGGGGATGTTTTTCAGTGGCACTGACTAGGAGACTAGTCAGGATCGAGGCAAAGATGAACGGAGCAAAGTACAGAGAGATTCTTGATGAAAACCTGCTCCAGAGCGCTCAGGACCTCAGACTTGGGGGAAGGTTCACCTTCCAACAGGACAACGACCCTAAACACACAGCCAAGACAACGCAGGAGAGGCTTCGGGACAAGTCTCTGAATGTCCTTGAGTGGCCCAGCCAGAGAACGGACTTGAATCTGATCAAACATTTCTGGAGAGACCTGAAAATAGCTGTGCAGCGACGCTCCCCATCCAACCTGACAGAGCTTGAGAGGATCTGCAGAGAAGAATGGGAGAAACCTCCCAAATACAGGTGTGTCAAGCTTGTAGCGTCATACCCAAGAAGACTTGAGGCTGTAATCGCTGCCAAAGGTGCTTCAACACAGTACTTAGTAAAGGGTCTGAATACTTATGTAAATGTAATATTTCTGTTTTTTTATTTGCTATTATTTTGCCATTATGGGGTATTGTGTGTAGATCGATGAGGGAAAAAAGCAATTGAATCCATTTTAGAATAAGGCTGTTAAGTAACAAAATGTGAAAAAAGTTAAGGGGTCTGAATACTTTCCATGTCAAGTGTCAGTTGTGTGGAGGTGAGGATGGAGTCAGGCGCAGGACACAGAACTGAGTAAAATAACGTTCTTTACTCTGAAAAATAAATATCCCAAAATCCACGCAGGGATAACAACCCTAACACAAAAACCATGAAACAATCACGCGCACAAAACATAATGAGAACCAGAGGGTTAAACAGGGAAATAATAATAACGAAATGGGAACCAGGTGTGAACAATCAAGACAAAACAAATGGAAAAAGAAACGTAGATCGGTGGAAGCTTGATAGCCGGTGACGTCGACCGCCGATACGCCACCCGAACGAGAGGGACCAACTTCTGCGGAAGCCGTGACAATCCAAATGCACTGTATATATATTTTTATATATTTTCCTGTATTATTTTCCCCCTAACCCTACCACTCCTCCCTTAATTGGATTAAACTAATGGACAACAACACTTAGGCTTCTACTTCCAGTTTATACATAACTATATACATTTTTATGGACACAATCTATTTTACAATAGTTATCTTTTGTTTGTTTTTAGTACCATTCTATCAGCTCCATTCAACCCCTCCCATCGATCTCTAAACACCATCCAGTTTTGATTTATATTTGTCGTATATATTTTTCAAATGTGCTGTGATGTTTCACAAAAATTCTGAACCTTTCTATTCTCACAATTCCTACAGATTGTAAATTAAAGATAAACATTTTTTTGCTAAAATTATTATTATATTATTGATGGATTGACTATGACTTTTTAAATCACCCAACAGTGTTATTTACAGAGTTAACTCCAGGTAAATGTTGCAATTCTTCAACCAGTCCTGAACCTGAACCTTGCGACCAAAAACCAGCTACATATTTACCAAAACAAATTATCTAATGATTCTGTCTCTTCGCAGCAAAATCTGCAGAGCTGGGACGGTTGTATCACCCATATAAATAACATTCTATTGGTTGCAAGAATGTTTTATAATAATTTAAATTAAATTGAAAAACTCTTGTTTTGTGCATCAGTTCATAAATCATGTGCCAAGGAATCGGTTCATTGGAAATCTCTTCCCAACTATTTTGCAATCTGTGTGATTCAAGTTGTATTACATTTTAGAGCATGACCTTGAATCGAGTTTTATTTAAGCAATAAGGTACGAGGGGGTGTGGTTTATGGCCAATATAGTACATTTTATAAACTGGAATATTCGAGCCCTGAATGCTGATTGGCTGACAGCTGTGGTATATCAGACCGTGTACAACGGTTATGACAAAACACGTATTTTTACTGCTCTAATTACGTTGGTAACCAGTTTACAATGGCATTAAGGCACCTCGGGGGGTTGTGGTATACTGCCAATTTCCCACGGCTAAGGGCTGTGTCCAGGCATTTGTCACGCTGAAGAACAACCCTTAGCCTATATACATTTGAAAAGGGAATTGACTTTTATTTTATTTATATTATAAATTTTTTTAAACCTTTATTTAACTAGGCAAGTCAGAACAAGTTCTTATTTACAATGACGGCCTGGCAAAAGGCCTCCTGCGGGGACGAGGGCCTGGGATTAAAAGTAAAGAATATAGGACAAAACACACATCACAACAAGAGAGGCACCACAACACTACAAAAAGAGAGACCTAATACAACAACACAGCAAAGCAGCAACACATGACAACAACATAGTAGCAACACAACATGGTAGCAACACAACATGACAACAACATGGTAGCAACACAACATGGCAGCAGTACAACATGGTAGAAGCACAACATGGTAGCAACACAACATGGTAGCAGCACAACATGGTAGCAGCACAACATGGTACAAACATTATTGGGCTCAGACAACAGAACAAAGGGCAAGAAGGTAGAGACAACAATACATCCCACAAAGCAGCCACAACAGTCAGTAAGAGTGGCCATGATTGAGTCTTACACTTAGGTTACACTTAGGTTACATACACTAAGTTGGAGTCATTAAAACTCGTTTTTCAACCACCACAAATTTCTTGTTAACAAACTATAGTTTTGGCAAGTCGATTAGGACATCTACTTTGTGCATGACACAAGTCATTTTTCCAACAATTGTTCACATACAGATTATTTCACTTATAATTCCCTGTATCACAATTCCAGTGGTTCAGAAGTTTACATACACTAAGTTGACTGTGCCTTTAAACAGCTTGGAAAATTCCAGAAAATTATGTCATGGCTTTAGAAGCTTCTGATAGGCTAATTGACATCATTTGAGTCAATTGGAGGTATACCTGTGGATGTATTTCAAGGCCTACCTTCAAACTCAGTGCCTCTTTGCTTGACATCATGGGAAAATCTAAAGAAAACAGCCAAGACGTAAGAAAAGAAATTGTAGACCTCCACAAGTCTGGTTTATCATTGGGAGCAATTTGCGAAATTTACAGACTTCAACTGTACATTTGAAAAGATAATTAATTTAGTCCTATATACATTTGAAAAGATAATTAATTTAGTCCTATATACATTTGAAAAGAGAACTGACTTCGGCATATATATATACGGCAGGTACCCTAGTGGTTAGAATGTTGGGCCAGTAACCGAAAGGTTGCTAGATCGAATGCCTGAGCTGACAAGGTAAAAAATCTGTTGTTCTGCCCCTGAACAAGGCAGTTAACCCACTGTTCCTAGGCCGTCATTGTATATAAGAATTTGTTCTTAACTAACTTGCCTAGTTAAATAAAAGGTTAAAAAAATAAATATACAATTGAAAAGAGAATAGACATCACTAGAAAAGTATTTATGTATTGTGAGGACTGAAACACACACACCTTTGTGGATCTATTTAGTGTTCTATTCCCTTCATCTAGTGGATCTATTTAGTGATCTATTCCCTTCATCTAGTGGATCTATTTAGTGATCTATTACCTTCATCTAGTGGATCTATTCCCTTCATCTAGTGGATCTATTTAGTGATCTATTCCCTTCATCTAGTGGATCTATTCCCTTCATCTAGTGGATCTATTCCCTTCATCTAGTGGATCTATTTAGTGATCTATTCCCTTCATCTAGTGGATCTATTCCCTTCATCTAGTGGATCTATTTAGTGATCTATTCCCTTCATCTAGTGGATCTATTCCCTTCATCTAGTGGATCTTTTCCCTTCATCTAGTGGATCTATTTAGTGATCTATTCCCTTCATCTAGTGGATCTATTCCCTTCATCTAGTGGATCTATTCCCTTCATCTAGTGGACCTAGATATTTTAGTGATCTATTGGATCTAGATCTATTTAGTGATCTTCATCTAGTGGATCGATTAAGGGATCTATTCCCTTCATCTAGTGGATCTATTCCCTTCATCTAGTGGATCTATTTAGTGATCTATTCTCTTCATCTAGTGGATCTATTTAGTGATCTATTTCCTTTCTTCATCTAGTGGATCTATTTAGTGATCTATTCTCTTTCTTCCCAGAAGCTCACAACGCTCTACAACATTTCTCCTGTAAGATGCTGACTCCTCGACACTGCACTGGAACCTGCTCCTTCAAACCTCCTCTTCTACCACCTTAGTCCTTTCCCACAGCCCGCCGTGGAGCCCCGTCAGTCTGGAAAGCAAGGCTACTTCTACCCACAAGACTACTACCACCCACAAGACTACTACCACCTCCAGGACTACTACCACCCTGAAGACTACTACCACCCCCAGGACTACTACCACCCCCAGGATTACTATCACCCCCAAGACTACTACCACCCCCAAGACTACTACCACCCTGAAGACTACTACCACCCTGAAGACCACTACCACCCCCAGGACTACTACCACCCTAAAGAATACTAACACCCTGAAGACTACTACCACCCTGAAGACTACTACCACCCCCAGGACTACTACCACCCCCAGGACTACTACCACCCTGAAGACTACTACCACCCCGAAGACTACTACCACCCCCAAGACTACTACCACCCCCAAGACTACTACCACCCCCAGGACTACTAACACCCCAAGACTACTACCACCCCCAAGACTACTACCACCCCCAAGACTACTACCACCCCCAAGACTACTACCACCCCCAGGACTACTACCACCCCCAAGACTACTACCACCCTGAAGACCACTACCACCCTGAAGACCACTACCACCCCCAGGACTACTACCACCCTGAAGACTACTACCACCCTGAAGACTACTACCACCCCCAGGACTACTACCACCCTGAAGACTACTACCACCCTGAAGACTACTACCACCCTAAAGAATACTAACACCCCCAAGACTACTACCACCCCCAGGACTACTACCACCCCCAAGACTACTACCACCCCCAGGACTACTACCACCCCCAAGACTACTACCACCCCCAGGACTACTACCACCCCCAGGACTACTACCACCCCCAAGACTACTACCACCCCCAAGACTACTACCACCCCCAAGACTACTATCACCCCCAGGACTACTACCACCCCCAAGACTACTACCACCCCCAGGACTACTACCACCCTAAAGACTACTACCACCCTAAAGACTACTACCACCCCCAGGACTACTACCACCCCCAGGACTACTACCACCCCCAGGACTACTACCACCCTGAAGACTACTACCACCCCCAGGACTACTACCACCCTGAAGACTACTACCACCACCAAGACTACTACCACCCCCAGGACTACTACCACCCCCAGGACTACTACCACCCTGAACACTACTACCACCTTGAAGACTACTACCACCCCCAGGTCTACTACCACCCCCAAGACTACTACCACCCCCAGGACTACTACCACCCCCAAGACTACTACCACCCCCAAGACTACTACCACCCCCAAGACTACTACCACCCCCAGGACTACTACCACCCCCAAGACTACTACCACCCCCAGGACTACTACCACCCCCAAGACTACTACCACCATAAGACTACTACCACCCCAAGACTACTACCACCCCCAAGACTACTAACACACCAAAGACTACTACCACCCCCAAGACTACTACCACCCCCAGGACTACTACCACCCTGAACACTACTACCACCTTGAAGACTACTACCACCCCCAGGTCTACTACCACCCCCAAGACTACTACCACCCCCAGGACTACTACCACCCCCAAGACTACTACCACCCCCAAGACTACTACCACCCCCAAGACTACTACCACCCCCAGGACTACTACCACCCCCAAGACTACTACCACCCCCAGGACTACTACCACCCCCAAGACTACTACCACCCTGAAGACTACTACCACCCCCAAGACTACTACCACCCTAAAGACTACTACCACCCCCAGGACTACTACCACCCCCAGGACTACTACCACCCCCAGGACTACTACCACCCCCAAGACTACTAACACACCAAAGACTACTACCACCCCGAAGACTATTACCACCCTGAAGACTACTAACACCCCCAAGACTACTACCACCCTAAAGACTACTACCACCCCCAGGACTACTACCACCCCCAGGACTACTACCACCCCCAGGACTACTACCACCCCCAAGACTACTAACACACCAAAGACTACTACCACCCCCAAGACTACTACCACCCTGAAGACTACTACCACCCTAAAGACTACTATCACCCTGAAGACAACTACCACCCCCAGGACTACTACCACCCCCAAGACTACTACCACCCCCAGGACTACTACCACCCCCAGGACTACTACCACCCCCAAGACTACTACCACCCCAAGACTACTACCACCCCAAGACTACTACCACCCCAAGACTACTACCACCCCAAGACTACTACCACCCTAAAGACTACTACCACCCCCAAGACTACTACCACCCCCAAGACTACTACCAACCCAAGACTACTACCACCCCAAGACTACTACCACCCTAAAGACTACTACCACCCTAGACTACTACCACTCTGAAGACTACTACCACCCTAAAGACTACTACCACCCTAGACTACTACCACCCTAAAGACTACTACCACCCTAAAGACTACTACCACCCCCAGGACTACCACCACCCCAAGACTACTACCACCCTAAAAAATACTAACACCCCCAGGACTACTACCGCCCTAGACAACTACCACCCTAAAGACTACTACCACCCTAGACTACTACCACTCTGAAGACTACTACCACCCTAAAGACTACTACCACCCTAAAGACTACTACCGCCCTAGACTACTACCACCCCCAAGACTACTACCACCCCCAAGACTACTACCAACCCCAGGACTACTAACACCCCCAAGACTACTAACACCCCCAAGACTACTACCACCCTAAAGACTACTACCACCCCCAGGACTACTACCACCCCCAGGACTACTACCACCCCCAAGACTACTAACACACCCAAGACTACTACCACCCCCAAGACTACTACCACCCTGAAGACTACTACCACCCTGAAGACTACTACCACCCTGAAGACTACTACCACCCTGAAGACTACTACCACCCTAAAGACTACTATCACCCTGAAGACTACTACCACCCTGAAGACTACTACCACCCCCAAGACTACTACCACCCTGAAGACTACTACCACCCCCAGGACTACTACCACCCCCAAGACTACTACCACCCCCAAGACTACTACCACCCCCAAGACTACTACCACCCCCAAGACTACTACCACCCCCAAGACTACTACCACCCCCAAGACTTCTACCACCCCCAGGACTACTACCACCTCAAGACTACTACCACCCTAAAGACTACTACCACCCTAGACTACTACCACTCTGAAGACTACTACCACGCTAAAGACTACTACCACCCTAGACTACTACCACCCTAAAGACTACTACCACCCTAGACTACTACCACCCTAAAGACTACTACCACCCTAAAGACTACTACCACCCCAGACTACTACCACCCTAAAGAATACTAACACCCCCAGGACTACTACCGCCCTAGACTACTACCACCCTAAAGACTACTACCACCCTAGACTACTACCACTCTGAAGACTACTACCACCCTAAAGACTACTACCACCCTAAAGACTACTACCGCCCTAGACTACTACCACCCCCAAGACTACTACCACCCCCAAGACTACTACCACCCTCAGGACTACTACCACCCCCAAGACTACTACCACCCCCAAGACTACTACCACCCCCAGGACTACTACCACCCCCAAGACTACTAACACACCAAAGACTACTACCACCCCCAAGACTGCTACCACCCTGAAGACTACTACCACCCTGAAGACTCCTACCACCCTAAAGACTCCTATCACCCTGAAGACAACTACCACCCTGAAGACTACTACCACCCTGAAGACTACTACCACCCGGAAGACTACTACCACCCCCAAGACTACTACCACCCCCAGGACTACTACCACCCCCAAGACTACTACCACCCCCAAGACTACTACCACCCCAAGACTACTACCACCCCCAAGACTACTACCACCCCCAGGACTACTACCACCCCCAAGACTACTACCACCCCCAAGACTACTACCACCCCCAAGACTACTACCACCCCCAGGACTACTACCACCCCAAGACTACTACCACCCTAAAGACTACTACCACCCTAGACTACTACCACTCTGAAGACTACTACCACCCTAAAGACTACTAACACCCTAGACTACTACCACCCTAAAGACTACTACCACCCTAAAGACTACTACCACCCTAAAGACTACTACCACCCCCAGGACTACTACCACCCCAAGACTACTACCACCCTAAAGAATACTAACACCCCCAGGACTACTACCGCCCTAGACTACTACCACCCTAAAGACTACTACCACCCTAGACTACTACCACTCTGAAGACTACTACCACCCTAAAGACTACTACCGCCCTAGACTACTACCACCCTAAAGACTACTACCACCCTGAAGACTACTACCACCCTAAAGACTACTACCACCCCCAGGACTACTACCACCCTGAAGACTACTACCACCCTGAAGACTACTACCACCCTGAAGACTACTACCACCCTGAAGACTACTACCACCCCCAGGACTACTACCACCCTAAAGACTACTACCACCCTGAAGACTACTACCACCCTAGACTACTACCACCCTAAAGACTACTACCACCCTAAAGACTACTACCACCCCCAAGACTACTACCACCCTGAAGACTACTACCACCCTGAAGACTACTACCACCCTAAAGAATACTAACACCCCCAGGACTACTACCGCCCTAGACTACTACCACCCTAAAGACTACTACCACCCTAGACTACTACCACTCTGAAGACTACTACCACCCTAAAGACTACTACCACCCTAGACTACTACCACCCTAAAGACTACTACCACCCTGAAGACTACTACCACCCTAAAGACTACTACCACCCCCAGGACTACTACCACCCTGAAGACTACTACCACCCTGAAGACTACTACCACCCTGAAGACTACTACCACCCTGAAGACTACTACCACCCTGAAGACTACTACCACCCCCAGGACTACTACCACCCTAAAGACTACTACCACCCTGAAGACTACTACCACCCTAGACTACTACCACCCTAAAGACTACTACCACCCTAAAGACTACTACCACCCCCAAGACTACTACCACCCTGAAGACTACTACCACCCTGAAGACTACTACCACCCTAAAGAATACTAACACCCCCAGGACTACTACCGCCCTAGACTACTACCACCCTAAAGACTACTACCACCCTAGACTACTACCACTCTGAAGACTACTACCACCCTAAAGACTACTACCACCCTAGACTACTACCACCCTAAAGACTACTACCACCCTGAAGACTACTACCACCCTAAAGACTACTACCACCCCCAGGACTACTACCACCCCCAGGACTACTACCACCCTGAAGACTACTACCACCCTGAAGACTACTACCACCCCCAGGACTACTACCACCCTGAAGACTACTACCATCCCAAGACTACTACCACCCTGAAGACTACTACCACCCTGAAGACTACTACCACCCCCAGGACTACTACCACCCTAAAGACTACTACCACCCTGAAGACTACTACCACCCTGAAGACTACTACCACCCCCAATACGAAAGAGGAAGTGTCTGAGTTAGGGTAGCACATTTCCAGTTACTTTCTCCAAATTCCAAGGTTTTCCAGAAATCCCGTTTGGAGGATTTCTGGATTACCTGCTTATTCCAACCTGATTCCATCAATCTTCCAAATGGGATTTTTGGAAATGATGGGTATTTTGGGAAAGAATTTTGCAAACTCCTTGTCTGAGTAATGATCTATGATCAGTTTCGCAATTTTAGATCGAAATACATCATATTATATGGACATGGAAGGACCTGATCTTAGATTAGCACTGCTACTCAGATGCTTTATGACTTTAATGACTGGACGTGGAAGGACCTGATCCTAGATCAGCATTGTTACTCAGAGATGCTTTATAAATACGGGCCTCCTGCCGGCCCTATCAAATGACCACATCATAGTACCAAAATGATGCTTTGACGTGAAGGAAACCTATAGATGTCACTGGTCTGTAATTAACGATAACATATTGGGGGGGGGGGGTGTCAATTCAGACTCAGTGTATAATGTATATAAAGTTATAAAACACCACATCAAAAACATTTTATTTATACCACATTTTATTATACCATAACTTTTATTAAGCATTTATATATATAGAGGCAAAGTGCAATGAATCTGTATCCTGTGATAGTTGTTAGTTAAATGTCTTTATAGAAGTATTATTATGTTATTATTTGAATGTGGTTAGTTTACGTTTGATTTAATATCTTAATGTTGTTAATTAATCTATTCTTTGGATGTAATGCACTTTAAACTAGCACCCTAAATGACTTCAATGTGTAATAAAATACCTGGTTTTGGTATTCTCATGTTGCTATTTTTGTGAAAGAATAACATAACACAATATCATGGATGTATTATTATGATTGAAATTACACAAATGCACTGTTAATAGTGGGGCTATAGCTTGTCAAAGTGGAGACAGAGTGGTAATAGTGGGGCTATAGCTTGTCAAAGTGGAGACAGAGTGGTAATAGTGGGGCTATAGCTTGTCAAAGTGGTGACATAATGGTAATAGAGGGGCTATAGCTTGTCATAGTGGAGACAGAGTGGTAATAGTGGGGCTATAGCTTGTCAAAGTGGTGACATAATGGTAATAGAGGGGCTATAGCTTGTCATAGTGGTGACATATTGGTAATAGAGGGGCTATAGCTTGTCATAGTGGTGACATAATGGTAATAGAGGGGCTATAGCTTGTCATAGTGGTGACATAATGGTAATAGAGGGGCTATAGCTTGTCATAGTGGTGACATAATGGTAATAGAGGGGCTATAGCTTGTCATAGTGGTGACATAATGGTAATAGAGGGGCTAAACTGCACCAAACTACAAGTTTACATAGCTGGCCGCTAGACTAACTAATCAATCTAATCAATCGAACAAAAACATGGGCTAATTGACAGCTGATGCACAACCACATTTAGAAATGTCACTTTGTGTATTCTACTATTCTAACACATCAACAGTAATTTGAGACTCTGACTTAGTCCACCCCCCCCCCCCCAAAAAAAAATATATATACATGTGTAACCGATGTGAAATGGCTTTTGTGGAGCGATGGGTAACGATGCTTTGAGGGTGGCTGTTGTCGATGTGTGCAGAGGCTCCCTGGTTCGAGCCCAGGTAGGGGACGAGGAGAGGATGCGGAAGCTAAATTGTGTGTGTGAAATTATCGTGACACCCGCAATAACATCTGTATAATGTGTTCGAGACTAGTACATTTTGATATACAATCATTCTTGTTTGTCTCATTCACCGCCCCTAGTACTACCAATCATTACTAGAGCCAACACAGAGAGCGGGAGAGAGGATCGAACGATGTGCTTTCTCTCTGGGTATATAGACAGGGCTCGAAATGAAAGGCGTCCAATCGTCCCTGGGATGATACAAAACAATATGTCTGGGACGGTTTAAACAGACCCTGGGACAGTTCTGGGACGATAGATCCGAAATTCATACAACTACAGTACATAAAAAAATAAACGCAATGATGCTAATGTACAAGATCAGAACGTTTAGTTTAATGTTGATAAACTATTATTTATTCACATTATTATTGATTTATTCACACAGCAATATATGCACAAATGTTCCAAAATGCAATTAGCCGGAACTAAAAAGCGCACTACACATGCGAGCGATTTCATGTGACAGAAATGAAAATATCTGTTAGACATGTGAAAAAGAGGGGAGATCTAAAGATGCAACAACTATATGTCTAGGATTGTGTCTTTGCCTGCTGGGACGATGAAACACAGTTGATTTGAAAACCAATATTAACATAGAAATGTTGGTTTCAAAGGCATCAGGACGTTTTTTTTATAAACAATTCCCTCAACATTTCTGTGGTCCGATTTTGGCTATAGGCTACTTTAAAACAGGGTAAGACATGCCTCATAAAATGACATAAAAACTCCAGGTTTTAAACAGCCAAATGTATGGTTATATAGTCTCAAAATGATTACTGCCTTCGCTCAGATTGCAAAGTGGGTGCGGTACGCAAGTGTGCGGTGCGCAACAGGCACTGGCCTATCTCTCCGCTCTTGTGACCTTTGATCTGAACCAACCATTCCTCGAGTATCAAATCAAAGTTTATTCGTCAAGTGCACCGAATACAACAGGTGTAGTAGACCTCACAGTGAAATGCTGAATACAACAGGTGTAGTAGACCTCACAGTGAAATGCTGAATACAACAGGTGTAGTAGACCTCACAGTGAAATGCTGAATACAACAGGTGTAGTAGACCTCACAGTGAAATGCTGAATACAACAGGTGTAGTAGACCTCACAGTGAAATGCTGAATACAACAGGTGTAGTAGACCTCACAGTGAAATGCTGAATACAACAGGTGTAGTAGACCTCACAGTGAAATGCTGAGTACAACAGGTGTAGTAGACCTCACAGTGAAATGCTGAATACAACAGGTGTAGTAGACCTCACAGTGAAATGCTTACTTACAGGCTCTAACCAACAGTGCAAAAAAATATTAGGTGAACAATAGGTATATATACAGTAGAGAGGCTATATACAGTAGAGAGGCTATATACAGTAGAGAGGCTATATACAGTAGAGAGGTTATATACAGTAGAGAGGCTATATACAGTAGAGAGGCTATATACAGTAGAGAGGTTATATACAGTAGAGAGGTTATATACAGTAGAGAGGCTTATATACAGTAGAGAGGCTATATACAGTAGAGAGGTTATATACAGTAGAGAGGGCTATATACAGTAGAGAGGCTATATACAGTAGAGAGGCTATATACAGTAGAGAGGCTATATACAGTAGAGAGGCTATATACAGTAGAGAGGCTATATACAGTAGAGAGGTTATATACAGTAGAGAGGCTATATACAGTAGAGAGGTTATATACAGTAGAGAGGCTATATACAGTAGAGAGGCTATATACAGTAGAGAGGTTATATACAGTAGAGAGGCTATATACAGTAGAGAGGCTATATACAGTAGAGAGGCTATATACAGTAGAGAGGTTATATACAGTAGAGAGGCTATATACAGTAGAGAGGCTATATACAGTAGAGAGGCTATATACAGTAGAGAGGCTATATACAGTAGAGAGGCTATATACAGTAGTGAGGTTATATACAGTAGAGAGGCTATATACAGTAGAGAGGCTATATACAGTAGAGAGGCTATATACAGTAGAGAGGCTATATACAGTAGAGAGGCTACATACAGTAGAGAGGCTATATACAGTAGAGAGGTTATATACAGTAGAGAGGCTATATACAGTAGAGAGGCTATATACAGTAGAGAGGTTATATACAGTAGAGAGGCTATATACAGTAGAGAGGTTATATACAGTAGAGAGGCTATATACAGTAGAGAGGCTATATACAGTAGAGAGGCTATATACAGTAGAGAGGCTATATACAGTAGAGAGGTTATATACAGTAGAGAGGCTATATACAGTAGAGAGGCTATATACAGTAGAGAGGCTATATACAGTAGAGAGGTTATATACAGTAGAGAGGCTATATACAGTAGAGAGGTTATATACAGTAGAGAGGCTATATACAGTAGAGAGGCTATATACAGTAGAGAGGTTATATACAGTAGAGAGGCTATATACAGTAGAGAGGTTATATACAGTAGAGAGGCTATATACAGTAGAGAGGCTATATACAGTAGAGAGGCTATATACAGTAGAGAGGTTATATACAGTAGAGAGGCTATATACAGTAGAGAGGTTATATACAGTAGAGAGGCTATATACAGTAGAGAGGCTATATACAGTAGAGAGGCTATATACAGTAGAGAGGCTATATACAGTAGAGAGGTTATATACAGTAGAGAGGCTATATACAGTAGAGAGGCTATATACAGTAGAGAGGCTATATACAGTAGAGAGGCTATATACAGTAGTGAGGTTATATACAGTAGAGAGGCTATATACAGTAGAGAGGCTATATACAGTAGAGAGGCTATATACAGTAGAGAGGCTATATACAGTAGTGAGGTTATATACAGTAGAGAGGCTATATACAGTAGAGAGGCTATATACAGTAGAGAGGCTATATACAGTAGAGAGGCTATATACAGTAGAGAGGCTATATACAGTAGAGAGGCTATATACAGTAGAGAGGCTATATACAGTAGAGAGCCTATATACAGTAGAGAGGCTATATACAGTAGAGAGGTTATATACAGTAGAGAGGCTATATACAGTAGAGAGGCTATATACAGTAGAGAGGCTATAACAGTAGTGAGGTTATATACAGTAGAGAGGCTATATACAGTAGAGAGGTTATATACAGTAGAGAGGCTATATACAGTAGAGAGGCTATATACAGTAGAGAGGCTATATACAGTAGACAGGCTATATACAGTAGAGAGGCTATATACAGTAGAGAGGCTACATACAGTAGAGAGGCTATATACAGTAGAGAGGCTATATACAGTAGAGAGGCTACATACAGTAGAGAGGTTATATACAGTACAGAGGCTATATACAGTAGAGAGGTTATATACAGTAGAGAGGTTATATACAGTAGTGAGGCTATATACAGTAGAGAGGTTATATACAGTAGAGAGGCTATATACAGTAGAGAGGCTATATACAGTAGAGAGGTTATATACAGTAGAGAGGTTATATACAGTAGAGAGGTTATATACAGTAGCGAGGCTATATACAGTAGAGAGGCTACATACAGTAGAGAGGCTATATACAGTAGAGAGGCTATATACAGTAGAGAGGCTACATACAGTAGAGAGGCTATATACAGTAGAGAGGATATATACAGTAGAGAGGCTATATACAGTAGTGAGGCTATATACAGTAGAGAGGCTATATACAGTAGAGAGGCTACATACAGTAGAGAGGCTATATACAGTAGAGAGGCTATATACAGTAGAGAGGCTATATACAGTAGAGAGGCTATATACAGTAGGGAGGCTATATACAGTAGAGAGGCTATATACAGTAGAGAGGCTATATACAGTAGAGAGGCTATATACATTAGTGAGGCTATATACAGTAGTGAGGCTATATACAGTAGAGAGGCTATATACAGTAGAGAGGCTATATACAGTAGAGAGGCTATATACAGTAGGGAGGCTATATACAGTAGAGAGGCTATATACAGGAGACAGGCTATATACAGTAGAGAGGCTATATACAGTAGTGAGGCTATATACAGGAGACAGGCTATATACAGTAGAGAGGCTATATACAGTAGTGAGGCTATATACAGTAGAGAGGCTATATACAGTAGTGAGGCTATATACAGTAGTGAGGCTATATACAGACACCGGTTAGTCGGGCTGATTGAGGTAGTATGTACATGTAGATATGGTTAAAGTGACTAAGCATATATGATGAACAGAGAGTAGCAGCAGAGTAAAAGAGGGGTTGGGGGGGGGGGGGCACACAATGCAAATAGTCCGGTTAACCATTTGGTTATCTGTTCAGAAGTCTTATGGCTTGGGGGTAAATACTGTTGAGAAGCCTTTTTATCCTAGACTTGGCACTCCGGTACTGTTGCCATGCGGTAGCAGAGAAAACAGTCTATGACTGGAGTGGTCTTTGACCATTTTTAAGGCCTTCCTCTGACACCGGCTGGTGAAGAGGTCCTGGATGGCAGGCAGCTTAGCCCCAGTGATGTACTGGGCCATATGCACTACCCTCTGTAGTGCCTTGCGGTCAAAGGCCGAACACTTGCCGAACCAGGCAGTGATGCGACCAGTCAGGGTGCTCTCGATGTTGCAGCTGTAGAACCTTTTGAGGATTTGAGGACCCATTTAAGGACCCATGCCAAATCTTTTTAGTTTCTTGAGGGGGAATAGGACCATTCCAGTTTGTTGGTGATGTGGACACCAAGGAACTTGAAGCTCTCAACCTGCTCCACTACAGTCCCGTCGATGAGAATGGGGGCGTGCTCGGTCCTCCTTTTCCTGTAGTCCACAATCATCTCCTTAGTCTTGGTTACGTTGAGGGATAGGTTGTTATTCCGGCACCACATGGCCAGGTCTCTGACCTCCTCCCTATAGGCCGTCTCGTTGTTATCGGTGATCAGGCCTACCACTGTTGTGTCGTCTGCAAACTTTATGATGGTGTTGGAGTCATGCCTGGCCATGCAGTCGTGGGTGAACAGGGAGTACAGGAGGGGACTGAGCACGCACCCTTGGGGAGCTCCGGTGTTGAGGATCAGCGTGGCAGATGTGTTGCTACCTACCCTCATCACCTGTGGACGGCCCGTCAGGAAGTCCAGGATCCAGTTGCAGAGGGAGGGGTTTAGTCCCAGGATCCTTAGCTTAGTGATGAGCTTTGAGGGTACTATGGTGTTGAATGCTGAGCTGTAGTCAATGAATAGCATTCTCACATAAGTGTTCCTTTTGTCCAGGTGGGAAAGGGCAGTGTGGAGTACAATAGAGATTGCATCATCTGTGGATCTGTTTTGGCGGTATGCAAATTGGAGTGGGTCTTGGGTTTCTGTGATAATGGTGTTGATGTGAGCCATTACCAACCTTTCAAAGCACTTCATGGCTACAGACGTGAGTGCTACGGGTCTGTAGTCATTTAGGCAGGTTGCCTTTGTGTTCTTGGGCACAGGGGCTATGGTGGTCTGCTTGAAACATGTTGGTATTACAGACTCAATCAGGGACATGTTGAAAATGTCAGTGAAGACACCTGCCAAATGGTCAGCACATGCCCGGAGCACACGTCCTGGTAATCCGTCTGGCCCTGTAGCCTTGTGTAAATTGACCTGTTTAAAGGTCTTACTCACGTCGGTTACGGAGAGCGTGATCACAGAGTCGTCCAGAACAGCTGATGCACTCATGCATGCCTCAGTGTTGCTTGCGTCGAAGCGAGCATAGAAGTGATTTAGCTCATCTGGTAGGCTCGGGTCACTGGGCAGCTCGTGGCTGTGCTTCCCTTTGTAGTCTGTAATAGTTTGCAAGCCCTGCCACATAAGACGAGCGTCAGAGCCGGTGTAGTACAATTCAGTCTTAGCCCTCTATTGATGCTTTGCCTTTTCGATGGTTCGACGCAGGGCATAGCAGGATTTCTTGTAAGCTTCCAGGTTAGAGTCCCGCACCTTGAAAGCGGCAGCTCTACCCTTTAGCTCAGTGCAAATGTTGCCTGTAATCCATGGCTTCTGGTTGGGGTATG
Source organism: Salmo salar (assembly GCF_965601325.2). NCBI lineage: Eukaryota > Metazoa > Chordata > Actinopteri > Salmoniformes > Salmonidae > Salmo > Salmo salar. The sequence continues at coordinate 50,444,574 of NC_138313.1, read as the reverse complement.
TACGTACAGTCACTGTGGGGACGACGTCCTTGATGCACTTATTGATAAAGCCAGTGACTGATATGGTGTACTCCTCAATGCCATCGGAAGAATCCCGGAACATGTTCCAGTCTGTGCTAGCAAAACAGTCCTGTAGTTTAGCATCTGCTTCATCTGACCACTTTTTTATAGACCGAGTCACTGGTGACGGCAGCTTTCCCACTCGCCTTCTGCGGGTCCTGACGAGGCATCCGGCTCTTTGTCCTCTGTACCTGCATCGCTTCCTCTTGCAAATAACTGGGATGTCGGCTCTGCCGGGTGTTTGGAGAATATCGTGTGAGTCCTGCTTGTTGTTGAAAAAATCTTTGTCTAATCCGAGGTGAGTGATCGCTGTTGTCACGACTTCCGCCGAAGTCGGTCCCTCTCCTTGTTCGGGCGGCGTTCGGCGGTCGACGTCACCGGCCTTCTAGCCATCGCCGATCCACTTTTCATTTTCCATTTGTTTTGTCCTTGTCTAACGATGTCAGGCTCAAAAAGCCTCAAATTTGCCCAGATGGCCACCAATTTTTCAAACCTTGTATTGGTCAGCCTGTTGCGTGCTTTGGTGTGTGTGTGTTCCCAAACAAGGACCAGTTGCGCTCAGAGGCATTTGATATTGGTGGGATTTGGAGGATGATGGAGGCAACAGATGAAAGAGCATCAGATCCACAAAGTCCCGTCCACCAGGTGGCCGATGAGCTACGTCCCAAAGCCCTTGCTTGGAAGTGTACTTCGTCAGACTGCCAAGAACCTTGCACTCATCCAGGCCAAGGTGGCGAGACACGGTTAGTAATAACACCATAGGCCTTGTTGATCTCTGCAGCAGACAGGATGCTCTTGCCAGCATACTTGGGCTTCAGGCAGAAGTCTTCACGCTTTTTGATGTTTTTCAGAACTGCAGTTTCCTCTGCTTGGAGAAACAGTGAAGTGGGCAGGGCAGTACGGATTTAATCTCTTACATCTGTAAGCAGAGTCTGAACATCAGACAGGATGGCATTGTCCCTCACAATCCGTGCAATGGCTACTGCTATAGGTTTCAGGAGTGTCAGGCTGCTTACCACTCTCTCCCAAAATACATCATCCATGAGGATCCTCTTGATGGGGCTGTCCATATCGGCAGAGTGTGATATGGCCATTTCTTGGAGAGACTCCTTCCCCTCCAGGAGACTGTCAAACATGATGACAACACCACCCCAACGGGTGTTGCTGGGCAGCTTCAATGTGGTGCTCTTATTCTTCTCACTTTGCTTGGTGAGGTAGATTGCTGCTATAACTTGATGACCCTTCACATACCTAACCATGTCTTAAAGTAATGATGGACTGTCATTTCTCTTTGCTTGTTTGGTGATGTGGACACCAAGGAACTTGACGCTCTTAACCTGCTCCACCGCAGCCCCGTCGATGAGAATGGGGGCGTGCTCGGTACTCTTTTTCCAGTAGTCCACAACTAACAACTGAAGTCAGCCTGCAGGCACCCGGCCTGCCACAAGAGCACAATGAGCCACATAAAGCCCCCCTCCTGCCAAACCCTCCCCTAACCCGGGCGATGCTGGGCCAATTGTGCACCACCCTATGGGACTCCCGGTCACAGCCAGTCACGACACAGCCTGGTATCAAACCCGGGTCTGTAGTGACACCTCAAGCACGGCGATGCAGTGCCTTAGATCCCTGCGCCACTCGGAAGGCCCCTGGCATGTAAGGACAAGGTGACTTTTATCAATATATTCGCCTGTATTTACCCCCCCTCCATCCCTCCCAAAATGAAATGCTAATTAGCTGCTATCATAAAGAACTACAAATTCCATGATGATCTGGACAAGACTGTCAAATGGAGGCAAAGGGTAAGAATCTCTGGATTAACTATCTAATGTTAGCTAAATGTAGTAAAGAATAAATTGGCTACATTTCTTTAAAATGGACAATTCTGTGAACTGTCTTGTGTAAGTTTTAAACTGACACAATACCTGTTAGCAAAGGTGTCAGCTAGACGATGACGTGCAGGAGCATGCTGGGATTTGTAGTTTTGCATGATGTCTACTTTGATGCTAATTAGCATTTTCGAATCTGAGAGTAAATAAGGGATGAATATATTGATAAACGTCACCTTGTCTTAGAGAGATTTACATGGTTATCAAAACGTCACGCCAGGGTAAACCTACACGAAACAACACCCCATTTATTGGAAGTGTTTCTAAAATCCCCTATGGGATAAAATAATGTCTATATATGTTAGGAAAACGATTGGAACCATTTCTCTCAGACTGTTTTAAAGGGTATTATAACACTACCACTGCGGGACTCTATTTACTATAGATTGAGAAACCTATTGGATAAATAAATGTGGCAAGTCGTCGCTTGCTGCTGCTGCTGCTGCTAAAAAAAATAGTGTGCGGGTTTTGATCGGTGATTGATCTAGAAATGAGAAATAGAGCCTGGGGCTGGCAACCCTGATCACGCCTGCGCTAAGAGTTACAAGATGGCGGAGAGTGCGCAACTGAAGGTAAAGCGTATCCCGAAATAACAACACAAAAAAAAAATATATGTATTGTGTATTAAAGTAATCTCCATGGGTTACATATAGTTGGAATCCAATTTATTTTGAGGATTTATTTGATTTGTTGTAGGGAATGAATTATATATATATTTTCTATTTTTCTTGTGTGTACAAGCGGTAGAGTGGAAGTCGTAGGTATTGTTATTGTTAGCTAATAGCTAATAGCTAACGTTACGATGTTTGAGTCTTGCCTGCCTTCTAGCTTGATGTGTTGGTTAAACGATCTAACTGTTAGTTATGTGCTTAAACGTTACCAGTTAATATTTCACAGACATGTGTGATACATTGCCAAAACATTTGTTATACATAACCAGAAGCGCATGTTCTCTATCCGCCGGTGAACATTTACCAGCCAAAGAGCCATTGTTCTGAAACCCAATGTTATCTAGTAAACTAGCTAGTTCATTTACCAGAAAATACTAAATCGTATCATTTCGTGTGTTTACACTGAGCTGCACACGCAATCATGGTTATATAAAGACAATGTGGAGCCGGTGTGAGATATGGGTCAGAAAACGGACCTCAATTCAGGAATGTTACCTTAATACACATGGCTTTATTGAAAATATGGAAATACTGCTAGTTTTTTGGGGGGTGAAAACTGTCCCTTTTTCATCATCATGCTAGCTAGTTAGCAGTAACTACAGTCATATATAATGGAAGGCTGATTGGCTTGACAACTGCCATTCCCGAAGTGGCTACTGCTAACTAGCATGAGGACGAAAATTGGCAGTTTTCAGTCGACAACTGGCAGTATTTCAATCTTCTTGATGTATCAGTGTGGATAAAGGTGTAAAAAAATATAATAATAAACAAAAAAAATGGAGTACAGTTATCTAGTTAGCTAGCTAACGTGCCAACTAATACAGACTGTAGCTAGCTGGCTAGCTAGCTACAGTCTGACCGGGAGAATTAGCCTGGACCAGACGGCCATGAAGGTTTGTAGCTAGCTAGCTAGCTGATACCTTCCAGTTGAACGTGTCAACTTCTCTCCCACGATTAACAGTTGGCTAAATGGCTAATAGCTGCTTAGCTTGCTAATTACGAGAATAACGTCAAAGATGGTTATTACAAGTGAGTGTCAAAAAAAGATAGCTAGCTATCACGGTTAGCCATAAGTAGCTAGCAAAGTAGCAAGCTATTTTAGCAACAAACAAAAAAAACATTTAGAAAACTATTATGCAGAATGCGCCCATTTTAAATTCTGTTTTTAATGTAAAGCTAAAACGAAACTGAAATAAATTGTTGTGAGCCAAAGAGTTAGGACTTTATATTTAATGCAATTTTAAATGACCATTCTAGGATATGGTGTGCGGGCTGTAAATAATTGCTTGTTTCCCTGTTGTTGATGAAGTATAATTATTACATGATGTTGGTTTTGGGGGTTGGCTTCTGGTACACAGTATTTCCCTGTAATCCCACCCATCTGTAGTTCATCAGGGGGGGTTCTGGTCCACAGTACTTCCCTGTAATCCCACCCATCTGTAGTTCATCAGGGGGGTTCTGGTCCCTGTAATCCCACCCATCTGTAGTTCATCAGGGGGGGTTCTGATCCCTGTAATCCCACCCATCTGTAGTTCATCAGGGGGTTCTGGTCCACAGTACTTCCCTGTAATCCCACCCATCTGTAGTTCATCAGGGGGGGTTTCTGATCCCTGTAATCCCACCCATCTGTAGTTCATCAGGGGGGGTTCTGGTCCACAGTACTTTCCTGTAATCCCACCCATCTGTAGTTCATCAGGGGGTTCTGGTCCCCTGTAATCCCACCCATCTGTAGTTCATCAGGGGGGGTTCTGGTCCACAGTACTTCCCTGTAATCCCACCCATCTGTAGTTCATCAGGGGGGGTTCTGGTCCACAGTACTTCCCTGTAATCCCACCCATCTGTAGTTCATCAGGGGGGGTTTCTGATCCCTTGTAATCCCACCCATCTCTAGTTCACCAGGGGCTTCTGCTTCCCTGTAATCCCACCCATCTCTAGTTCATAGTATCACAGATGTGCTCAGGGGCCCAACTATCCATAAAGTCAGAGTCTTTGAGGAGTGCTGATCTAAGATCCTTTTTTATATTTTAATTATTAATATTTTACAGACCGGTGGGATCACTCCTACTCTAAGATGCTTTATGGATCTGGGCCCTGATCTCTGGACTGGAGTCTGTCCTGAATCCTCCCGATTCACAAGCTGTCTCTGTTACTCTAAAGTGTCTAGTTAAAGGAGTAGTTCACTTTTTTTACAACTTGATTTTAGACGGTTCCTCAACCTGAAATGTAGTCTATGGGGCCAAGAGAAACTAAACCACAGATTCTGTTCTCTATAAACAGATTTCAGCTAACTTTAGCCACTGCTATTGACAAAATAAATTGATGTGATGGGGCATTTTTGTTGTTGTTTAAATCGCCAGAAATCAACTCCATATTTGGTTCGATGTTACGTCAAGGTGACTTTTGCCCATTTTTAAAAACACATGGTCACATGCCTCATCACATCCATATATTTTTAGCTAGCGGTGGCTAAAATTAGCTTAAGGTTAATGGCCGTTTATGGGGGGTGGGGGGGGGGCAATAAACAGTTGCTACATCTATTTTTGGACTTGTAACTATGTAGTTATTTGATTCCCAAACGGAATCTGTGGGGATTTTTTTCTTCTATTTTCTGCCATAAATCTGCAGAAAGCTTTTTTTCCCTTCTTGACAGCAGTGTAGTAGCATTATTTAATACAATCTGGAACATGGTTTTATGTAAATAAATTCTTAATCCTGTGTATTAGATGACAATGAATCTACGGTTATCCTTCTACTGAATCCTAGTCAAAAATAACATCTATACAGACTCAACCTTTTTTATATGGTCCTGTTATTGTAGACGTGTTATTGTAAATGTTTCATTGTGGAAGGATATGATAAATAATAAATGGAATATCATCAACGAAGTACAGAGGCATATAAATGCTATTATAAACTGGGTCGATGGAGCCCTGAATGCTGATTGGCTGACGGCCGTGGTATATCAGACCGTATACCACGGGTGCGACTTTTACATTTTTTTTTTTTACTACTTTAATTACGTTTGTAACCAGTTTTTATATTAGCAATAAGGCACCTGGGGGGGGTTTGTGGTATATGGGCAGTATACCACGGCTAAGGGCTGTATCCAGACAGTCCTTAGCCGTGGTATATTGCCCATAAACCACACCACCTCGCGCCTTATTGCTTATTAAATAATATATTAATGAATATATTAATGAATATATTAATGAATCCATCTATACGTACAACACCAAATAGATTACATAGAGAATGATCTTTGTTCCATTCACCATATAACTAACTATTCATTAACTATCTGATTCAAAACAGAAAGTGGTAAAGTTGACTGATTTTGACTGAAGTTGCTTTTTAGTGCCCAATGCTATTATACTTTGCAATCAACAACATTAAAAAAAAAAAAATCTGAGGCTCCTTCTACACTGACTGACTAAGTAGCATCTGATAATGTGAGAAAGTCTCTCTTCATCCACTGAGGTAGTAGAGAGGAACAGATAGATAGATAGATAGATAGATAGATAGATAGATAGATAGCGTCCTGTCCTGACTAGCTGTCTACCAGTCCACTGACTTCCATTGCGTCTATCTTGTTGATGCCCATGTATCTGTGCCACTCCTCTGCAGATACCTGGCTCAGAGCAGGGATGGAATGGACATAGTCCTTAATGTCCTTTTTTCTTGCACCTACCACCTGGGCTGGATCTTGAACAGTTGAAGCCATGGCTGATTGGAACAACTCCGTGCAGGAGATCCTGTCTTCCTCTGGAAGCTGCCCCGGCAGCTCAGTCGTATGAGGTCGTCAGCTCCAGCTGTTCTGCCGTACTTTAACCTCTTACATCTAGACGTTCCGCTAGCGGAACACCTGCTCCAATATCCAATGATAGGCGTGGCGCGAATTACAAATTCCTCAAAAATACAAAAACTTCCATTTTTCAAACATATGACTATTTCACAGCATTTTAAAGACAAGACTCTCCTTTATCTAACCACACTGTCCGATTTCAAAAAGGCTTTACAACGAAAGCAAAACATTAGATTATGTCAGCAGAGTACCAAGCCAGAAATAATCAGACACCCATTTTTCAAGCTAGCATATAATGTCACAAAAACCCAGAAGACAGCTAAATGCAGCACTAACCTTTGATGATCTTCATCAGATGACAACCCTAAGGACATTATGTTATACAATACATGCATGTTTTGTTCAATCAAGTTCATATTTATATAAAAAACCAGCTTTTTACATTAGCATGTGACTAGCATGTGACTAGCATTCCCACCGAACACTGCCGGTGAATTTACTAAATTACTCACGATAAACGTTCACAAAAAGCATAACAATTATTTAAAGAATGATAGATACAGAACTCCTCTATGCACTCGATATGTCCGATTTTAAAATAGCTTTTTGGTGAAATTATTCTAAGTACATAGCCCAGGCATCACGGGCTAGCTATTTAGACACCCGGCAAGTTTAGCACTCACCAATATCAGATTTACTATTATAAAAGATTGATTACCTTTTGTTGTCTTTGTCAGAATGCACTCCCAGGACTGCTACTTCAATAACAAATGTTGGTTTGGTCCAAAATAATCCATCGTTATATCCGAATAGCGGCGTTTTGTTCGTGCGTCCCAGACACTATCTGAAATGGTAAATCAGGGTCGCGCGCAATTCGTGACAAAAAAATTCTAAATATTCCATTACCGTACTTCGAAGCATGTCAACCGCTGTTTAAAATCCATTTTTATGGATATTATAATATTCCGACCGGGAATATCCGTTTAGCTAAACAGAGGAAAGTAAACAAAGCTTTCGGTCGACGCGGGCACGAGCCTGAGTCTCACAGTACTGTAACCAGCCACTACCCAAACGCGCTACTTTTTTTCAGCCAGAGCCTGCAAAGCCACGATTCAGCTTTTTACCGCCTTCTGAGACCCTATGGCAGCCGTAGGAAGTGTCACGGGACAGCTAAGATCCTCACTCTTCAATAAACAGAGACAAGAAGAACGACACCTTGTCAGACAGGCCACTTCCTGCATGAAACCTTGTCAGGTTTTTGCCTGCCAAATGAGTTCTGTTATACTCACAGACACCATTCAAACAGTTTTAGAAACTTTAGGGTGTTTTCTATCCATATGTAATAAGTATATGCATATTCTAGTTACTGGGTAGGAGTGGTAACCAGATTAAATCGGGTACGTTTTTTATCCAGCCGTGAAAATACTGCCCCCTAGCCATAACAGGTTAAAACTGCATTTGCAGGTCCTCTAGCTTGCTGGTGATGTTGTGGGCTGTTGGCATAGTGGTCTCCTGGAGTTTTGTCAGGTTAGCCGCCATCTCCACATTTTTTTGTCCACGATGAACACCGCTTTCGCCTTCAGCAGGACCTTGTGTTTCAATGTCCTGGACACACTTGGCTGTTTTTCAGGTAAGATCGTAGTGAAGTCGGTGAGTGCAGGAACACCACCATCACTAGAGCGCACGACCTGTTCCAAGTCCTCAAAACACCTCTGGTGAAACCTCCAGCACGGGTCTCAAGAGATGGGGGGGCAAAGCAGGTGACGTGTCCGGAGTTTGGGGGAAGAGGCCCTTGGAAAATGCTGATGAAAGCCGCCTTCATGTAGCTAGCTGAGTCACTTACAAAAGCCTACACATGCTGAGTGAGTGAGTGAGTGACTGGTGAGGAGGGCCAGAGAGTTGTGTATGTGTTGAGCACAGTCGTTGGTGTTGAGAGAGCGCTGCAGCAGGCAGTCACGACAAGCGTCTGTCTCTACAGTGGTAAAGTTGACTTTACAGGTCTGCTACAATCGGTCGCTCACCCGCTGGCTAGAGTAGGATGGAGAGAGAGCACCTCTTCCAGCCAGGTCTGCTACAATGGGTCGCTCACCCACTGGCTAGAGTAGGATGGAGAGAGAGCACATCTTCCAGCCAGGTCTGCTACAATGGGTCGCTCACCCACTGGCTAGAGTAGGATGGAGAGAGAGCACCTCTTCCAGCCAGGTCTGCTACAACGGGTCGCTCACCCACTGGCTAGAGTAGGATGGAGAGAGCACCTCTTCCAGCCAGGTCTGCTACAACGGGTCGCTCACCCACTGGCTAGAGTAGGATGGAGAGAGCACCTCTTCCAGCCAGGTCTGCTACAATGGGTCGCTCACCCACTGGCTAGAGTAGGATGGAGAGAGAGCACATCTTCCAGCCAGGTCTGCTACAATGGGTCGCTCACCCACTGGCTAGAGTAGGATGGAGAGAGAGCACATCTTCCAGCCAGGTCTGCTACAATGGGTCGCTCACCCACTGGCTAGAGTAGGATGGAGAGAGAGCACATCTTCCAGCCAGGTCTGCTACAATGGGTCGCTCACCCACTGGCTAGAGTAGGATGGAGAGAGAGCACATCTTCCAGCCAGGTCTGCTACAATGGGTCGCTCACCCACTGGCTAGAGTAGGATGGAGAGAGAGCACATCTTCCAGCCAGGTCTGCTACAATGGGTCGCTCACCCACTGGCTAGAGTAGGATGGAGAGAGAGCACATCTTCCAGCCAGGTCTGCTACAATGGGTCGCTCACCCACTGGCTAGAGTAGGATGGAGAGAGAGCACATCTTCCAGCCAGGTCTGCTACAACGGGTCGCTCACCCACTGGCTAGAGTAGGATGGAGAGAGAGCACATCTTCCAGCCAGGTCTGCTACAACGGGTCGCTCACCCACTGGCTAGAGTAGGATGGAGAGAGAGCACATCTTCCAGCCAGGTCTGCTACAACGGGATGAAGGCATCGGTCATCTCATCAAGGATGACATAAATGTCCTTTCTTTCCCCTCTACAGCGTCTTTGATGTCCTGCTCATATTGTGGACAGAGCTGTGGCAGGTACTCTGTAAGGCAGGTGGGATGGCGCTGGGATAGGCCCTCCCTGCTTGCAGTGTTTCGTCAGAAATGTGGAGAACTTGGGCCTCTTCTCAAGAGGTATATCTGCTTTGATTGTTCTTGTGATGTCCAAGATAACCTCCACAGATGAAAGAAAGGAGTTATTATTTTTGCCAGACAGGAGGCTAGGGTCTGTGTTCTTGTTTGGATTGAGAGGGGGGGGGGGAAATGTAGAAAATAAAGAACAATGGTTCAGTTTTGGTAAATTTTAAGAATTCTCAGGTTGACTTCAATAGCAGGCCTACAGCTTTGAAGCTAAGCACACACTCTCCTGAAGCGTCGCATCCACCCACACACACACACCCGCCCACTCACACAGAGCCCATAAACCTGACAGTATGTCTCAAATACATTTTCAAACAATAGATAACTAAGAAGTCAAAATGTATTTTGGCTTGCTGCTTTTGTAATTTCTGACTTTAAAAAAAAATATATATATATTTTACCCTTATTTAACTAGGCCAGTCAGTTAAGAACAAATTCTTATTTTCAATGACGGCCTAACTGCCTTGTTCAGGGGCAGAACGACCATTTTTTTTTTACCTTGTCAGCTCGTGGATTTGATCTTGCAACCTTTTGGCTACAAGTCCAACACTCTAACCACTAGGCTACCCTGCCGCCCCTACTCTTCACTTGTTATGATAGCCAAAGTGAAGTGCTGGGGCTAACTTGTTAGGTAACTTTACCTGACCACAAACAAAACGAAACCAGGGAAGATCAGACAAAGGAAAACATTTTTCTTTCTAGAAATCAAATAGGGAGTGCCAACTAAGGGCGTGTTGACCCTCCACCTCTCTCAAGACAATTGGAGCACTAGGTCAGCCACTCTGAAATATCACCTGGGCCGGCACAGGTGAAACACCTTCCCACTAACGAGGTGACACCAATCAGTGCACCCTACTTGCTTAAAAGTCCAACCTTTTTAAAACATAAATGTAAAAACCGAAGCCTGTAACCAAGTCTCTCCTGGAGGATGGGTTTTCACTCTTTGGTAGCCTATTAAAATATAGCAACGTTACAATTACAACCTTTTTTACTTTTTGTTTTTATAAAAAATAATTCCTTGCAGGGTTCACATTTTGATTTCGTCCTGTTGTCCCTGGGACGATAAATGTGTCTACGGTTCAAAACACTCTGGGACGACACATCCTAAATTCATACAACCACTGCATTTAAAAAAAGAAAGAAAGGGTATTAATAAAAATAAAGTTATTTTAAAAGAAGCAATGTGGCTGATGCGACACATCAGACCGTTTTAGCTTAAAATGTTGCTGGTTGTATTTCTTCATATTTTAAACTGAACAATGCGCACGTGGCTGTAGGCTACGAGCGAAATGCAAGCGATTTCATGTGACCGAGAGGGGAGATCTAAAGATGCAACAACTAGCATGGGTTAATAATATGACTAGGATTATGCCTTTGGACAATAAAATATGCTGGTTTCAATGGCATATTAAGTGTTTATAAAGTAATTCCCTCAACAGTTCTATAGTCATATTTTGGCATATTTTGAAACAAGGTAACACATCCTTTTATAATATCATGAAACGTCCAGGTTTTATGGGTAAACAGTTTCAAAATGCTGACCACCGCCTTGGTGTTCGGTGCCCAATAGGCACTGTCCTTCGCTCTCTGGTCATGTGATCATTTGATCTGAACGAACCGTGCCTCGTATGTCGACTTAATCAAGCCTTTAGACATTAATGTTAATTATCCTTCATTATATTTGTCAATCACAACTGGGGTTTAGCCGAATTTATATGTAATTAAGTCTCATTAAAGTTTGGTTTACTTTACATATTCTTGCCCTCTTGTCAGCGTCGGGTTGGACATGAGGCTGTAGCCAATATGCATATCACCTATAAGGCTTAATTATTTATGAACGTGGATTTAAATATTATTCCAATGTTGGCCTCTGATTCAATTCAGATCGGACTAATTGTTTGATATTGTGACGTTTGTGTAATTTAAACATTTCGTTCGGATAACTTAAATCTATATATAAAAAAAAAAAATGCATGAAATGAATTTACTACTGTAAGTCGCTCTGGATAAGAGCGTCTGCTAAATTACTAAAATGTAAAAATGTTGTCTTACAATTCGTTTTCACCTCACAATTGGACAAGCTTTAATGTCCAGTCCTGTGTCCTACCAGTGTTTTTTTTCTGGATTAAAAAGTGGCTTGGGTGGTGGGTGTGGTATAGAGCATGGCAATGAGTTCATTTTAGAGGGCCCCCCCCCATCTTGTAGCTGTAGAGCCCGTGTGGCTCAGTTGGTAGAGCATGGTGTTTGCAACGCTAGGGTTGTGGGTTCGATTCCCACGGGGGATCAGTACAGGAAAAATGTTTTATGAAATGTATGCATTCACTACTGTAAGTCGCTCTGGTTAAGAGCGTCTGCTAAATGACAAAAAATGTAAACAATTTTTTTTTGCATTTTTAAGCCTATTTACTGCAATTCTACGAATTTCTCCATGGAGCTGAGAATGTTGCGGTTTTAAAGTTAATTTCCTGGAATTTTTTGAATTTTTTTCATGGATAATGCTTTTACTCAAACATAACAAAATGAATAACAGATATTGTCCCTGACTGTCTAGCTTGTATTTTGGTGATTTGTTAGTTCTCAAAGATTTATATTATAAAAAATGTTTTCAACATCATTTATCTGGATTTAGTCGTTTTAAAGTGTTTTTTTCATCTCGGAAATGAATAATACAAAATATATTACATTATATTAAAACAATGGCAGTAAAATCCCTGACATGGAGTAGTTAGAGATGAGTAGAAAATAGAAAATGTAGTCAGCCAGGCTCCCCCAGCTTGCGGGGGGGTCCGCCCCTTGGTTAAGACATTTTAGCAGGATAAGCAGGATAAGGATAAGCTATATTTTGGTAGCCTTTGGTACATTCTGATGGTAGATTTGTATTTTCAACCAGCAACTATTGGAAATAAGACTGATCACATTTTTTTCACACTTTTAGTGTTAGTTTCATCAGCTGTTGTATAAAGTTATTTATATATATATTACACTGAACAAAAAATATAAACGACAGGTAAAGTGTTGGTAACATGTTTCATGAGCTGGTATAAAATATCCCAGAAATGTTCCATGTGCACAACAAGCTTATTACTCAAATGTTGTGTACATATTACATAAATAAATAAAAAAGATTTGCTTACATTCCTGTTAGTGAGCATTTCTCCTTTGCCAAGATAATCCATCCACTTGATTTGGTGTGGCATAATCAAGAAGCTGATTAAACAGCATGATCGTTAAGTCATTGTAGATAAGAATTTGACTTTCCTAGTTAAAGGTAAAAAATCGAATAAAAATACACGGGCACCTTGTGCTGGGGACAGTAAATGGCCACTCTAAAATGTGCAGTTTTGTCACTCGACACAATGGCCACAGATGTCTGAAGTTTTGATGGCGTGTGTAATTGGCATGCTGACTGCAGGAATGTCCACCAGAGCTGTTTCCAAAGAATTCAATGTTAATTTCTCTACCATAAGCCTCCTCCAACGTTGTTTTAGATAATTTGGCAGTACGTCCAACCGGCCTCACAACCACAGACCACGTGTAACCACGCCAACCCAGGACCTCCACATCCGGCTTCTTCACCTGCGGGATCGTCCGAGACCAGCCACCCTGGACAGCTGATGAAACTGGGTTTGCACCACCGAAGATTTTCTGCGCAAAACTGTCAGAAACTATCTAATGGAAGCTCATCTGCGTGCTCGTTGTCCTCACCAGGGTCGTGACCTGACTGAAGTTAGTCGTTGTAACAGACTTCAGCGGGTAAATAAATGCTCACCTTCGATGGCCACTGGAACGCTGGAGAAGTGTGCTCTTCACGGATGAATCCTGGTTTCTACTGTACCGGACAGATGGCAGACAGCGCGTTCCAGCCAATACAGAACCATTGAAAAGGAGGGTATTCGAAGGAGATGTGACCACTTGCCTCATGCAGCACGAAACATCAAGTCCCGGCTCTGGCCACCCAAGGATATTCAGAGTCAACTCCTGCGTTGTCTTGGCTGTGTACTTAGGGTCGTTGTCCTGTTGGAAGGTGAACTTTCACCCCAGTCTGAGATCCTGAGCGCTCTGGAGCAGGTTTTCATCAAGGATCTCTCTGTACATTGCTCTGTTCATCTTTCCCTCGATCCTAACTAGTCTCCCAGTCCCTGCTACTGAAAACATCCCTACAGCATGATGCTGCTGCCACCACCATGCTTCATCGTAGGGATGGTGCCTGGTTTCCTCTAGACGTAACGCTTGGCATTCAGGCCAAAGAGTTACATTTACATTTTAGTCATTTAGCAGACGCTCTTATCCAGAGCGACTTACAGTAGTGAATGCATACATTTCATACATATTTTTTTGTTGTTGTTGTACTGGCCCCCCGTGGGAATCGAACCCACAACCCTGGCGTTGCACACACCATGCTCTACCAACTGAGTTCAATCTTGGTTTCATCAGACCAGAGAGTCTTGTTTCTCATGGTCTGAGAGTCTTTTGTTGCCTTTTGGCAAACTCCAAGCAGGCTGTCATATGCTTTTTACTTAGGAGTGGCTTCCGTCTAGCCGCTCTACCATAAAGGCCTCATTGGTGGAGTGCTGCAGAGATGGTTGTCCTTCTGGAAGGTTCTCCCATCTCCACAGAGGAATTCAGGAGCTCTGTCAGAGTGACTATCGGGTTCTTGGTCACCTCTCACCTCTAGGGTTGCAAAGGGTTGGAAACTTTCTGGAAATTTCTTCATGGGAAGTTAAGCCCTAGAATTTTGAGAATTTCATCAAAAAAGTTATAAGTAAAAGAAAAATTGTGGGATACACATAAGGGAATTCTAGGTCTTGTGGCATATTTTGGTTAAACTATCCCCAAATCAATGGAATTGCAACCCTCTGCATGCACAGTGCATTCTTCCATCACATGTACAGCTGATTCTCAAGATCTCGCACACTAATGAGATGCTATTGAGCCCACACTACTACACTGTCTGAGCCAAGGACTACATGCTTTCTGGTAAGTTTTGACTACAATACTGGGTGGGCTGAATATATTGTGACATTATTTTTTTTGTTAACTAGTAAATAGTAGCCTACAGCAAAGTGTGTTTTAAATCATTTCTAACTTGTTAGCAATTTCTGCTAGTTAGCAAAAACTACCATGTGGGTTTTAGCTTGCTTGAGCCTGCTAGCTGAGGAGTGTTAATTCACCTGTTTCCATACACGTTTCATTTTAAAAAATGTATCTTACAAAGGAGTTGTTTAATCTTAACTATTTATCTGTACAAGGAATTGTATTTCTTTTTTTTGTTTCAAAATTTTTCTTCTAATCTTTACAGGAAAATGCCACGGGCGCTATCTGATGTGTGGAGACATTTCACTGCAGCTACTGTAGAAGGAAAAGCTGTGTACATTTGCAAATACTGTGCCAAATCATATGTGAAGAATGCAACAAAGATGCAGAATCATTTGGCCAAGTGCATAAAGTTCCCTCAGCGCTCACAACAAGCAACCTCTGACTAAAGTCCCTCTACTTCTATGCGAAGTGAAAATGATGAGTCAGACACCTTATCGATAGCAACAGCTCAGGGTCCTCCTGGAATCAGAAGGTTTGACTCAATGGAGGAACGTAGTCAGAGAAATGCTGATGAATGTCTTGCTCGAGCTGTGTATGCAACTGGTTCACCTCTGATGCTCAGCAGACACCCCTCCAACCAGACATGCTTTATCTACTCATTTGCTGGATGCAGAGTTCAACAGAGTTCAAGTGAAGGTCAAGCAAATCATAGAGAAAGCAGACTGTATTGCAATCATCTCTGATGGCCGGTCGAATGTTCGTGGGCAAGGAATAATTAACTACATCATCTCCATCCCTCAAACAGGTTTCTACAAGAGCACAGACACAAGGGACAACAGACACACCGGTCTCTACATTGCAGATGAGCTGAAGGCAGTCATCAATGACCTTGGACCACAGAAGGTATTTGCACTGGTGACAGACAATGCTGTGAACATGAAGGCTGCTTGGTCTAAAGTGGAGGAGTCCTACCCTCACATCACACCCATTGGCTGTGCTGCTCATGCATTGAATCTGCTCTTCAAGGACACCATGGCACTGAAAACAATGGATACACTCTACAAGAGAGCCAAGAGAGCCAAGGAAATGGTTAGGTATGTTAAGGATCATCAAGTTATAGCAGCAATCTACCTCACCAAGCAAAGTGAGAAGAATAAGAGCACCACATTGAAGCTGCCCAGCAACACCCGTTGGGGTGGTGTTGTCATCATGTTTGACAGTCTCCTGGAGGGGAAGGAGTCTCTCCAAGAAATGGCCATATCACACTCTGCCGATACGGACAGCCCCATCAAGAGGATCCTCCTGGATGGTGTATTTTGGGAGAGAGTGGTAAGCAGCCTGACACTCCTGAAACCTATAGCAGTAGCCATTGCACGGATTGAGGGAGACAATGCCATCCTGTCTGATGTTCAGACTCTGCTTGCAGATGTAAGAGACTAAATCCGTACTGCCCTGCCCACTTCACTGTTGCTCCAAGCAGAGGAAACTGCAGTTCTGAAATGCATCAAAAAGCGTGAAGACCTCTGCCTGAAGCCCAAGTATGCTGGCAAGAGCATCCTGTCTGGTGCAGAGATCAACAAGGCCTATGGTGTCATTACTAACCGTGTCTCGCCACCTTGGCCTGGATGAGGGCAAGGTTCTTGGCTGTCTGACGAAGTTCACTTCCAAGCAAGGGCTTTGGGATGGAGATGCAATATGGCAATCGCGCCAACATAGCTCATCAGCCACCTGGTGGACGGGACTTTGTGGATCTGAGGCTCTTTCATCTGTTGCCTCCAGAGTTGATGTTGAGATGTGTCTGTTACTTGAACTCTGTGAAGCATTTATTTCGGCTGCAATTCCTGAGGCTGGTAACTCTAATGAAGTTATCCTCTGCAGCAGAGGTAACTCTGGGTCTTCCATTCCCGTGGCGGTCCTCATGAGAGCCAGTTTCATCATAGCGCTTGATGTTTTTTTGCGACTGCACTTGAAGAAACTTTCAAAGTTCTTGAAACGTTACGGATTGACTGACCTTCCTGTCTTAATTAAAGTAATGATGGACTGTTGTTTCTCTTTGCTTATTTGAGCTGTTCTTGCCATAATATGGACTTGGTCTTTTACCAAATAGGGCTATCTTCTGTATACCACCCCTACCTTGTCACAAGACAACTGATTTGTTCAAATGCAATAAGAAGGAAAGAAATTCCACCATTTTAAAAAAAAGGCACACCTGTTAATTGAAACCCATTCCAGGTGACTACCTCATGAAGCTGGTTGAGAGAATGCCAAGAATGTGGACAGCCATCATCAATGCAAAGGGTGGCTACTTTGAAGAATATAAAATATATTTTGATTTTAACACTTTTTTTTGGTTTGTTGGTTACTACATGATTCCATATGTGTGTTATTTCATAGTTTTGATGTCTTCACTATTATTATTCAACGTAGAAAATAGTAAAAAATAAAGAAACCCATGAATGAGTAGGTGTCAACTTTTGACCGGTACTGTGTGTATATGGATAGATGGGATGTGTAGACTATATGAATAGAATATGTGACCAACTGGTTCGGTTTTATGTAAAAAAAAATAAAAAAATAAGTATTTTTTTTTTTACATTGGATAAAAGTAGAGACTCAGAGATAGAAAATGGTATTACATACACTACAGTTGAGGAACAATGAGCAAAGTAAATCTGCTTTGAAAGTTGATTAACTTGTAACCCCACTTCTGAGAAAATGGTCCTTGGAATGTTTTGGTACACCTACTGGAGAGCTCTTCTTTGTCTACACCCATTCAGCATCGTTCACACCCTCATAAGCTTTAGCCACATGTGAGGCAGTGTACTAAACAACTCTGAAATCGGAGTAGATAGCCAGAGTGAATTTACCAGCTACGCCTATCGGCAGTTGTCGCAGTGACATCATGAACATTCTATTGAAATAGTTACTTGCATAGTGGAGTCTTTTTTTTGTTTAGACATGTAGCTAGCTAGCTAAACAATGAACCATTAATCTCAACTCGTAACGTTTCGACCCTGCATGAATCTGCAGGTAGCTAACCAAACGGGTTCAATGTTAGCTAGCTAACCTTAGGCTATAACTAGCAATGCAAATTGCTCTCAGATATGAATAATATTCCTACACAGATCATACACGTAATGTTAGCAAGCCAGCCAGCTTAAGTTAGCCAGATAGCTAACAGTACACTAACTTGAAATGAAAATGATTTTCTGACAAAATTATGAATGTGTAATATCCGAATATGTAGCTAGCTAAACTCTCTTACCTGTGTACATGGATGGACACTTCTCCCTCTGTCATGGTTGCCCTTAGTTTGAAGATGTAATCCGGAGGTTTTATACAACAGCCTTCTGTGTGTTCTCTTATCGACTCGTCTGCATATTTTGCAGTCAAACGCCAGAACCTTCTCCATCTCCTTAGCTATCGTACTGTAATTCCACAGATTTTTTGCAAGAGCAACAGTTCTACTACGTGATGTCTTTATTAAAAAGCCACGTTAGAAAAGATTACCGACACATACTGAGCAGCTCATGTTATAGACGGAAGCGTGCTACATGGCAGACCAATCCAAACACATCTCTCTAGATGTCCAGCCCATCCATTATCTCAGCCAATCATGGCTAGCGGGATGGTTTCTTTTTTTAAACCAACTAGGCTCGTAATTTAACAATTTAATTCACATTTTCAGATGGCATACAAGTTTGTTATTAAGGCACATGAAAGTTCATATGTCCCAGAAGGCATTTCTTTCAAAATAAAAAACGCATTTAGATTTTAAAAAAAGTTGCTTGAATGACTAGAATACAGTATATACATATGAAGTGGGTAAAAAAAAATTATGTAAATGTATTTTAGTTGTTCTACTCGTGTGTCCTATTATCCTCTATGTTTGTAGTACTGTGAAGTAATAATGCTGATTTATTTAAAAAAAAAAAATAATAATTAAATTTTTATTGATTTTTTCTCCCAAAGCAAATGGTGATGAGCCTTCGTGTTTCAGAGCTACAAGTTTTACTAGGCTACGCAGGACGCAACAAGCACGGACGCAAACACCAACTGTTGACCAAAGCCTTGCACCTCCTTAAGGCCGGCTGCAGCCCCGCTGTCCAGATGAAGGTGAAGGAGCTCTACAGACGCCGCTTCCCCGCCAAGATGCTGTCTCCGGTGGATCTGGCCCTGCCCAGTGTCCACTCCACCTCCAGTCTATCCGGAGGCCTCACCTCGCTGGGGTTTGACAGCCACGGGTCCCCCTCGCCTGGCTCTCTGCTGGTGCCCAAACAGGAACTAGGCCTTCACCCCGTACACCCTGACGTCAAGCTCCAGAGACTGCCCTTCTACGACATGCTGGATGAGCTTATCAAACCCACCAGCCTGGGTAAGTGGTGCTTAGACTTACATACATACATACATACATACATACATACATACGCTGAGTGTACAAAACATTAAGAACATCTTCTCTTTTCCATGAGACCGACCAGGTGAAAGCTATGATCCCTCGTTGATGTCACCTGTTAAATCCACTTCAATCCGTGTAGATGAAGGGGAGGAGACAAGTTAAAGAAGGATTATTATTATTTTTTTAAAGCCTTGAGATAATTGAGACATGGATTGTGTATGTGTGACCATTCAGAGGGTGAATTGGGCAAGACAGAAGATTGAAGTGCCTTTGAACAGGGGGATGGTAGTAGGTGCTCAGGGGCATCAGTTTGTGTGTGTCAAGAACGGCAGCGCTGCTGGATTTTTCTTTTCACGCTCAACAGTTAACCGTGTGTAACCAACCAGTTAACCAATGCTTCCCACAGTTGTGTCAAGTTGGCTGGATGTCCTTTGGGTGGTGGACCGTTATTGATACACACAGGAAACTGTTGAGCGACAACCCAGCAGCGTTGCTGTTCTTGACACAGTCAAACCGGTGCACCTGGGCACCTACTACCACCATACCCTGTTCAAAGGCACTTAAATATTTTGTCTTGCCCATTCACCCTCTGAATGGCACACATACACAATCCATGTCTCAATTGTCTCAAGGCTTAACAATCTTTCTTTAACCTAATCCAAGATGGCGTAGCAGCCAGACGTCTTCTTGTCTTTGTCCTGTCGTGTCCCTTGTATATATCTTTTTAACATCTTTTTCTTCGCATATCTTTAAAAAATATTTTCCTAAACTTCAACTTCTAAATACTCTCCTGCAACCCGCCTCACCCAATGTGGCGTGGATCAGTTTTTCTTCCTAAAGTATTTCTATTTACTTCGGATCTGGAATCCCTCAACTGAAGCTAGCCAGCTAACTAACTACCAGCTATCAGTCAGCAAACCATTGCTAGCGGTCATCAGCTAACCTTAAGCTCGGAAAGCTCTCGCCAGTTCGAACAACGTAACGCAAACCAGAGCATAACGGACTAATAATAATAATAATAATAATAATAATAATAATATTTTTTTCCCCATATCCCCGGATTCCTACCGCAAACTCTGAACATTTTCATCTGGATCTTCACAACTAGCTAACCGCAATCCCGGGTGACTACTCCTGGCTAGCGTTTCCATCCCGGAGCAAGCACCAACTAGCCTGAAGCGAGCCCGGCCAGGGCTCCTGGGCTACCACCGAAGCCCACTCCTGGGCTACAATATCCAGACCCCTTCTACTGCCGGAACCTCGCTGATCCTCTACGACTGGAATACTGACATAATCTGCCCGAGGATTCCAACAGGCCTCTCAGGCGCGACGTCCTCTGAAGACCCATTCTGCTAACCGCGGCCTACTAGCTACCTAGAGCTACTTGGAACCCTACTAATTCCACGAAATGGTCTTTCGACGTCACCGCACAAAGAGGCAAAAACAGACTTACCCCCATCGCGACGTCCCCCAAAGGCTAACTTGCTAGCCCCGGTCTGCTAACTGCTAGCCCCGGTCTGCCAACTGCTTGCTTGCTAACCCGGTCTGCTAACTGCTAGCATGTTTAGCCCCGGTCTGCTAACTGCTAGCATGTTTAGCCCCGGCCTACTAACTGTTAGCTTGTTAACATCGGCCTGCTAACTGTCTGAATCGCCGTGTCCCCAGTCAGCCCAACCACTCGCTGGACCCATATGTTCACTTGGCCACGCATGCCTCTCTCTAATATCAATATGCCTCGTTCATTACTGTCCTGGTTAGTGATTACTGTCTTATTTCACTGTAGAGCCTCTAGCCCTGCTCAATATGCCTTAACCAACCATGTTGTTCAACCTCCCACATATGCGATGACATCACCTGGTTTAAACGTCTCTAGAGACTATATCTCTCTCATCATTACTCAATGCCTAGGTTTACCTCCAATGTACTCACATCCTACCTTACCTTTGTCTGTAGAGGCAAAAACAGACTTACCCCCATCGCGACGTCCCCCAAAGGCTAACTTGCTAGCCCCGGTCTGCTAACTGCTAGCCCCGGTCTGCCAACTGCTTGCTTGCTAACCCGGTCTGCTAGCATGCCAGCCCCGGTCTGCTAACTGCTAGCATGTTTAGCCCCAGAAACCTGCTCCTTTTACTCTCTGTTTCGAACGTGCTAGACGGCCAGTTCGTATAGCCTTTAGCCGTACCCTTATCCTACTTCTCCTCTGTTCCTCTGGTGATGTGGAGGTTAATCCAGGTCCTGCAGTGCTTAGCTCCACTCCCACTCCCCAGGTGCTCTCATTTGTTGACTTCTGTAACCGTAATAACCTTGGTTTCATGCATGTTAACATTAAAAGCCTCCTCCCTAAGTTTGTTTTATTCACTGCTTTAGCACACTCTGCCAACCCGGATGTCTTAGCCATGTCTGAATCCTGGCTTAGGAAAACCACCAAAAACCCTGAAATCTCCTTCGCTAACTATAACATTTTCCGCCAAGATAGAACTGCCAAAGGGGGCGGTGTTGCGATCTACTGCAAAGATAGCCTGCAGAGTTCTGTATTACTATCCAAGTCTGTACCCAAACAATTCGAGCTTCTACTTCTAAAAATTCACCTTTCCAGAAACAAGTCTCTCACTGTTGCCGCTTGCTATAGACCACCCTCTGCCCCCAGCTGTGCCCTCGATACCATATGTGAATTGATTGCCCCCCCATCTATCTTCTGAGCTTATGCTACTAGGTGACCTAAACTGGGACATGCTTAACACCCCGGCCATCCTGCAATCTAAGCTTGATGCCCTCAATCTCACACAAATTATCAATGAACCTACCAGGTACAACCCCAAATCTGTAAACACGGGCACCCTCATAGATGTCATCCTAACTAACTCGCCCTCCAAATACACCTCTGCTGTTTTCAATCAAGATCTCAGCGATCATTGCCTGCATCCGTAATCGGTCTGCGACCAAACGACCACCCATCATCACTGTCAAACGCTCCCTAAAACACTTCTGCGAGCAGGCCTTTCTAATCGACCTGGCCGGGGTATCCTCGAATGACATTGACCTCATCCCGTCAGTAGATGATGCCTGGCTATTCTTTAAAAGTGCCTTCACCATCTTAAATAAGCATGCCCCACTCAAAAAATGTAGAACTAGGAATAGATATAGTCCTTGGTTCACTCCAGACCTGACTGCCCTTGACCAGCACAAAAACATCCTGTGGCGTTCTGCATTAGCATCGAATAGCCCCCGCGATATGCAACTTTTCAGGGAAGTTAGAAACCAATATACACAGGCAGTTAGGAAAGCTAAGGCTAGCTTTTACAAATAGAAATTTGCATCCTGAAGCACAAACTCAAAAAAGTTCTGGGACACTGTAAAGTACATGGAGAATAAGAGCACCTCCTCCCAGCTGCCCACTGCACTGAGGATAGGAAACTTTGTCACCTCTGATAAATCCACTATAATTGAGAATTGCAATAAGCATTTCTCTATGGCTGGCCATGCTTTCCATCTGGCTACCCCTACCCCGGTCAACTGCCCGGCACCCTCCACAGCAACCCGCCAATGCCCCCACCATTTCTACTTCACCCAAATCCAGATAGCTGATGTTCTGAAAGAGCTGCAAAATCCGGACCCATACAAATTAGCCGGACTAGACAATCTGGACCCTCTCTTGTTGCAACCCCTATTACTAGCCTGTTCAACCTCTCTTTCGTATCGTCTAAGATTCCCAAAGATTGGAAAGCTGCCGCGGTCATCCCCCTCTTCAAAGGGGGTGACACTCTAGACCCAAACTGCTACAGACCTATATCCATCCTACCCTGCCTTTCTAAGGTCTTCGAAAGTCAAGTTAACAAACAGATTACCGACCATTTCGAATCCCACCGTACCTTCTCCGCTATGCAATCTGGTTTCAGAGCTGGTCACGGGTGCACCTCAGCCACGCTCAAGGTACTAAACGACATCATAACCGCCATTGATAAGAAACAATACTGTGTGGCTGTATTCATCGACCTGGCCAAGTCTTTCAACTCTGTCAATCACCACATTCTTATTGGTAGACTCGACAGCCTTGGTTTCTCAAATGATTGCCTCGCCTGGTTTACCAACTACTTCTCTGATAGAGTTCAGTGTGTCAAATCAGAGGGCCTGTTGTCCGGACCTCTGGCAGTCTTTATGGGGGTACCACAGGGTTCAATTCTCGGGCCGACTCTCTTCTCTGTATACATCAATGATGTTGCTCTTGCTGCTGGTGATTCTCTGATCCACCTCTATGCAGACGACACCATTCTGTATACTTCTGGCCCCTGTTTGGACACTGTGTTAACTAACCTCCAGACGAGCTTCAATGCCATACAACTCTCCTTCTGTGGTCTCCAACTGCTCTTAAACGCAAGTAAAACTAAATGCATGCTCTTCAACCGATCGCTGCCCGCACCTGCCCGCCCGTCCAGCATCACTACTCTGGACGGCTCTGACTTAGAATACGTGGACAACTACAAATACCTGGGTGTCTGGTTAGATTGTAAACTCTCCTTCCAGACTCACATCAAACATCTCCAATCCAAAATTAAATCTAGAATCGGCTTCCTATATCGCAACAAAGCATCCTTCACTCATGCTGCCAAACATACCCTCGTAAAACTGACCATCCAACCAATCCTCGACTTCGGTTATGTCATCTATAAAATAGCCTCCAACACTCTACTCAACAAACTGGATGCAGTCTATCACAGTGCCATCCGTTTTGTCACCAAAGCCCCATCTACTACCCACCATTACGACCGGTACGCTCTCGTTGGTTGGCCCTCGCTTCATACTCGTCGCCAAAACCACTGGCTACAGGTCATCTACAAGACCCTGCTAGGTAAAGCCCCGCCTTATCTCAGCTCGCTGGTCACCATAGCAGCACCCACTCGTAGCACGCGCTCCAGCAGGTATATCTCACTGGTCACCCCCAAAGCCAATTCCTCCTTTAGCTGCCTTTCCTTCCAGTTCTCTGCTGTCAATGACTGGAACGAACTGCAAAAATCACTGAAGCTGGAGACTCATATCTCCCTCACTAGCTTTAAGCACCAGCTGTCAGAGCAGCTCACAGATCACTGCACCTGTACATAGCCCATCTGTAAACAGCCCATCCAATCTACCTCATCCCCATACCTGTATTTATTTATTTATCTTGCTCCTTTGCACCCCAGTATCTCTACTTGCATATTCATCTTCTGCACATCTACCATTCCAGTGTTTAATTGCTATATTGTAATTACTTCGCCACCATGGCCTATTTATTGCCTTATCCTACCTCATTTGCACTCACTGTATATAGACTTTTTGTTTTATTTTGTCCTACTGTATTATTGACTGTATGTTTGTTTTATTCCATGTGTAACTCTGTTGTTTTATGTGTCGAACTGCTTTGCTTTATCTTGGCCCGGTCGCAGTTGTAAATGAGAACTTGTTCTCAACTAGCCTACCTGGTTAAATAAAGGACTTGTTCTCAACTAGCCTACCTGGTTCAATAAAGGACTTGTTCTCAACTAGCCTACCTGGTTAAATAAAGGACTTGTTCTCAACTAGCCTACCTGGTTCAATAAAGGACTTGTTCTCAACTAGCCTACCTGGTTAAATAAAGGTGAAATAAAAAAACAAACCTGTTTCCTCCACTTCATCTACATAAGGGATCATAGCTTTCACCTGGATTCACCTGAGTTTGTGGAAAGGGCTTGGTTTTGTACAGACAGTGTATATTTCACATACATTCCATCATATACACTGTTTTTTTTATTAAAGCAATAAGGCTTTAACCTATAGATTTATTGTGATTTAACAGTTGTTTCTAAAACATATATAATTAGGATGCGTGTCTGTCTATCCTCTCTGTTAGGTCCATAGAATAAAGAGTGTATGGTCCCATCTCTAGGTTAACCCACAGCGTATCCGCCATTGGTTAGGTCGTCCCATCTCTAGGTTAACCCACAGCTTATCCGCCATTGGTTAGGTCGTCCCATCTCTAGGTTAACCCACAGCGTATCCGCCATTGGTTAGGTCGTCCCATCTCTAGGTTAACCCACAGCGTATCCGCCATTGGTTAGGTCGTCCCATCTCTAGGTTAACCCACAGCGTATCCGCCATTGGTTAGGTCGTCCCATCTCTAGGTTAACCCACAGCGTATCCGCCATTGGTTAGGTCGTCCCATCTCTAGGTTAACCCACAGCGTATCCGCCATTGGTTAGGTCGTCCCATCTCTAGGTTAACCCACAGCGTATCCGCCATTGGTTAGGTCGTCCCATCTCTAGGTTAACCCACAGCGTATCCGCCATTGGTTAGGTCGTCCCATCTCTAGGTTAACCCACAGCGTATCCGCCATTGGTTAGGTCGTCCCATCTCTAGGTTAACCCACAGCGTATCCGCCATTGGTTAGGTCGTCCCATCTCTAGGTTAACCCACAGCGTATCCGCCATTGGTTAGGTCGTCCCATCTCTAGGTTAACCCACAGCGTATCCGCCATTGGTTAGGTCGTCCCATCTCTAGGTTAACCCACAGCGTATCCGCCATTGGTTAGGTCGTCCCATCTCTAGGTTAACCCACAGCGTATCCGCCATTGGTTAGGTCGTCCCATCTCTAGGTTAACCCACAGCGTATCCGCCATTGGTTAGGTCGTCCCATCTCTAGGTTAACCCACAGCGTATCCGCCATTGTAACGGCTGTAACTGAAGTTTGTCTAGTTTTCTGGCTGTGTTCTCTCTTGTGGGAGCGGATGGTTGGTAGGATGAGATTCGTTCTAGTTCTGTCTCTCTCTGTCTCTCTGTCTCTCTGTCTCTCTGTCTCTCTGTCTCTCTCTCAGCCTCAGACAACAGTCAGCGGTTTCAGGAGACGTGTTATGCCTTTGCGTTGACGCCTCAGCAGGTCCAGCAGATCAGCAGCTCCATGTAAGACTGACCCCTATCTACACCACTACAACACACCCGACCCCTATCTGGACCACTAGAACACACCCGACCCCTATCTACACCACTAGAACACACCCGACCCCTATCTACACCACTAGAACACACCCGACCCCTATCTACACCACTAGAACACACCCGACCCCTATCTACACCACTAGGACACACCCGACCCCTATCTACACCACTAGGACACACCCGACCCCTATCTACACCACTAGAACACACCCGACCCCTATCTACACCACTAGGACACACCCGACCCCTATCTACACCACTAGAACACACCCGACCCCTATCTACACCACTAGAACACACCCGACCCCTATCTACACCACTAGAACACACCCGACCCCTATCTACACCACTAGAACACACCCGACCCCTATCTACACCACTAGAACACACCCGACCCCTATCTACACCACTAGAACACACCCGACCCCCATCTACACCACTAGAACACACCCGACCCCTATCTACACCACTAGAACACACCCGACCCCTATCTGGACCACTAGGACACACCCGACCCCTATCTGGACCACTAGGACACACCCGACCCCTATCTGGACCACTAGAACACACCCGACCCCTATCTACACCACTAGAACACACCCGACCCCTATCTACACCACTAGAACACACCCGACCCCTATCTACACCACTAGAACACACCCGACCCCTATCTACACCACTAGGACACACCCGACCCCTATCTACACCACTAGGACACACCCGACCCCTATCTACACCACTAGGACACACCCGACCCCTATCTACACCACTAGGACACACCCGACCCCTATCTACACCACTAGGACACACCCGACCCCTATCTACACCACTAGAACACACCCGACCCCTATCTACACCACTAGAACACACCCGACCCCTATCTACACCACTAGAACACACCCGACCCCTATCTACACCACTAGAACACACCCGACCCCTATCTACACCACTAGAACACACCCGACCCCTATCTACACCACTAGGACACACCCGACCCCTATCTACACCACTAGGACACACCCGACCCCTATCTACACCACTAGGACACACCCGACCCCTATCTACACCACTAGGACACACCCGACCCCTATCTACACCACTAGAACACACCCGACCCCTATCTACACCACTAGAACACACCCGACCCCTATCTACACCACTAGAACACACCCGACCCCTATCTACACCACTGAGAACATCTGTGTAATTTTCGATAGATATGTACAAAAATACAGTTTTTAATAAACTGCAAATCGATGCATGATCCTATTGCAAGTCACAATATTTGGCACTCTCATTGGATAATGGGATATCAATGCCTTCTCATTGGATAATGGGATAACGGTGCCTTCCCATGGGATAACGGTGCCTTCTCATTGGATAATGGGATAACGGTGCCTTCCCATTGGATAATGGGATATCAATGCCTTCCCATTGGATAATGGGATAACGGTGCCTTCCCATGGGATAACGGTGCCTTCTCATTGGATAATGGGATAACGGTGCCTTCCCATTGGATAATGGGATAACGGTGCCTTCCCATTGGATAATGGGATAACGGTGCCTTCTCATTGGATAATGGGATAACGGTGCCTTCCCATTGGATAATGGGATAACGGTGCCTTCCCATTGGATAATGGGATAACGGTGCCTTCTCATTGGATAATGGGATAACGGTGCCTTCCCATTGGATAATGGGATAACGGTGCCTTCCCATTGGATAATGGGATAACGGTGCCTTCCCATTGGATAATGGGATAACGGTGCCTTCCCATTGGATAATGGGATAACGGTGCCTTCCCATTGGATAACGGGATAACGGTGCCTTCCCATTGGATAATGGGATAACGGTGCCTTCCCATTGGATAATGGGATAACGGTGCCTTCCCATTGGATAATGGGATAACGGTGCCTTCCCATTGGATAATGGGATAACGGTGCCTTCCCATTGGATAATGGGATAACGGTGCCTTCCCATTGGATAATGGGATAACGGTGCCTTCCCATTGGATAATGGGATAACGGTGCCTTCCCATTGGATAATGGGATAACGGTGCCTTCTCATTGGATAATGGGATAACGGTGCCTTCCCATTGGATAATGGGATAACGGTGCCTTCCCATTGGATAATGGGATAACGGTGCCTTCTCATTGGATAATGGGATAACGGTGCCTTCCCATTGGATAATGGGATAACGGTGCCTTCTCATTGGATAATGGGATAACGGTGCCTTCCCATCTAGTTTTAATTCTATGGTTATTTTGCTCACTGCCATTTTGCTCGTGCAAAACATTGTCAAACTGACTTCTCTCCTAAACCTTACGTCTCTGTGTGTCTACAGGGACATCTCTGGGACCAAGTGTGACTTTGCAGTCCAGGTTCAGTTAAGGTAGGCTCTCCTGCCTTCTCACAGAGCCTTCAGAAAGTATTCACACCCATTGACTTTTTTTCCCCATATTTTGTTGTTGTTACAGCCTGATTTTTTTTCAAAAATTAGTTTTATTATTGATTAAATTGAGATTTTTTGGGGGGTCACTGGCTTACACACAATAACCCATAATGACATCACAATACCCCATAATGTGAAAGTGGAAGTATGTTTTAAAAAAAACTTTTTTACAAATTATTTAAAAAAAAATGTAAAAGCTGAAATGTCTTGAGCCTGTACGTATTCAACCCCCTTTGTTATAGCAAGCCTCAACCTGCCTTATAACCTAATACTGACCCTCCTCCTCCTCTCAGCATGGCAGCAACACAACATGACAACGGCATGGTAGCATAAATAAGTTCAGGAGTAAATATTTGCTTAACAAGTCACATAATAAGTTGCATGCATTTTAAAATGACCACATCCTCGCTGTTCCCCCACACATACAAGAGAGCACCTATTGCAAAGAGCAAAGAGCACCTATTGGTAGATGGGTAAAAAAACTCAAAAGCAGACATTGAATATCCCTTTGAGCATGGTTAAGTTATTAATTACACTTTGGATGGTGTATCAATACACCCAGTCACTACAAAGATACAGGTGTCCTTCCTAACTCAGTTGCTGGTGAGGAAGGAAACCTCACAGGGAATTCATCATGAGGCCAATGTTGACTTTAAAATAGTTACAGAGTTTAATGACTGTGATAGGAGAAAACTGAGGATGGATCAACAACATTGTAGTTACTCCACAATACTAACCTAAATGACAGAGTGAAAAGAAGGAAGCCTGTACAGAATACAAATATTCCAAATCATGCATCCTGTTTGCAACGAGGCACTGAAGTAATACCGCAAAAAATGTGGCAAAGAAATTTGCTTTTCGTCCTGAATACAAAGTGTTATGTCTGGGGCAAATCCAATATAACACATTACTGAGTACCACTCTCCATATTTTCTAGCATAGTTGTGGCTGCATCATGTTATGGGTATGCTTGTAATTGTTAAGGACTGGGGAGTTTATCAGGATCAAAAATAAATGTAATAGAACTAAGCAAAGGCAAAATCCTAGAGGAAAACCTGGTTCAGTCTGCTTTCCACCAGACACTGGGAGATGAATTCACCTTTTAGCAGGACAATAACCTAAAACACAAGGCCAAGTCTACACTGGAGTTGCTTACCAAGAAGACAGTGAATGTTCCTGAGTGACCGAGTTACAGTTTTGACTTACATCTGCTTGAAAATCTCAGACCTGAAAATGGTTGTCTAGCAATGATCAACAACCAATTTGTCAGAGCTTGAAGAATTTTTTTTAAAGAATAATGGACAAATGTTGCACAATCCAGGTGTGTAAAGCTCTTAGAGACTTTACCCAGAAAGACTCACAGCTATAATCGCTGACAAAGTATTGACTCAGGGGTGTGTGGTGTTAGATGTAAATTAGATTTCTGTATTTCATTAGCAAAAAAAAAGCATGTTTTCACTTTGTCATTATGGAGTACTGTGTAGGTAAAAAAAAAATTATATATATATATATATATATATATACACACACACACACACACACACACACACACACACACACACACACACACACACAGTAGCAGCACAACATGGTAGTAACACAAGACATGGTACAAACATTATTGGGCAAAGACAACAAACAGCCCAAAGGGCAAGAAGGTAGAGACAACAATACATCACACAAAGCAGCCACAACTGTCAGTAAGAGTGGCCATGATTGCGTCTTTGAGTGAAGAGATATATACATACTATATACATTTGAAAAGATAATTGATTTAGGCCAATATACATTTGAAGTCGTAAGTTTACATACACTTCGGTTGGAGTCATTAAAACTTGTTTTTCAACCACTCCACAAATTTCTTGTTAACAAACTATAGTTTGGGCAAGTCGGTTAGGACATCTACTTTGTGCATGACACAAGTAATTTTTCCAACAATTGTTTTACAGACAGATTATTTCACTTATAATTCACTGTATCACAATTCCAGCGGGTCAGAAGTTTACATACACTAAGTTGACTGTGCCTTTAAACAGCTTGGAAAATTCCAGAAAATTATGTCATGGCTTTAGAAGCTTCTGATAGGCTAATTGACATCATTTGAGTCAATTGGATGTGTACCTGTGGATGTATTTCAAGGCCTACCTTCGAACTCAGTGCCTCTTTGCTTGATATCCTGGGAAAATCAAAAGAAATCAGTCAAGACCTCAGAAAAACAATTGTGGACCTCCACAAGTTTGGTTTATCCTTGGGAGCAATTTCCAAATGCCTGAAGGTACCACATTCATCTGTACAAACAATAGTATGCAAGTATAAACACCATGGGACCACGCAGCCGTCATACCGTTCAGGAAGGAGACTCGTTGTCTCCTAGAGATGAACGTACTTTGGTGCGAAAAGTACAAATCAATCCCAGAACAACAGCAAAGGACCTTGTGAAGATGCTGGAGGAAACAGGTACAAAAGTATCTATATCCACAGTAAAACGAGTCCTATATCGACATAACCTGAAAGGCCGCTCAGCAAGGAAGAAGCCACTGCTCCAAAACCACCATAAAAAAGCCAGACTACGGTTTGCAACTGCACATGGGGACAAAGATCGTACTTTTTGGAGAAATGTCCTCTGGTCTGATGAAACAAAAATAGAACTGTTTGGTAACAATGACCATCGTTATGTTTGGAGGAAAAAGGGGGAGGCTTGCAAGCCGAAGAACACCATCCCAACCGTGAAGCACGGGGATGGAAGCATCATGTTGTGGGGGTGCTTTGCTGCAGGAGGGCCTGGTGCACTTCACAAAATAGATGGCATCATGAGGAAGGAAAATGATGTGGATATATTGAAGCAACATCTCAAGACATCAGTCAGGAAGTTAAAGCTTGGTCGCAAATGGGTCTTCCAAATGGACAATGACCCCAACACTTCCAAAGTTGTTGCGAAATAGCTTAAGGACAACAAAGTCAAGGTATTGGAGTGGTCATCACAAAGCCCTGACCTCAATCCTAGAGAGAATTTCTGGGCAGAACTGAAAAAGCATGTACGAGCAAGGAGGCCTACAAACCTGACTCAGTTACACCAGCTCTGTCAGGAGAAATGGGCCAAAATTCACCGAACTTATTGTGGGAAGCTTGTGGAAGGCTACCTGAAACGTTTGACCCAAGTTCAACAATTTAAAGGCAATTCTACCAAATAGTAATTGAGTGTATGTAAACTTCTGACCCACTGGGAATGTGATGAACGAAATAAAAGCTGAAATAAATAATTCTCTCTACTATTATTCGGACATTTCACATTCTTAAAATAAAGTGTTGATCCTAACTGACCTAAAACAGGGAATTTTTACTGGGATTAAAATGTCAGGAATTGTGAAAAACTGATTTTAAATGTATTTGGCTAAGTTGTATGTAAACTTCGTGTGTGTGTAAGTAATACATTTTGAATTCAGGCTGTAACACAATGTGGAATAAGTCAAGGGGTATGAAAACTTTCTGAAGGCTCTGTATGGTCTTTTCTTTCACTTTTGACAATATGACTTGTTCACTAAAATAAAGTAGAGAGATGGCGGTGCCGCAAAAGGCTTCTATGAAATGGATCACCTTCCCAAGGACAGAAAATATTTTGTTCTGGTCATTTTGGGATCACACTCTCTCTTTTTAAAGAAAATTAAAAAAAAATATGACTGCTTGTCAATTGTTTATTGATGTGTCTGTGATTTTTGAATTGGTTATTAATCTCTCTGTTATTCCTAGCGATTTTTTTTTTTTTATTTTTTATTTTATATATTTTTTTTTTTTTTATTCATCTCTGGTATTTGTTGTTGATCTGTGGTCCTCTCCCAGGTTTTGTTTGTCAGAGACGAGCTGCGCCCAGGAGGATCATTTCCCCTCCAACCTGTGTGTGAAAGTCAACAGCAAACCCTGCAACCTCCCGGTGAGTCCGTCTGTCCAATCAAAAAACCCATGTTTTGACCAATGGGTAAAAGTATATGTTAATAATGTACATCATCCTCTAAGAAAACCAATGGGCTAAATCTCATGTCTCCGGTCCAAATATTTTACATAAAATGGCCAAAATTACTTAGT
Source organism: Salmo salar (assembly GCF_965601325.2). Classification (NCBI taxonomy): domain Eukaryota; kingdom Metazoa; phylum Chordata; class Actinopteri; order Salmoniformes; family Salmonidae; genus Salmo; species Salmo salar. The sequence goes on along the minus strand of NC_138313.1, from coordinate 50,412,079 downwards.
GAATCAATGGATTCCTGTGGATTTTTTTAAATAAGGAAAAATACAGAGACAACACTACATAAAGAGAGACCTAAGACAACAACACAGCATGGCAGCAACACATGACAACACAGCATGGTAGCAGCCCAACATGACAACAACATGGTAGCAGCACAACATGACAACAACATGGTAGAAACACAACATGACAACAACATGGTAGCAGCCCAACATGACAACAACATGGTAGCAACACAACATGACAACAACATGGTAGCAGCACAACATGACAACAACATGGTAGCAACACAACATGACAACAACATGGTAGCAACACAACATGACAACAACATGGTAGCAACACAACATGACAACAACATGGTAGCAACACAACATGACAACATGGTAGCAGCACAACATGACAACAACATGGTAGAAACACAACATGACAACAACATGGTAGCAGCCCAACATGACAACAACATGGTAGCAACACAACATGACAACAACATGGTAGCAACACATGACAACAACATGGTAGCAACACAACATGACAACATGGTAACATGACAACAGCATGGTAGAAACACAACATGACAACAACATGGTAGCAGCCCAACATGACAACAACATGGTAGCAACACAACATGACAACAACATGGTAGCAACACATGACAATAACATGGTAGCAACACAACATGACAATAACATGGTAGCAACACAACATGACAACATGGTAGCAGCACAACATGACAACAACATGGTAGCAACACAACATGACAACAACATGGCAGAAACACAACATGACAACAGCATGGCAGCAACACAGCATGACAATAACATGGCAGCAACACAGCATGACAATAACATGGTAGAAACACATGACAATAACATGGTAGCAACACAACATGGTAGCAACACAACATGACAACAACATGGTAGCAACATAGCAACAACATGGTAGCAACACAGCATGACAATAACATGGCAGCAACACAGCATGACAATAACATGGTAGAAACACATGACAATAACATGGTAGAAACACAACATGGTAGCAACACAACATGACAACAACATGGTAGCAACATAGCAACAACATGGTAGCAACACAGCATGACAACACAGCGTGGTAGAAACACAACATGACAACACAACATGGTAGCAACACAATATGACAACAACATGGTAGTAACACAGCATGACAACAACATGGTAGCAACATAGCAACAACATGGTAGCAACATAGCAACAACATGGTAGCAACACAGCATGACAACAACATGGTAGCAACACAGCATGACAACAACATGGTAGCAACACAGCATGACAACAACATGGTAGCAACACAGCATGACAACAACATGGTAGCAACACAGCATGACAACAACATGGTAGTAGTACAAAACATGGTACAAACATTATTGGGCACAGACAACAGCACAAAGGGCTAGAAGATAGAGACAACAATACATCACACAAAGGTACAATACATATAATATGTTAGAGAAACACCTCATTGAATGATTCAGAACATGAATTATCATATTTGTCTTGGTCAAATGTATTTTATAGCATAAATATGTGACATTTCATAACAAATGGTTTAATGAGTATTGGTTTCTCAATCCTGGTGCTGGGGTCCTACAGGGTTTGTCTTTGCCCTAGTGCTAACACATTATCCTGGTCCTAGTGCTAACACATTATCCTGGTCCTAGTGCTAACACATTATCCTGGTCCTAGTGCTAACACATTATCCTGGTCCTAGTGCTAACACATTATCCTGGTCCTAGTGCTAACACATTAACCTGGTCCTAGTGCTAACACATTATCCTGGTCCTAGTGCTAACACATTATCCTGGTCCTAGTGCTAACACATTATCCTGGTCCTAGTGCTAACACATTATCCTGGTCCTAGTGCTAACACATTATCCTGGTCCTAGTGCTAACACATTATCCTGGTCCTAGTGCTAACACATTATCCTGGTCCTAGTGCTAACACATTATCCTGGTCCTAGTGCTAACACATTATCCTGGTCCTAGTGCTAACACATTATCCTGGTCCTAGTGCTAACACATTATCCTGGTCCTAGTGCTAACACATTATCCTGGTCCTAGTGCTAACACATTATCCTGGTCCTAGTGCTAACACATTATCCTGGTCCTAGTGCTAACACATTATCCTGGTCCTAGTGCTAACACATTATCCTGGTCCTAGTGCTAACACATTATCCTGGTCCTAGTGCTAACACATTATCCTGGTCCTAGTGCTAACACATTATCCTGGTCCTAGTGCTAACACATTATCCTGGTCCTAGTGCTAACACATTTATCCTGGTCCTAGTGCTAACACATTTATCCTGGTCCTAGTGCTAACACATTTATCCTGGTCCAAGTGCTAACACATTTATCCTGGTCCAAGTGCTAACACATTTATCCTGGTCCAAGTGCTAACACATTTATCCTGGTCCAAGTGCTAACACATTTATCCTGGTCCAAGTGCTAACACATTTATCCTGGTCCTAGTGCTAACACATTTATCCTGGTCCTAGTGCTAACACATTATCCTGGTCCTAGTGCTAACACATTATCCTGGTCCTAGTGCTAACACATTTATCCTGGTCCTAGTGCTAACACATTTATCCTGGTCCTAGTGCTAACACATTTATCCTGGTCCAAGTGCTAACACATTTTTCCTGGTCCAAGTGCTAACACATTTTTCCTGGTCCAAGTGCTAACACATTTATCCTGGTCCAAGTGCTAACACATTTATCCTGGTCCAAGTGCTAACACATTTATCCTGGTCCTAGTGCTAACACATTTATCCTGGTCCAAGTGCTAACACATTTATCCTGGTCCAAGTGCTAACACATTTATCCTGGTCCAAGTGCTAACACATTTATCCTGGTCCAAGTGCTAACACATTTATCCTGGTCCAAGTGCTAACACATTTATCCTGGTCCAAGTGCTAACACATTTATCCTGGTCCAAGTGCTAACACATTTATCCTGGTCCAAGTGCTAACACATTTATCCTGGTCCAAGTGCTAACACATTTATCCTGGTCCAAGTGCTAACACATTTATCCTGGTCCAAGTGCTAACACATTTATCCTGGTCCAAGTGCTAACACATTTATCCTGGTCCAAGTGCTAACACATTTATCCTGGTCCAAGTGCTAACACATTTATCCTGGTCCAAGTGCTAACACATTTATCCTGGTCCAAGTGCTAACACATTTATCCTGGTCCAAGTGCTAACACATTTATCCTGGTCCAAGTGCTAACACATTTATCCTGGTCCAAGTGCTAACACATTTATCCTGGTCCAAGTGCTAACACATTTATCCTGGTCCAAGTGCTAACACATTTATCCTGGTCCAAGTGCTAACACATTTATCCTGGTCCAAGTGCTAACACATTTATCCTGGTCCAAGTGCTAACACATTTATCCTGGTCCAAGTGCTAACACATTTATCCTGGTCCAAGTGCTAACACATTTATCCTGGTCCAAGTGCTAACACATTTATCCTGGTCCAAGTGCTAACACATTTATCCTGGTCCAAGTGCTAACACATTTATCCTGGTCCAAGTGCTAACACATTTATCCTGGTCCAAGTGCTAACACATTTATCCTGGTCCAAGTGCTAACACATTTATCCTGGTCCAAGTGCTAACACATTTATCCTGGTCCAAGTGCTAACACATTTATCCTGGTCCAAGTGCTAACACATTTATCCTGGTCCAAGTGCTAACACATTTATCCTGGTCCAAGTGCTAACACATTTATCCTGGTCCAAGTGCTAACACATTTATCCTGGTCCAAGTGCTAACACATTTATCCTGGTCCAAGTGCTAACACATTTATCCTGGTCCAAGTGCTAACACATTTATCCTGGTCCAAGTGCTAACACATTTATCCTGGTCCAAGTGCTAACACATTTATCCTGGTCCTAGTGCTAACACATTTATCCTGGTCCTAGTGCTAACACATTTATCCTGGTCCTAGTGCTAACACATTTATCCTGGTCCAAGTGCTAACACATTTATCCTGGTCCTAGTGCTAACACATTTATCCTGGTCCTAGTGCTAACACATTTATCCTGGTCCTAGTGCTAACACATTTATCCTGGTCCAAGTGCTAACACATTTATCCTGGTCCTAGTGCTAACACATTTATCCTGGTCCAAGTGCTAACACATTTATCCTGGTCCAAGTGCTAACACATTTATCCTGGTCCTAGTGCTAACACATTTATCCTGGTTTGTCTTTACCCTAGTGCTAACACATTATATAGTGTATGTTATCCCTGTGGGACTTGAACCCACAATTCTTGGAAGTTGTTAGCCTAGCGTCCTGCTCTTCCCAACCTGACATTGACCCTGTTGTTTCACCTCTTCCTCAGAGCTACCTTCCTCCAACCAAAAACGGTGTGGAACCCAAACGGCCGAGTCGCCCCATCAACATCACGTCACTGGTCAGACTGTCCACCACAGTACCAAACACTATCGTGGTGTCATGGACCGCCGAGATAGGCAGGGTAAGGAATCTTATCGTGGTGTCATGGACCTCCGAGATAGGCAGGGTAAGGAATCTAACGTTGGACACCAATCCAGAATCCTCCAACCAGGATATCTGAAAACCTGGGAAATTTGGGAACATGACCAGTATTTTGCAACCCTAAGGCTGGCTGGGCTTGGCTGGGCTTGGCTGGCTGGGGCTGGGCTTGGCTGGCTGGGGCTGGCTGGCTGGGCTGGGCTGGGCTGTCTGGCTGGCTGACAAACTGTTGGCTAAACCTGTTGCATAAGATATAGACCAGTGTTTGTATACTATGTGGTTGCTGCTGTGAAGCCACAAAGCGTGGAGAATGTTATTCTATTCTGTTCCATTTGTATGGTTTTGTGTCCTCGTGGTTCATTAACTTCCCTCCTGTTCTCTTGTCTTCCATCTCAGAGTTTCTCCATGGCAGTGTACCTGGCGAGACAGCAGACGTCCACAACCCTGCTACAGAGGCTACGAGCTAAAGGCATCCGCAACCCAGACCACTCCAGAGCTCTCAGTAGGTGGCTCTCTGATATTAGACGGTGCTGCCAGGCCTGGTCCCCTGGATCTGTTGGTACTGTAAAACTCAAGACCCTAATGACCATAGGGGGCTGACTCTAAGACACCAAGCTAGGGGAGTGGGAACGGGAGAATGTCCTCTTTTTATTGGTGACATCCAGCTCATTGTGTTCTGTGTGTTGTGTCTCTCTCTCTCTCTCTCTCTCTTCTCTCTTCTCTCTCTCCACAGTCAAAGAGAAGTTAACGGCAGACCCTGACAGTGAGATTGTGTTGTCTCTCTCTCCACAGTCAAAGAGAAGTTAACAGCAGACCCTGACAGTGAGATTGTGTTGTCTCTCTCTCTCTCTCTCTCTCTCTCTCTCTCTCCACAGTCAAAGCGAAGTTAACAGCAGACCCTGACAGTGAGATTGTGTTGTCTCTCTCTCCACAGTCAAAGAGAAGTTAACAGCAGACCCTGACAGTGAGATTGTGTTGTCTCTCTCTCTCTCTCTCTCTCTCCACAGTCAAAGAGAAGTTAACAGCAGACCCTGACAGTGAGATTGTGTTGTCTCTCTCTCTCCACAGTTAAAGAGAAGTTAACGGCAGACCCTGACAGTGAGATTGTGTTGTCTCTCTCTCTCTCTCTCTCTCTCTCTCCACAGTCAAAGAGAAGTTAACAGCAGACCCTGACAGTGAGATTGTGTTGTCTCTCTCTCCACAGTCAAAGAGAAGTTAACAGCAGACCCTGACAGTGAGATTGTGTTGTCTCTCTCTCTCTCTCTCTCTCTCCACAGTCAAAGAGAAGTTAACAGCAGACCCTGACAGTGAGATTGTGTTGTCTCTCTCTCTCTCTCTCTCTCTCTCTCCACAGTCAAAGAGAAGTTAACAGCAGACCCTGACAGTGAGATTGTGTTGTCTCTCTCTCTCCACAGTTAAAGAGAAGTTAACGGCAGACCCTGACAGTGAGATTGCGACCACCAGTCTACGAGTCTCTCTACTCTGTCCGGTACGTAGTCATTTACATTTTAGTCATTTAGCAGACGTTCTTAATCAGATTTACAGTCGATTAGTGCATTCAACTCGGGTTAAGTAGCTAATTAGTAGAGGAAACACCATTAAAATGTAATTATCAGTCCTCACGATGTTGATGTATATTCATCTTCCTGTTTCCTGTGTGTTTTTGTGTAGCTGGGGAAGATGCGCCTGATGATCCCGTGCAGAGCGTTGACGTGTTCTCACCTCCAGTGTTTCGACGCTACGCTTTACCTCCAGATGAATGAGAAGAAGCCCACCTGGGTGTGTCCTGTCTGCGATCAGAAGGCCCCCTACCAACACCTCATCATCGACGGGTTCGTTCTGTTGCTGGCCCCTCTTTCACCTCGCTCTCTCTCTCTCTCTCTCTCTCTACCTCTCTCTCTACAGCAGTCAACTAGCTAGCTAGCTGTTTCGTTTTCTAGCCGCAGCAGTCAACTAGCTAGGTAGCCACACCAGTCAACTAGCTAGCTAGGTAGCCACACCAGTCAACTAGCTAGCTAGGTAGCCACACCAGTCAACTAGCTAGCTAGGTAGCCACACCAGTCAACTAGCTAGCTAGGTAGCCACACCAGTCAACTAGCTAGCTAGGTAGCCACACCAGTCAACTAGCTAGCTAGGTAGCCACACCAGTCAACTAGCTAACTAGGTAGCCACACCAGTCAACTAGCTAGCTAGGTAGATGTTTAGTTTTCTAGCTGCAGCAGTCAATTAGCTAGGTAGCCACACCAGTCAACTAGCTAGCTAGATAGCTGTTTAGTTTTCTACCACGTCCACTAATTTGTTTGTTAACAATTAAGACGCTAGTTAGCTAGAACATGTTCTTGTCAAACTGTCAACAGAGCAGCTGGCAAACAATATGCCAAATAACCGTCTAAAAACAACTTACATCAGATTTGACCGTTCAGACACAAGTCACATGGCCAGGAATCAGATTTGTATCAGATTTTTAAACCACCTGCGAATGTGGTTTGAAATGTGGCCGGAAATATCCTATTCCATGTCCTTTTTGGCTGTTCAGACTGCTGGAA
>NC_138313.1:50087500-50402500 GCF_965601325.2 Salmo salar | reverse complement strand
TTTTGTTCAATACGTAATCTTCATCATCGTCTTCTCCCTACAGCGTGTTGAACCTCCACAGCCAGGTATCTCCGGTGGCCAGAGCTCCCAGCATGCCTCCCGTTGAGACCAGCTATATCCCACCTCCTCCTCCCCTCATACAGGACTACAGCCACTACTACCACACCCCCAACGACCTGGACCTCAACTTCTTCTCATTCCTCCAGGGAGACAACCATCAGGTAGCGACTTCACAGGATAGAACCGTCTGGTAGCGACTTCACAGGATAGGACCGTCTGGTAGCGACTTCACAGGATAGGACCGTCTGGTAGCGACTTCACAGGATAGAACCGTCTGGTAGCGACTTCACAGGATAGAACCGTCTGGTAGCGACTTCACAGGATAGAAACGTCTGGTAGCGACTTCACAGGATAGAAACGTCTGGTAGCGACTTCACAGGATAGGACCGTCTGGTAGCGACTTCACAGGATTGGACCGTCTGGTAGCGACTTCACAGGATAGGACCGTCTGGTAGCGACTTCACAGGATAGGACCGTCTGGTAGCGACTTCACAGGATAGGACCGTCTGGTAGCGACTTCACAGGATAGGACCGTCTGGTAGCGACTTCACAGGATAGAACCGTCTGGTAGCGACTTCACAGGATAGAACCGTCTGGTAGCGACTTGACCGGACAGGACCAGTCAAGACACTGGGAGAGACCACCGTCATAGAAACGGCATCAGTGCTTTTAGTCACTTCTACATCTGGTCCTGGCGCTGCCAGTCTGCTTTCTTCTCTCGAGCTTTCCTTTTTATTTAGTTATTTTTAATCATTGTGCTTCTGCTCTTTGCGGTCCGGCTACGTAACCGTTGATGTAAAAAAATGGCTTTATAAATAAATGTGATTTTACTTGACTCTCCTCTCTGCCTCCCTGTCTGCAGCATTACAACATGGTGATGGCAGCAGCTGCGGCGGCCTCAGCCTCCGATGACCACGACTTGCTCCTGAACCGCTTCCTGCCTTACAGCTCCTCCCAGATGTTCCTGGACCAACCGGGGACACCCGTGGGTGGGAGCAGCAGCGCCCTGGCAGCAGCCAACGGGGGCAGTAACAGCGGTAGCAGCTCCAGTCTGGTGTCGTCAAGTAGTTTGAGAGAGAGGGATCGGGATAGAGAAAGGGACAGCAGGTCGAACGCAGCGGCGGCAGTGATATATGGTTCGATACCAGACGTGATCTCACTAGACTGAAAGGGAGAGGAGGAGATCTATCCCTACAGAACTGTGGGGGGGGAGGAACAAAAACAACTGGTGGGAGAAAATAGAAACCGGAGTTTGTTTTGTAAATAGAAAACTAAAGGGAAAGAAACAGTGCTATGTACAGAGAGGAAAAATATCTATTTTAAATGTTACTGTAAACAGAATCCTGATGATAATGGGTAACTTCAATGGATTTTTTTTTTTTTCTGTGGATACTGGAGCTTTTTAAAACGGCCTCTTCATGTTCTCCCCCATTTTGATTATATTACCTTTTTTTTTTTTTTTGTACTTCGTTTTTACTGTTTCGTTTCAATATTTCCCCCGTCAACGGCATTATCTGTCTCAAAACCGTGTTTTTACTGCGCTTCGGCGCGAAATGGAGAAATCTCTCCCGTTTTTGTTTTTCGTCATCACTGTAGATTTATATTTTCTTTCAAACATTCATACTGTGGTCAAATAATATTGTATTTAATAATTTTCAAGGTATTATTTATGATGCTTTTAAGTTATGTTAGATCAATGTGTGCTGTTTTTAAAAGCATTTCTTCTTCTCCCCACACCGCTACGTGTTATTGTTGTCGCTAGGATTACACAGGCTAGCCTGGGTACCAGTCTGTTTGTGCCATCATTCCACTCCTCGTCATGACCAAACAATAAGTGGGTGAGGAGTGGAATGATGGCACAAACTGACTGGCACCCAGGCTATAAACGGGCTGGTTATAGATCCACTGCTACTGTGGTTGAGGAGTGGAATGATGGCACAAACAGACTGGCACCCAGGCTATAAACGGGCTGGTTATAGATCCACTGCTACTGTGGTTGAGGAGTGGAATGATGGCACAAACAGACTGGCACCCAGGCTATAAACGGGCTGGTTATAGATCCACTGCTACTGTGGTTGAGGAGTGGAATGATGGCACAAACAGACTGGCACCCAGGCTATAAACGGGCTGGTTATAGATCCACTGCTACTGTGGTTGAGGAGTGGAATGATGGCACAAACAGACTGGCACCCAGGCTATAAACGGGCTGGTTATAGATCCACTGCTACTGTGGTTGAGGAGTGGAATGATGGCACAAACAGACTGGCACCCAGGCTATAAACGGGCTGGTTATAGATCCACTGCTACTGTGATTCCGCTGGTTTGTGCTCCTCTCTCATCTCTATTTAGCTGAGGAAACCTTATTTTTCCTGCCGAGTACATCCTTTAGTTGTTTTTAGAAGTAAGAAATACCATGCTGTATTTTCTGGTAAAATAGTGTTTAAATAGCTTGACATGTGTACATTTTTTGGGGGGGGACAAGGAGGAGATAATATGATTTCAATTCAGTTTATTATTATTATGGTGCCTTTTTATATTAAATGGAAGCACTTACCTTTTTCATGCAGGGTGCATCTTCGACTCATTCTTTCTCACTATTCACAAAACTTAATTTTTGTTGTTGAATGAAACAGAGACTTTTTAAATGCTTAGCTTTGCTGCATGTGTAGCAGATGGGATCTGTGACACTCACCCTTTTTAGACTGAAGTGTCTCCTTCTTTACTGTTAAACTGGCTTTTCTGTAACGCGACCGGGTACGACCCGTCTAGGACGACGGGTCACGCGTGTTTTGTGAAGCAGTGGTCCTGGGTTTGAGGTTCCGTGTGATCCCCGATCGGGAAGAAGTGGTACTCTCTCTAAGCAAGCGGCGCGACGTCCTTTTATACACATCTCTCTCCGTCTCACAGCCTCTGCCTCTCGTTCTTCTGTCACCGCAGTGGATCTGTAATCACCCTGCTGTGATGGGTCGGATGAGTTGTCCCCTGTTGCTCAATGTGACTATTGAATACCCCACGGAAGCATCATATGCTTGATTCGCGCTATAGGGTCATCCTGAAGCATACTGTGCTGGCTCTGATTTTTATATTTTCACATTGTCCCGTTTTAACAACTAGGGTGGATGTGGAACCAGGCGAGCACAGTAGAGCTTGGCTTGGATCAGATTGACCCCGTGGAATGGACCATGGCGAGGTTTGGCTCCTGAAGTCGCCACTTCTTTTATGCCATCCTAAATAATTAGTCCCCTCTCTTCCCTTCCTGTGTAAGTTCTGGTTGTCCCCTCTCTTCCCTTCCTGTGTAAGTTCTGGTTGTCCCCTCTCTTCCCTTCCTGTGTAAGTTCTGGTTGTCCCCTCTCTTCCCTTCCTGTGTAAGTTCTGGTTGTCCCCTCTCTTCCCTTCCTGTGTAAGTTCTGGTTGTCCCCTCTCTTCTCTTCCTGTGTAAGTTCTGGTTGTCCCCTCTCTTCCCTTCCTGTGTAAGTTCTGGTTGTCCCCTCTCTTCCCTTCCTGTGTAAGTTCTGGTTGTCCCCTCTCTTCCCTTCCTGTGTAAGTTCTGGTTGTCCCCTCTCTTCCCTTCCTGTGTAAGTTCTGGTTGTCCCCTCTCTTCCCTTCCTGTGTAAGTTCTGGTTGTCCCCTCTCTTCTCTTCCTGTGTAAGTTCTGGTTGTCCCCTCTCTTCCCTTCCTGTGTAAGTTCTGGTTGTCCCCTCTCTTCCCTTCCTGTGTAAGTTCTGGTTGTCCCCTCTCTTCCCTTCCTGTGTAAGTTCTGGTTGTCCCCTCTCTTCCCTTCCTGCGTACACGGTTAGTATTTATTTCCTGTTATTGTTGGAGTCATTGTATATTTGATATTTCTTTAGTAATTCTATGATTCATGCTATTTAAAAGACACTTGTTGCTTGATATGCATCAGTGTTCTGTAGTTTTTTTGTTTGTTATTCTTCTAGCTGTTTGACTATTGAATGATGTCTTCTAACTGTCTCTGCTTGGCTCTCAAACTGCAGGCGGCCTTGTCCCTACGGTTTTCAGAGCTTAGCTTCGCCCAACGAACGGCTCATAGTGCACTACACAACACTGTGTGTTTTTTTTTTTTTTTTTATGTTTACAAACGTCGGTCATTGCTTGCGATACGGCTTTCTGTAACATATGGACCTTACCTTTCATCAGCGAGAAGGAATCCTTCAAAATAAAAAATATACACTAGTGGTTATTATTGATCCATACAGCTATGGAGCCTCCATTCTACTAAACTACACTGTAGCAGTTACAGACCCATACAGCTATGGAGCCTCTATTCTACTACACAGCACTGTAGCAGTTACAGATCCATACAGCTATGGAGCCTCCATCCTACTAAACTACACTGTAGCAGTTACAGATCCATACAGCTATGGAGCCTCCATTCTACTAAACTACACTGTAGCAGTTACAGACCCATACAGCTATGGAGCCTCTATTCTACTACACAACACTGTAGTAGTTACAGACCCATACAGCTATGGAGCCATCATCCTACTAAACTACTTCCGCTATACTTCCTGAGTTAGGCTCACACACAGGTGTTCAGAGCATGCTGAGCGTCTGCTAAATGACTTAATGTAATGTAATTAGCACAGGTGTTCAGAGCATGCTAATTAGCACAGGTGTTCAGAGCATGCTAATTAGCACAGGTGTTCAGAGCATGCTAATTAGCACAGGTGTTCAGAGCATGCTAGATAGCTAATTAGCACAGGTGTTCAGAGCATGCTAATTAGCACAGGTGTTCAGAGCATGCTAGATAGCTAATTAGCACAGGTTTTCAGAGCATGCTAATTAGCACAGGTGTTCAGAGCATGCTAGATAGCTAATTAGCACAGGTGGTTGCCTCTTGTCTTCCGTAAACAAGATCTGTAACAGAGGTATGGCCGTGTTGGGAACGCTAACCCTATAAAAACGTGTGTATCAATTTAACCTTTTCGTTTTCTTGTAAATAACTTCTCTCTGGTATGAAAGCATGAGAACCTCATGCTCTTCCTAAACCGTACCGGAAGTGATGCGTGTTGATGTTCAGACTGGAACAAAACTCCTCCCGTACAAAAGACGCCTTCGTTCAATGACTGTGTGTGTAGTGTAACCCAACGAAGCCGGAGTAGAAAACACCTGGGGGGAAAAAACTCTACATACTGGTCTGAAACTAGACCCCCCTCTACATACTGGTCTGTAACTAGACCCCCCTTACATACTGGTCTGTAACTAGACCCCCCTTACATACTGGTCTAACACTAGATCCCTCTACATACTGGTCTGAAACTAGACCCCCCTCTACATACTGGTCTGAAACTCATGGTTTAGATCATCTCAAGGATGATCAAAGTAAGTTAATGTACCTCAGCTCAATTTGGCGTGTCATAGCAAAGGGGTGTGATAACTTACAGTACCAGTCAAAAGTTTGGACACAGCTACTCATTCAAGGGAATGAAGAGAGAATGCCAAAAGAGTGCAAAGCTGTCATCAAGGCAAAGAGTGGCTACTTTGAAGAATCTCAATTATAAAATATATTTGATATATTTTCGGTTAATACATAATTCCATATGTGTTATTTTATAGTTTTGATGTCTTCACTACTATTCAACAATGTAGAAAATAGTACAAATAAAGAAAAACCCTTGAATGAGTAAGTGTGTTCCAACTTTTTATGAAAAAATGTGCACGAATTAAAGGTGCCAACAAATTGTATAGTCATAATAAGATTGTTTTACTGTCATATACAAAAACAAAAAAAATCAGCTCCTCCTTCGACTTGGTTCGATGAACTTCTCATTTTTCAGCCCACCACCTATATTTTGTATTTTAAGTGTTAGAGAAAATGTGCATCATTTCTGAAGGTCTGTCTTGATCAAAACATCTACCCCCCCCCCCCCCCCCCCCCACCACCACCACTGTGCTCTAGCTTCCTGAACGCGATAGGAACACACTTTTCATCTCACATTAATCTTGTCCGTCCATGACAAAGTGTTTATTTTTTTTGTTTAAAATCTATTCATAATTTTTTTTTTTTTATTACTTTGATCAAGTTGGCTATAAATCGATCTCTGGAAGTGACCAAACCACTCTCCTGCAGGCCCTATGATATAAGGATTGCAGGCATGTGCTTTGTCATTGGCTGTGACATAATGTTCAGTCAAAAGTTGATGGTTAATTAAATAAATAAAAATTAAAAACAAAAATAAATAAAAAATCCCAGTCGGAAGACCAAATGAAATGGAATGAGGGACATCACAGCTTCAAATGGTGTTAGATTTCATATCCTACATCACACACAGGCGGGAAAATATTATACTCATGTCCCGTCCACAAAATGTCTTTCGGCGGAAAGGCGGGTGGAAAATTCGAAATAGAACCCCGTCGGCTGATTGGCTGAGCTTTATTGAGTGCGTGACGTCAGACAGAGCCGTCTGTAGGGTTGCCATGTCTGATGTTTTCTAACACTACGGAGCCGTCTGTAGGGTTGCCATGTCAGATATTTTCCTACATTGAGATACTTAAAAAAAACTATGTTGCAGGTAAAAATTGTATTGGTCACGGGTTGCATTTTTTATTTTTTGGGGCTATTTCTCATATTACACTTTGACCGCCATGGCATTTCTCTTAAAAAAATAAATATATTAATTTCTCTGTGACTTGCTGCTGCTGACTGTCAGGCAAGGAGGAAGCTGTTACTGAGTAAGTATGGAGCGCAGTTTGGGGGCTTTGCTTGTCAAAAAAAAAAAATACATGTCAAATAACACTTTGACGTGTTAAATAAGCTTTTTAATTATTTGATAAGTCAAATAACACAGTTCTATTATATAATTATATGTGTAATGAATATGCAGCCAAGCGCCACCACTACTATCAGTAGCACTGTCAAAGCTGTACAAAACAAAGTCTACAAACAAGCAAACACACCGGCCACGAACGATGTGTTTCAAATACCGCGTTGGTAATAAAGCATTATTTGCTTGACCGCTACTTCCTGGGCTAGCTAGCTAGTTAGCTTTAGCTTGGTAACCTAGCTAGCACCAATACTACCAGCCTGAAAACAATTACCAGTAGAAACAGCAGTCATTTTCATTATTCTTAGCAAATTATTTAGTAATCCTTGTGAGTTTAGTATTAGCTAGGTTGCCACTTGTTGTTCGTCTATTGAAATTGAACTTCAGTTCATGAAAATAAATAGCTAGCCAGCTACTTAACCCTGTTGCCCTAAAGCTAATGTTATAAGCCGCCAGATAGCTTCATCTGGCTAATGAGGCTCAACCTGACCGGGTTATGTGTTGTGAAGCTAGCCACAATAAGGATTAGGTAAAATAGTGGAATTTGCTTTCCAAATAAAAGTACCTATTTTTAAAGTGATGCTGAAGGTTAAAATTTGTGAAATCATGCCATATTTAGACTAGATAATGTTAAACAAGGTTGGGTTAGGGAAGCAATGAAATGGGGTATCAGTCAACTGAATACCCAAGATATTTTTTCCCAACGTCCTCCTCAGAGTTATCAGACTCCAAGACATCCACGCAGTACTGTTTTTCCTCTGGAATACTGTTCAATACACATAGTAGGTTGACAATAAATATGTCTCAATTCAGTTGTTTCAGAATCCCGCAATGACTTGAGCTACGATGCTAATGTTCTCTCTCTGTGTGTGTGTGTGTGTGTGTGTGTGTGTGTGTGAGCGAGAGAGAACGTGATGTGTGAGAGAGACCCTATGAGGGAGGGAGGGAGGGAGAGTGTAGGCTGTGTGTAAAGTTGTCTGAAAAGTAGGCTACAGATGGTTTCATTTAGGCCTAGTGTGTTTTCCCCATGTGGATCATTATGTGTTTACACTCAACGGACAGTTTATTAGGAACTCCTATCTTCAGGGCATTGATTCTACAAGGTGTTGTTCATTGCTCAATTGGTATCAAGGGACCTAACCACCGTCCTCAGCCTGTAAACAGGCAGGATGGATCCATGGACTCATGCTGCTGCCTATGTAGCCTGCTTCGTTCTGCGTTGTGTCATTCAATGCCACAACTGGAGGTCTGTTTTGTTGGATTTTTATTTGTCTTGCGCACCAAGAGGACGACGTACAAGATGTTAGCCCTTGTCGCAGCTCTCAGGCACCTCGCTAACTGAAGGAACAACCAAAAATAAATAACAGTTGCTGCACGCACACGGGAAATGGTTGAGCGTGAAAAGAAACCCAGCAGCGTTCCCGTTCTTGACACACTTTAACTGGTGTGCCTGGCACCTACTGCCATACCCCGTTCAAAGGTACTTCAATATTTTTGTCTTGCCCATTCACCCTCTGAATGGGACACATACACAATCTATGTCTCAATTGTCGCAAGGCTTAAAAATCCTTGTTTAACCCGTCTCCTCCACCTTCATCTACAAGGATTGAAGTGGATTTAACAGGTGACATCAATAAGGGATCATAGCTTTCACCTGGATTCACCTGGTCAGTCTATGACATGGAAAGAACAGGTGTTCTTAATGTTTTGTACACTCAGTGTACTAAGGATTGTTACCTATAACCAGGACTAGTAGTAAAAAAATATGTTTTTTTTTGGGGGGGGAAGCAATTGTTATTAATTTTATATTACAGTCGTCAAGAGACCTTGGGCGACAAGAGTCTTGCTTTAACAAAGGAACCGTTCTTCCCTCACTCTCCTTTTTAATGAAGAGAAAATGTCAAGAACAACAAAAGAAAAGAAAGGACATTGTAAACATGTCGTTTTCTTCACTGTATTAAAACTGTTGAAGCTGTGACTTGTTGATATAACCTTGTGGATTGTGTGGGGTTTTGACTAGGGCCATGTTTGGACTCTGCAGACTACAATATTTCACCCTGGAGATAGTTTGTTCTTGTTTAAGACACTTTTTTTTTGGGGCATTCTGTGAACACCGGGCACATCTCAGGTTTATATCGTATGAACATTGCTATGCTGAATCCTTACCATCAACGGAGCGGTCCCAATGACACATACCGGTCATTAGAGCTCGCCTTCTGCTAGTCTCCCTATAAAATAAGAGGATTTACTGACCAGAAATTAGATCAGATCTTTGTGAGGTGTAGGCCACGCCTGGAAGGTCTCAATGATCCCATCTCCTTGGAAACCTAACATCGCTGCAAGAAACCCTAAGCAAATTTGACTTTTATGATGAAGAATCACCTGAGAGGAACCTGCATCTTTGTTTTACTCAAGACTAACCGCAGTCTTTATCTCTTCCAAGAAGGGAACCAAAGATTCCATTGCACCCGAGTGCCTTAGACTTTATCTCGTTGGACTGAACAAACTGAGAACTGAACTGAGAGAGAGACAGAGAGACAGACAGAGAGACAGACAGAGAGAGAGACAGAGAGAGAGACAGAGAGAGAGAGAGACAGAGAGAGAGACAGACAGACAGAGAGACAGACAGACAGAGAGAGACAGAGAGAGAGACAGAGAGAGAGACAGAGAGGGAGAGAGAGAGAGACAGAGAGAGAGAGAGAGAGACAGAGAGAGAGAGAGAGACAGAGAGAGAGAGACAGAGAGGGACAGAGAGAGACAGAGAGAGAGAGACAGAGAGAGAGAGACATAGAGGGACAGAGAGAGACAGAGAGAGAGAGAGAGAGAGACAGGGAGAGAGAGCCTATGCTTGAGCCCAGACGCGGGCCGCTTTCGACCGAAAGCGCCAACAACAATGACCCCTAACCACAGACCTTTTCCCTGTCTTTACTTTACTTCATCACAACGGAAACTCAAATGAACCAGACGACACTCAGATTCACATCAATACCTGTGGCTGTGTAAAAATGGTTGCAGTGACTGATTATTGTCAGACTGTTAGTCTGAATTACATATCATGATTAATGCTGTTGCTGCATTGTCGACTTTCGGAGGCAAACTGATAGCCTAGCCACTGGCGACTCCTGGTGGATGACATTATAATTTCATGGCTTTGTGTGTGTGTGTGTGGTGTGTGTTATTTATTTCACCTTTATTTAACCAGGTAGGCTAGTTGAGAACAAGTCCTTTATTTAACCAGGTAGGCTAGTTGAGAACAAGTCCTTTATTTAACCAGGTAGGCTAGTTGAGAACAAGTCCTTTATTCCGGAGGCAGGGCGCCCACCGGTAGGCTAGTTGAGAACAAGTTCTCATTTACAACTGCGACCTGGCCAAGATAAAGCAAAGCAGTTCGACACATACAACAACACAGAGTTACACATGGAGTAAAACAAACATACAGTCAATAATACAGTAGAACAAAAGAAAACAAAAAGTCTATATACTGTGAGTGCAAATGAGGTAAGTTAAGGCAGTGTGTGTGTGTGGGGGGGGGGGGGGCCTCTGATATTTCCCTTTCAAATCTATACGACCATCTCGTCCTCAAAAGTCTTGTTAATGTTTGTACTGTTGTATTTTCTGAGTTCGACTACGGTAGTTAATGTAAATTGACCCGTGGAGATTCTCACCTCCAATAACGGTGTTGTATCAGAAATCAAAGTAGATGCTCTAAGTCACTTCAATTCCTTATATTCAGCAAAAACTAGACGGCATGATTTGTTTTTCATTCATTTTTTTACATTTTACATTACATTTATATTTACATTTTTAGTCATTTAGCAGACGCTCTTATCCAGAGCGACTTACAGTAGTGAATGCATACATTTCATACATTTCATAATTTTTTTTTTTTACTTTTTTTGTACTGTACTATTTTTAAGGATAGCAATGGGCACACTCCAACACTCAGACATAATTTATAAAAGAAGCATGTGTGTTTTAGTGAGTCTGTGAGTCCGCCAGATCAGAGGCCGTAGAGATGTGTTTTTCTTAAGTGTGTGAATTGGACCATTTTTCTAAGCATTTGAAATGTAAACAAGTACTTTTTTAGGTGTCAGGGAAAATTGTATGGTAGTAAAAAGTACATTATTTTCTTTAGGAATGTAGTGGAGTAAAATAAAAATAAAAGTTGCCTGAAGTTAAGTAGACCTAAAACAAAACTTCTTCAAAGGATTTTTACTCAGGTCCAAGAACCTTACATGTTCTGTTTAAAAGGTAAATTAGTCCAAGGACCTTACATGTTCTGGCAGCTAAAACAGTCAAATACTCCATGTCTGCCTAGTTAATGGCCTCTCTTCTGCCCTGGATGTCTAAACTTGAATCGATTCTCAATTGCGACACGGTTGTAGAAACATAAATCCCTCTACTTTCATATCACATTAAAAATCATTTCACAAATGCAAAATACACACTTACTGGTTTTAACACAGTTGCAGTATTTGTCAGTGACAACAGGTTTGTGGCTTCTGTCTTTTCCATTTACACACGTGTGTTCAGAGATGCAGGTAGCTAATTAGCACAGGTAGTCCACTCTGTTTTCTGCAAAACAACCGCTGTAACATCTAGATATGCCTGTAGAATCCTAACCCGATTATAAAGGTGTGTATCAATTTTAACCTTTTAAAAAAAATGTTTTATAATTATTATTATTATTTCTCACCGATATGAAAGAATAGGTTCTTATGCTTCCAAAAGCACAAGCGATGCGTGTTAATATTCAGACCGAGTGTCGCGGCTCTCAACAAAACTCCCTCCTTCCTGAAGACGCCTTCGTCCAATGACTGCAGGGTTTGCCAAACTCAGTCCTCTGAACCCCAAAATGTGTGAACAATTTAAAAAAAATATTTCTCCTCCCTCCCTCCCTCCCTCCCTCCCTCCCTCCCTCCCTCCCTCCCTCCCTCCCTCCCTCCCTCCCTCCCTTAACACTAATCAACTAATCATCAGGCTTTGATCATTTGAATCAACTGTTAGGGCGAAAAAAAAGAAAGAAAAAAAAAAAAAACGTGGACCCCTTTAGGGTCCCGAGGACCAAGTTTGGGAAACACTGGTCTGATTAATGGAACTGAGAGTTGTGATTAAGGGTCAGAGCCACAGGGTTGATCATTAGTGAAGTGCTGTGAAAAGCCTATTCAACTCCTCTGGAACATTCACCAGACATAAACAGACAGTAAAATGGAAGCCTGCAATGTGTCCCAAATCGCACCCTATTCCCTACGGGGCCCGGTCAAAAGTAGTGCACTATATATAGGGCCCTGGTCTAAAGTACTGCACTATATAGGGAATAGGGCGCTGGTCTAAAGTAGTGTACTATATAGGGAATAGGGCCCTGGTCCAAAGTAGTGCACTATATAGGGAATAGGGTGCCATGTGGAAAGCAGCCTACATCAGCTTGTGCTTGTGTGTGTGTGTGTGTGTGTGAGAGAGAGAGAGAGAGAGAGAGAGAGAGAGAGAGAGATTTTTTTTAAAGCTTTTAGTTAATTTACAGCTTTTTGTGTCATGAGTCCTTCCCCCCCCAAAAAATAAATCCTCCTCTCTGTATTCTATTGTTACATTATTAGTTCAGTTTCTGGATGAGAAGAGTCCGATCAAACCCAGTCAGTAACTCGATATCTCCTGGACCTGACGATAATGATGCGTAGGAGATGCCCCCGAAAGAGATGGTGCATGAAATAATTCAGATGTTTAAATCTACAGGCACTATAGATAAGACTGCATCACCTTTTTTTAATTTAGTAAACAACGGATGGTGATGAAAGGCTTCCTCTCTCCGTTAATAACAGTTACTGAGCTAAAATACGTTTTTAAAGCCACTTTCAGAAACGGTTCAATTTGCCCGTCTTTCATCTGTAGTGTCTACGGGTTCTCTTCTTTGATCCACACTGATCACAGGGAAGCTATTCTATGATGTTTTGTATGTTTTAGTGTAAAAAATAAATTTAAATAAAAGGTTTGATCTGATTTGTGCACTTTTGATGACGTACTAACGTCTGGGTTAAGGGTCAGTTCCATTTAAATTTCAGTCAATTCAGAATCAAATCAAAGTTTATTTGTCAGGTGTAGTAGACCTCACAGTGAAATGCTGAATACAACAGGTGTAGTAGACCTCACAGTGAAATGCTGAATACAACAGGTGTAGTAGACCTCACAGTGAAATGCTGAATACAACAGGTGTAGTAGACCTCACAGTGAAATGCTGAATACAACAGGTGTAGTAGACCTCACAGTGAAATGCTGAATACAACAGGTGTAGTAGACCTCACAGTGAAATGCTGAATACAACAGGTGTAGTAGACCTCACAGTGAAATGCTGAATACAACAGGTGTAGTAGACCTCACAGTGAAATGCTGAATACAACAGGTGTAGTAGACCTCACAGTGAAATGCTGAATACAACAGGTGTAGTAGACCTCACAGTGAAATGCTGAATACAACAGGTGTAGTAGACCTCACAGTGAAATGCTGAATACAACAGGTGTAGTAGACCTCACAGTGAAATGCTGAATACAACAGGTGTAGTAGACCTCACAGTGAAATGCTGAATACAACAGGTGTAGTAGACCTTACAGTGAAATGCTGAATACAACAGGTGTAGTAGACCTCACAGTGAAATGCTGAATACAACAGGTGTAGTAGACCTCACAGTGAAATGCTGAATACAACAGGTGTAGTAGACCTCACAGTGAAATGCTGAATACAACAGGTGTAGTAGACCTTACAGTGAAATGCTGAATACAACAGGTGTAGTAGACCTCACAGTGAAATGCTGAATACAACAGGTGTAGTAGACCTCACAGTGAAATGCTGAATACAACAGGTGTAGTAGACCTCACAGTGAAATGCTGAATACAACAGGTGTAGTAGACCTCACAGTGAAATGCTGAATACAACAGGTGTAGTAGACCTCACAGTGAAATGCTGAATACAACAGGTGTAGTAGACCTCACAGTGAAATGCTGAATACAACAGGTGTAGTAGACCTCACAGTGAAATGCTGAATACAACAGGTGTAGTAGACCTCACAGTGAAAGGCTGAATACAACAGGTGTAGTAGACCTCACAGTGAAAGGCTGAATACAACAGGTGTAGTAGACCTCACAGTGAAATGCTGAATACAACAGGTGTAGTAGACCTCACAGTGAAATGCTGAATACAACAGGTGTAGTAGACCTCACAGTGAAATGCTGAATACAACAGGTGTAGTAGACCTTACAGTGAAATGCTGAATACAACAGGTGTAGTAGACCTCACAGTGAAATGCTGAATACAACAGGTGTAGTAGACCTCACAGTGAAATGCTGAATACAACAGGTGTAGTAGACCTCACAGTGAAATGCTGAATACAACAGGTGTAGTAGACCTCACAGTGAAATGCTGAATACAACAGGTGTAGTAGACCTTACAGTGAAATGATTACTTACAGGCTCTAACCAATAGTGCAAAAAAGGTGTTAGGTGAACAATAGGTAGGTAAAGAAATAAAACAACAGTAAAAAGACAGGCTATATACAGTAGAGAGGCTATATACAGTAGAGAGGCTGTATACAGTAGAGAGGCTATATACAGTAGAGAGGCTATATACATTAGAGAGGCTGTATACAGTAGAGAGGCTATATACAGTAGAGAGGCTATATACAGTAGAGAGGTTATATACAGTAGAGAGGTTATATACAGTAGAGAGGCTATATACAGTAGAGAGGTTATATACAGTAGAGAGGCTATATACAGTAGAGAGGCTATATACAGTAGAGAGGCTATATACAGTAGCAAGGCTATAAAAGTAGAGGTTATATACAGTAGAGAGGCTATATACAGTAGAGAGGTTATATACAGTAGAGAGGCTATATACAGTAGAGAGGATATATACAGTAGAGAGGCTATATACAGTAGAGAGGTTATATACAGTAGAGAGGCTATATACAGTAGAGAGGCTATATACAGTAGCAAGGCTATAAAAGTAGAGGCTATATACAGTAGAGAGGCTATATACAGTAGAGAGGCTATATACAGTAGAGAGGCTATATACAGTAGAGAGGCTATATACAGTAGAGAGAGGCTATAAAAGTAGAGGCTATATACAGTAGAGAGAGGCTATATACAGTAGAGAGAGGCTATATACAGTAGAGAGAGGCTATATACAGTAGAGAGGCTATATACAGTAGAGAGGCTATATAACAGTAGAGGCTATATACAGTAGATAGGCTATATACAGTAGAGGCTATATACAGTAGAGAGGCTATATACAGTAGGGAGGCTATATACAGTAGAGAGAGGCTATATACAGTAGAGAGAGGCTATATACAGTAGAGAGGCTATATACAGTAGAGAGGCTATATAACAGTAGAGGCTATATACAGTAGAGAGGCTATATACAGTAGAGGCTATATACAGTAGAGAGGCTATATACAGTAGGGAGGCTATATACAGTAGAGAGAGGCTATATACAGTAGAGAGGCTATATACAGTAGAGAGAGGCTATATACAGTAGAGAGGCTATATACAGTAGAGAGGCTATATACAGTAGAGAGGCTATAAACAGACACCAGTTAGTCGGGCTGATTGAGGTAGTATGTACATGTAGATATGGTTAAAGTGACTATGCATATATGATGAACAGAGAGTAGCAGTAGCTTAAAAGATGGGTTGGCGGGTGGGACACAATGTAGATCTACACTGAAATTCCTATTCTCTTCAATACTTTTCAATGAGGAACATATGGAATTGAAATTCTATTTACTTTCAGAATTGACTGGAATTAAAATTGACCCCAACCCTGACTAACATAGGCCGACTGGGGCGGCAGGTAGCCTAGTGGTTAGAGCGTTGGGCCAACAACAGAAAGGTTGCTGGATCGAATCCCTGAACTGACAAGGTAAAAATCTGTCGTTCTGCCCCCTGAACAAGACAGTTAACCCCACTGTTCCCTGGTAGGCCGTCATTATAAATAACAATTTGTTCTTAACTGACTTGCCTAGTTAAGTAAAAGTTACATTTAAATACTCCTTTACAAATTCATCATGATCCCACCTTTCCCCTGTAGAGGGCAGGCTTGACATAGAGATGAGGACGAATCCTTCCATAGTTACCATACCAGAGGAGGGACGAATCCTTCCATAGTTACCATACCAGAGGAGGGTTGAATCCTTCCATAGTTACCATACCAGAGGAAGGATGAATCCTTCCATAGTTACCATACCAGAGGAAGGATGAATCCTTCCATAGTTACCATACCAGAGGAAGGATGAATCCTTCCATAGTTACCATACCAGAGGAGGGACGAATCCTTCCATAGTTACCATACCAGAGGAAGGATGAATCCTTCCATAGTTACCATACCAGAGGAGGGACGAATCCTTCCATAATTACCATACCAGAGGATGGATGAATCCTTCCATAGTTACCATACCAGAGGAAGGATGAATCCTTCCATAGTTACCATACCAGAGGAGGGACGAATCCTTCCATAGTTACCATACCAGAGGAGGGACGAATCCTTCCATAGTTACCATACCAGAGGAGGGATGAATCCTTCCATAGTTACCATACCAGAGGAGGGATGAATCCTTCCATAGTTACCATACCAGAGGAGGGATGAATCCTTCCATAGTTACCATACCAGAGGAGGGATGAATCCTTCCATAGTTACCATACCAGAGGAGGGATGAATCCTTCCATAGTTACCATACCAGAGGAGGGATGAATCCTTCCATAGTTACCATACCAGAGGAGGGTTGAATCCTTCCATAGTTACCATACCAGAGGAGGGACGAATCCTTCCATAGTTACCATACCAGAGGAGGGTTGAATCCTTCCATAGTTACCATACCAGAGGAGGGATGAATCCTTCCATAGTTACCATACCAGAGGAGGGATGAATCCTTCCATAGTTACCATACCAGAGGAGGGTTGAATCCTTCCATAGTTACCATACCAGAGGAGGGATGAATCCTTCCATAGTTACCATACCAGAGGAGGGATGAATCCTTCCATAGTTACCATACCAGAGGAGGGTTGAATCCTTCCATAGTTACCATACCAGAGGAGGGATGAATCCTTCCATAGTTACCATACCAGAGGAGGGATGAATCCTTCCACTAGTTTCCAAATCAGAAATAGCTTGGTAAGAAGTGCCGTGCTGTCATTTAGAAAAAAATGTATTCTAAATCAAATCAAATTTTATTTGTCACATACACATGGTTAGCAGATGTTAATGCGAGTGTAGCGAAATGCTTGTGCTTCTAGTTCCAACAATGCAGTAATATCCAACGAGTAACCTAGCCTAACAATTTCACAACAACTACCTTATACACAAAAGTGCAAAGGAATGAATAAGAATATGTACATTAAAAAAATATATGAATGAGTGATGGCCGAACGGCAGTGGCAAGATGCAGTAGATGGTATAGAGTACAGTATATACATATGAGATGAGTAATGTAGGGTATGAAAACATTATATAAAGTGGCATTGTTTAAAGTGGCTAGTGATACATTTATCACATCAATTTTTCCTTTATTAAAGTGGCTGGAGTTGAGTCAGTATGTTGGCAGCAGCCACTCAATGTTAGTGATGGCTGTTTAACAGTCTGATGGCCTTGAGATAGAAGCTGTTTTTCAGTCTCTCGGTCCCAGCTTTGATGCACCTGTACTGACCTCGCCTTCTGGATGATAGCGGGGTGAACAGGTAGTGGCTCTGGTGGTTGTCCTTGATGATCTTTTTGGGCTTCCTGTGACATCGGGTGGTGTAGGTGTCCTGGAGGGCAGGTAGTTTGCCCCCAGTGATGCGTTGTGTAGACCGCAGCACCCTCTGGAGAGCCTTACGGTTGTGGGCGGAGCAGCTGCCGTACCAGGCGGTGATACAGCCCGGCAGGATGCTCTCAATTGTGCATCTGTAAAATGTATGAGTGTTTTTGGTGACAAGCCGAATTTCTTCAGCCTCCTGAGGTTGAAGAGGCGCTGTTGTGCCTTCTTCACCACGCTGTCTGTGTGGGTGGACCACTTCAGTTTGTCCGTGATGTGTACGCCAAGGAACTTAAACCTTTCCACCTTCTCCACTGCTGTCCCCTCAATGTGGATAGGGGGGTGCTCCCTCTGCTGTTTCCTGAAGTCCACGATCATCTCCTTTGTTTTGTTGACGTTGAGTGAGAAGTTATTTTCCTGACACCACACTCCGAGGGCCCTCACCTCCTCCCTGTAGGCCGTCTCGTCGTTGTTGGCAATCAAACCTACCACTGTAGTTTCGTCTGCAAACTTGATGATTGAGTTGGAGGCGTGCATGGCCACGCAGTCGTGGGTGAACAGAGAGTACAGAAGAGGGCTGAGAACGCACCCTTGTGGGGCCCCAGTGTTGAGGATCAGCGGGGTGGAGATGTTGTTACCTACCCTCACCACCTGGGGGCCGTAAACACACCAGCCAGCTGGTCTGCGCATGCTCTGAGGACGCAGCTGGGGATGCCGTCTGGGCATGCCGTCTGGGCCTGCAGCCTTGTGAGGGTTGACACGTTTAAATGTTTTGCTCATGTCGGCTGCAGTGGAGAGCCCGCAGACTTTGGTAGCAGGCCGTGTCAGTGGCACTGTATTGTCCTCAAAGCGAGCAAAGAAGTTGTTTAGTTTGCCTGGGAGCAAGACATCCTGGTCCGCGACGGGGCTGGTTTTCCTTTTGTAGTCCGTGATTGACAGTAGACCCTGCCACATACCTCTCGTGTCTGAGCCGTTGAATTGCGACTCCACTTTGTCTCTACACTGTTGCTTAGCTTGTTTGATTGCCTTGCGGAGGGAATAGCTACACTGTTCGTATTCGGTCATGTTTCCGGTCAGCACCCAGTAGCAATGCTAACTTAGCTAGCTAACTAGCTATCAGCACCCAGCAGCAATGCTAACTTAACTAGCTAACTAGCTATCAGCACCCAGCAGCAATGCTAACTTAGCTAGCTAACTAGCTATCAGCACCCAGCAGCAATGCTAACTTAACTAGCTAACTAGCTATCAGCACCCAGTAGCAATGCTAACTTAGCTAGCTAACTAGCTATCAGCACGCAGCAGCAATGATAACTTAGCTAGCTGTTGCCAGAGAATTTTTGGTTGAAAATACATCTTTTCAATGTCTTGTACTCAGTAGCTAGCAGCACCCGTTAGCAGCACCCGTTAGCAGTAGCAATCATGCTGTCATCAAGTGTTACTGTCTCTATGCACCCGGCAGCAGTATCAGCAGCGGCATCGGAGGACCTCATTTAGCTCAGCATTTTGGGTTCTCAAACGCACACAAACAGGTTTAAGAGGAATTAATGATTTATCTACCATCTGTTGGTGGTGCTATTCTGAATATTAATATATATGAGAGAGAGAGAGAGAGAGAGAGAGAGAGTTCAAGGTGTCAGTCAGTCAAAAGTCTATTTTACATCAGCAGTGGTCACAAAGTGCTTTATAGCAGCTCAACCTAGACCCCAAAGAGCAAACGGAAGCACAGCGGCAAAGATAATCTCCCGTGTTGTGATCTGTCTCTGTAGAGCTCATCTGTCATCTCACATTTACAGTTTTTTTGGCAGAGAGAGTGGAACAGAGCAGATAAAGGAGAGTAGAGAACTGTAGAGCAGAGAACCCACAGGGTTCAGAGGGAAGTGACAGGTCCCTGTCTGTACTGTAGTTGTTCACACCAGTAGCCCAGAACCCTTAGTGGTGATGCTTCATCTCCCGGCCCTTAGCTGAGACCAGTAGAACAGCATGAATTATTAGTAGCGCTGCCTCAGCCTGGCAGATGTTCACAGACCTAATTATGCATGAAATATGCATGAATCTGTGGTAGAACTGGCTGACTTCTCTCTCCCTCCATCCCTCCCTCCCTCCTTCCTTCCATCTCTCCCCTCCCTCTCCCTCCTTCCCTCTCCCTCCCTCCCTCCTTCCATCTCTCCCCTCCCTCCTTCCCTCCCTCCCTCCTCTCCCTCTCCCTCTCCCTCCCTCTCTCTCCCTCCCTCATTCCCCCTCCCTCCCTCCCTCCCTCCCTCCCTCCCTCCCTCCCTCCTTCCTTCCTCCTCCTTCCTTCCTTCCTTCCTTCCCTCCCTCCAAACCCAAACCTCTGAGTGCTGTTTTTTTCTGCTGCATGCCGGATCTGACCCCAAATGATTTCACTCTTTAATAAGGGAACTCCGGCGATGCCGGGTAACACATGGGCTGTGTGCTAAACGACACCCTATTCCCTATATAGGGCACTACTTTTGACCAGGGCAATAGGGACTAGGGTGGCATGGGGGGGGATTCAGCCACAGTGGTAAAGTGCAGTGACCCCACTTTAGGCTGTCTATGGCGTGTAGTGTGTACTGTATGTAAGCCTTTAAAGATTAAAATAATCTGTTAATAAATGGAAACATAACCACAGAGCTTCACACACATTTTTTTTATTTTATTTATTTAACCTTTATTTAACTAGGCAAGTCAGTTAAGAACAAATTCTTATTTACAATGACGGCCTACCAGAAGGCAAAAGGTCTCCTGCGGGGACGGGGGCCTGGGATTAAAAATAAAATAAAACAATATAAATATGTAGGACAAAACACACATCACAACAAGAGAGGCACCACAACACTACATAAAGAGAGACCTAATACAACAACACAGCAAAGCAGCAACACATGACAACAACATAGTAGCAACACAACATGGTAGCAACACAACATGACAACAACATGGTAGCAACACAACATGGCAGCAACACAACATGACAACAACATGGTAGAAACACAGCATGACAACAACATAGTAGCAACACAATATGACAACAACATGGTAGCAACACAACATGACAACAACATGGTAGCAACACAGCATGACAACAACATGGTAGCAACACAACATGACAACAACATGGTAGAAACACAACATGACAACAACATGGTAGCAACACAGCATGACAACAACATGGTAGCAACACAACATGACAACAACATGGTAGCAACACAGCATGACAACAACATAGTAGCAACACAATATGACAACAACATGGTAGCAACACAGCATGACAACAACATGGTAGCATCACAACATGACAACAACATGGTAGCAACACAACATAACAACAGCATGGTAGCAACACAACATGACAACAACATGGTAGCATCACAACATGACAACAACATGGTAGCAACACAACATGACAACAGCATGGTAGCAACACAACATGGTAGCAACACAACATGGTAGAAACACAACATGGTAGCAACACAACATGACAACAGCATGGTAGCAACACAACATGGTAGCAACACAACATGGTAGAAACACAACATGACAACAACATGGTAGCAACACAACATGACAACAACATGGTAGCAACACAACATGACAACAACATGGTAGAAACACAACATGACAACAACATGGTAGAGGCACAACATGACAACAACATGGTAGGGTGCTGTTAGATTAGGGTAAACAGAGCTCAGTCAGAGAAGTAGAAAAAGTAAACTGAACAAAAATATACATCTCAAGTTTTAGAGGGAGCAATTGGCATGCTGACAACAGGAATGTCCTCCAGAACTGTTGCCAGAGAATTTAATGTTAATTTCTCTACCATAAGCCATCTCCAACATCGTTTTAGAGAATTTGGCAGTATGTCCAACCGGCCTCACAACCACAGACCACGTGTAACCACGCCAACCCAGGACCTCCACATCCGGCTTCTTCACATGAGGGATCGTCTGAGACCAGCCACCCGGACAGCTGCTGAAACTGAGGAGTATTTCTGTCTGTAATAAAGCCCTTTTGTGGAGAAAACTTGTTTTGATTGGCTGGGCCTGGCTCCCCAGTGGGTGGGCCAATACCCTCCCAGGCCCACCCATGGCTGTGCCCCTGCCCAGTTATGTGAAATCCATAAATTAGGGCCCAAAAACTTTTTTTCAATTGACTGATTTCCTTATATGAACTGTAACTCAGTAAAATGATTGAAGTTATTGCATGTTGCATTAATATTTTAGTTCAGTATAGAAGAGAAAGCCAACCCTGTGTTTTGACTCTTTGTGGCTGGTTGAGTTTATATTTTAGTTCAGTATAGAAGAAAAAGCCAACCCTGTGTTTTGACTCTTTATAGCTGGTTGAGTTTATATTTTAGTTCAGTATAGAAGAGAAAGCCAACCCTGTGTTTTGACTCTTTATGGCTGGTTGAGTTTATATTTTAGTTCAGTATAGAAGAGAAAGCCAACCAACCCTGTGTTTTGACACTTTATGGCTGGTTGAGTTTATATTTTAGTTCAGTATAGAAGAGAAAGCCAACCCTGTGTTTTGACTCTTTATGGCTGGTTGAGTTTATATTTTAGTTCAGTATAGAAGAGAAAGCCAACCAACCCTGTGTTTTGACACTTTATGGCTGGTTGAGTTTATATTTTAGTTCAGTATAGAAGAGAAAGCCAACCCTGTGTTTTGACACTTTATGGCTGGATGAGTTTACTTCACAATAGGTGTATGGTTGATGGTCATTTGGAAGATGTGTCAACTTCTATAAAGTGTAGCTAATTCAATCAATCAAACTGTCAGTCAGTGACTCTGTCAATCAATAAATCTATAAAGCAGTCAAACTGTCAGTCAGTCAGTCAGTGAGTCTGTCAGTCAATCAGTCTTTCAATCAATCTATCAATCAAACCAATCAACCAACCAAGTAAATGTATATAGAAAACCCTATTTCATCAATAGTTGTCACATAGTGCTTTTCTCTACAGTTACTCTGCCCGTACACCCCAAGGAGCAAGCAGGAGTTATTGATAATGCAGAGAGAGGTGTAGAGACCAGGGGGAAAGTAGTTATTGATAATGCAGCGAGAGGTGTAGAAACTAGGGGGAAAGTAGTTATTGATAATGCAGTGAGAGATGTAGAGACCAGGGGGAAAGTAGTTATTGGTAATGCAGAGAGAGGTGTAGAGACCAGGGGGAAAGTAGTTATTGATAATGCAGAGAGAGATGCAGAAACTAGGGGGAAAGTAGTTATTGGTAATGCAGTGAGAGATGTAGAGACCAGGGGGAAAGTAGTTATTGGTAATGCAGAGAGAGGTGTAGAGACCAGGGGGAAAGTAGTTATTGATAATGCAGAGAGAGGTGCAGAAACTAGGGGGAAAGTAGTTATTGATCATGCAGCGAGAGATGTCGTCACTAGGGGGAGAAGTAGTGGACCGGTAATGCAGCAGAGTTAGTGTTCAGCATCATTTAATTAAAAAAAAGATCACTGGAACACTACAAAAACAAGAAAATACCGACAGTTAAACAGTACTGACAGCATATCACACTGAACAGAAACAATTACCCACAACCCCAAAGAAAAACACACTCCTATATAGGACTCCCAATCAAAGGCAACTCAACACACCTGCCTTCAATTGGGAGTCCTAATCACCAACAACCATTCACACACACACAAAAACCCTGCCACATCCTGACCAAAACTAATCAATTGCTCCCTCTGCTGGTCAGGATGTGACAGTACCCCCCCTCAAGGTGCAGACCCCGTAATGCACCTTACAAAAAGAAAACACAACAAAAAATCCCCAATACCCCAACAAAACCAATAAACAATAACCCCTAAACAATAAGGGATGGAAGGGAGGGTGGCTGCCGTCAACGACGGCACTGTGCTACACCCTCCCTTCCCAACCCACCTATCCTGGAGGTGGCTCAGGTGCAGGACGTGGACCTCGCTCCACCTTCACCCACTTCGGTGGCGCCGATAGCTGCGCCGGGCAGCCGGGCCACTCGGGCTGACCCTGGCAGCCGGACCACTCGGGCTGGGCCGGAGGACAGGCGGGCCACTCGGGCTGGGCCACTCTGGTAGGCCACTCTGGTAGACCCGGAGGACAGGCGGGCCACTCTGGTAGACCCGGAGGACAGGCGGGCCACTCTGGCAGACCCAGAGGACAGGCGGGCCACTCTGGCAGACCCGGAGGACAGGCGGGCCACTCTGGCAGACCCGGAGGACAGGCGGGCCGCTCTGGCAGACCCGGAGGACAGGCGGGCCGCTCTGGCAGACCCGGCAGGACAGGCGGGCCGCTCTGGCAGACCCGGAGGACAGGCGGGCTGCTCCGGTAGACCCGGAGGACAGGCGGGCCGCTCCGGTAGACCCGGAGGACAGGCGGGCCGCTCCGGCAGACCCGGAGGGCAGTCGGGCCGCTCCGGCTGATCCGGGCAGTCGGGCCGCTCCGGCTGATCCGGGCAGTCGGGCCGCTCCGGCTGATCCGGGCAGTCGGGCCGCTCTGGCACACCCGGGCAGTCGGGCCGCTCTGGCACACCCGGGCAGTCGGGCCGCTCTGGCTGATCCGGGCAGTCGGGCCCCTCTGGCATCTCCGGGCAGTCGGGCAGCTCTGGCGACTCGTGACTGGCGGGCAGCTCTGGCAGCTCCTGACTGGCGAGGCTGGGCTGACGCACTAGACGCCTGATGCGTGGGGCTGGTACTGGACGTGCCAGCCTGGAGACACGCACCTCCATGCTAGTGCGGGAAGCTGGCCTGGGGCTCCATTCTTGCCCCGCAAAACTGCCCTTGTGCCCCCCAAAAAAATTTTATTGGGGCTGCCTCTCGAGTTTACTAAACTCTTCCATCGCCCTGGAAACGCTCCTCCTTAGCTCTGCCCACGTCCATCCTTCCTCCTCGTTCCTCTGCTGCTTGGTCCTGGTTTGGTGGGTAATTCTGTCACAGCTGTCGTCATGGAGAGAAGAAGTGGACCAAAATGCAGCAGAGTTAGTGTTCAGCATCATTTAATTCAAAAAAGATCACTGGAACACTACAAAAACAAGAAAATACCGACAGCTAAACAGTACTGACAGCATATCACACTGAACAGAAACAATTACCCACAACCCCAAAGAAAAACACACACTCCTATATAGGACTCCCAATCAAAGGCAACTCAACACACCTGCCTTCAATTGGGAGTCCTAATCACCAACAACCATTCACACACACACAAAAACCCTGCCACATCCTGACCAAAACTAATCCAATTGCTCCCTCTGCTGGTCAGGATGTGACAGTTATTGATAATGCAGCGAGAGATGTAGAGACCAGGGGGAAAGTAGTTATTGATAATGCTGAGAGATCTAGAGACTAGGGGGAAAGTAGTTATTGATAATGCAGAGAGTGGTGTAGAAACTGGGGGGAAAGTAGTTATTGATAATGCAGAGAAAGAGATCTAGAGACTAGGGGGAAAGTAGTTATTGATAATGCAGAGAAAGAGATCTAGAGACTAGGGGGAAAGTAGTTATTGATAATGCAGAGAGAGATGTAGAGACTAGGGGGAAGTAGTTATTGATAATGCAACGAGAGGTGTAGAAACTAGGGGGAAAGTAGTTATTGATAATGCAACGAGAGGTGTAGAAAACTAGGGGGAAAGTAGTTATTGATAATGCAGTGAGAGGTGTAGAAAACTAGGGGGAAAGTAGTTATTGATAATGCAGTGAGAGGTGTAGAAACTAGGGGGAAAGTAGTTATTGATAATGCAGAGAGAGATGTAGAAACTAGGGGGAAAAGTAGGGCTGTGGCCCTATAGGCCTTCCTACAGTAGGTCTGACTTCCTGTTAGAACCAGTTTACACGATTACTCAGCAACTCAACTCAACTGAGTTTCTCACCAGTGGAAAGATCAAGATGGAGCCAAATAACTGAACCACCCATGGGGGGGGGGGCAGTATAACAGTCATAGAACCCAGACGCTTACTGCACCCCAAACGGCACCCTCTGCACTACATAGTGGATTACTTTTGATCAGGGCCCATAGCGCTATGTAAAGGATAGGATGCCATTTGGGACCCGTCCTCAGAGTGGAACAAACTTCTTTATGAAACCTCCAGGATCTCATCTGGAACTCATAACGGGCCCACCGGTACATTCCCGTTACATTTCAGAAACATTAGATCTGGGCTAGTTGGCTTCAAAATGGCTGTAACAGACACTACAAACAAGGACTGACTAACAGACACTACAAACAAGGACTGACTGTAACAGACACTACAAACAAGGACTGACTAACAGACACTACAAACAAGGACTGACTGTAACAGACACTACAAACAAGGACTGACTAACAGACACTACAAACAAGGACTGACTGTAACAGACACTACAAACAAGGACTGACTAACAGACACTACAAACAAGGACTGACTGTAACAGACACTACAAACAAGGACTGACTGTAACGGACACGAATAGCATACTTACTAACCAGGAGGTGTCTGTGTGTGTGTGTGTGTGTGTGTGTGTGTGTGTGTGTGTGTGTGTGTGTGTGTGTGTGTGTGTGTGTGTGTGTGTGTGTGTGTGTGTGTGTGTGTGTGTGTGTGTGTGTGGATTAGATTAAACATCCGCTCTAACTGCGCCCTGTTCAAAGTGTGTGTGTGTGTGTGTGTGTGTGTATGTGTGTGTGTGGATTAGATTAAACATCCGCTCTAACTGCGCCCTGTTCAAAGTGTGTGTGTGTGTGTGTGTGTTTGTGTGTCGACTCAGTGGGTTTTGTCCAACATGTCTCTGGACCTACTCACTGCCACAGTCATACTCTGGACCTAGTTTTGTCCCATGGAATAAATGTTGTGGATCTAAATGTTTTTCCTCATAATCCTGGACTATCGGACCACCATTTTATTACGTTTGCAATTGCAACAAATAATCTGCTCAGACCCCAACCAAGGAGCATTAAAAGTCGTGCTATAAATTCTCAGACAACCCAAAGATTCCTTGATGCCCTTCCAGACTGCCTCTGCCTACCCAAGGACGTCAGAGGACAAAAATCAGTTAACCACCTAACCGAGGAACTCAATTTAACCTTGCGCAATACCCTAGATGCAGTTGCACCCCTAAAAACTAAAAACATCTGTCATAAGAAACTAGCTCCCTGGTATACAGAAAATACACGAGCTCTGAAGCAAGCTTCCAGAAAATTGGAACGGAAATGGCGCCACACCAAACTGGAAGTCTTCCGACTAGCTTGGAAAGACAGTACCGTGCAGTATCGAAGAGCCCTTACTGCTGCTCGATCATCCTATTTTTCCAACTTAATTGAGGAAAATAAGAACAATCCGAAATTTCTTTTTGATACTGTCGCAAAGCTAACTAAAAAGCAGCCTTCGCAAATGGAGGATGGCTTTCACTTCAGCAGTAATAAATTTATGAACTTCTTTGAGGAAAAGATCATGATCATTAGAAAGCAAATTACAGACTCCTCTTTAAATCTGGGTATTCCTCCAAAGCTCCATTGTCCTGAGTCTGCACAACTCTGCCAGGACCTAGGATCAAGGGAGACACTAAAGTGTTTTAGTACTATATCTCTTGACGCAATGATGAAAATAATCATGGCCTCCAAACCCTCAAGCTGCATACTGGACCCTATTCCAACTAAACTACTGAAAGAGCTGCTTCCTGTGCTTGGCCCTCCTATGTTGAACATAATAAACGGCTCTCTATCCACCGGATGTGTACCAAGCTCACTAAAAGTGGCAGTAATAAAGCCTCTCTTGAAAAAGCCGAATCTTGATCCAGAAATTATAAAAAACTATCGGCCTATATCGAATCTTCCATTCCTCTCCAAAATTTTAGAAAAAGCTGTTGCACAGCAACTGACTGCCTTCCTGAAGACAAACAATGTATACGAAACGCTTCAGTCTGGTTTTAGACCCCATCATAGCACTGAGACTGCACTTGTGAAGGTGGTAAATGACCTTTTAATGACGTCAGACCGAGGCTCTGCATCTGTCCTCGTGCTCCTAGATCTTAGTGCCGCTTTTGATACCATCGATCACCACATTCTTTTGGAGAGATTGGAAACCCAAATTGGTCTACATGGACAAGTTCTGGCCTGGTTTAGATCTTATCTGTCGGAAAGATATCAGTTTGTCTCTGTGAATGGTTTGTCCTCTGACAAATCAATTGTAAATTTCGGTGTTCCTCAAGGTTCCGTTTTAGGACCACTATTGTTTTCACTATATATTTTACCTCTTGGGGATGTCATTCGAAAACATAATGTTAAATTTCACTGCTATGCAGACGACACACAGCTGTACATT
Organism: Salmo salar; assembly: GCF_965601325.2. Taxonomy (NCBI): domain Eukaryota; kingdom Metazoa; phylum Chordata; class Actinopteri; order Salmoniformes; family Salmonidae; genus Salmo; species Salmo salar. The sequence continues at coordinate 50,374,608 of NC_138313.1, read as the reverse complement.
TCAATGAAACATGGTGAAGCCCCAAAATTGCCCTCGCTAGAAGCCTGTGTTTCAGACATAAAGAAGTGCATGGCTGCAAACTTTCTACTTTTAAACTCGGACAAAACAGAGATGCTTGTTCTAGGTCCCAAGAAACAAAGAGATCTTCTGTTAAATCTGACAATTAATCTGGATGGTTGTACAGTCGTCTCAAATAAAACTGTGAAGGACCTCGGCGTTACTCTGGACCCTGATCTCTCTTTTGAAGAACATATCAAGACTGTTTCAAGGACAGCTTTTTTCCATCTACGTAACATTGCAAAAATCAGAAATTTTCTGTCCAAAAATGACGCAGAAAAATTAATCCATGCTTTTGTTACTTCTAGGCTGGACTACTGCAATGCTCTACTTTCCGGCTACCCGGATAAAGCACTAAATAAACTTCAGTTAGTGCTAAATACGGCTGCTAGAATCCTGACTAGAACCAAAAAATTTGATCATATTACTCCAGTGTTAGCCTCCCTACACTGGCTTCCTGTTAAGGCAAGGGCTGATTTCAAGGTTTTACTGCTAACCTACAAAGCATTACATGGGCTTGCTCCTACCTATCTTTCCGATTTGGTCCTGCCGTACATACCTACACGTACGCTACGGTCACAAGACGCAGGCCTCCTAATTGTCCCTAGAATTTCTAAGCAAACGGCTGGAGGTAGGGCTTTCTCCTATAGAGCTCCATTTTTATGGAATGGTCTGCCTACCAATGTGAGAGACGCAGACTCAGTCTCAACCTTTAAGTCTTTACTGAAGACTTATCTCTTCAGTAGGTCCTATGATTAAGTATAGTCTGGCCCAGGAGTGTGAAGGTGAACGGAAAGGCTGGAGCAACGAACCGCCCTTGCTGTCTCTGCCTTGCCGGTTCCCCTCTTTCCACTGGGATTCTCTGCCTCTAACCCTTTTACAGAGGCTGAGTCACTGGTCTACTGGTGTTCTTCCATGCCGTCCATGGGAGGGGTGCGTCACTTGAGTGGGTTGAGTCACTGACGTGGTCTTCCTGTCTGGGTTGGCGCCCCCCCCCCCCCTTGGGTTGTGCCATGGCGGAGATCGTTGTGGGCTATACTCGGCCTTGTCTTAGGACGGTAAGTTGGTGGTTGGAGACATCCCTCTAGTGGTGTGGGGGCTGTGCTTTGGCAAAGTGGGTGGGGTTATATCCTGCCTGTTTGGCCCTGTCCGGGGGTATCATCGGATGGGGCCACAGTGTCTTCTGATCCCTCCTGTCTCAGCCTCCAGTATTTATGCTGCAGTAGTTTATGTGTCGGGGGGCTAGGGTCAGTCTGTTACATCTGGAGTATTTCTCTTGTCTTATCCGGTGACCTGTGTGTATTTAAATATGCTCTCTCTAATTCTCTCTTTCTCTCTTTCTGTCTTTCTCTCGGAGGACCTGAGCCCTAGGACCATGCCTCAGGACTACCTGGTATGATGACTCCTTGCTGTCCCCAGTCCACCTGGCCGTGCTGCTGCTCCAGTTTCAACTGTTCTGCCTGCGGCTATGGAACCCTGACCTGTTCACCGGACGTGCTTGTTGCACCCTCGACAACTACTATGATTATTATTATTTGACCATGCTGGTCATTTATGAACATTTTAACATTTTAACATTTTGACCATGTTCTGTTATAATATCCACCCTGCACAGCGTGTGCGCGCGCACGTGCGTGCAGCCCCTGGCAGAGACCAGCCCCTATAAATATAATAAATATTTAGTCACCAAGGGTGTATGGAGTTTGTTGTAGAAGGATTTATTACCCACTGAGGAGCAATCCATCAACACACACACACACACACACACACACACACACACACACACACAGCACACACACACACACACACACACACACACACACACACACACACACAAACACACCTAGTGGTGGAAAAAGTACCCAGTTGTCATACTTGAGTAAATGTAAAGATACTTTAATAGTAAAATACTACTTGAGTAAAAGTCTAAAAGTATTGGTTTTAAATATATTTAAGTATCAAAAGTAAAAGTATAAATTATTTCAAATTGCACAATTTTCTTGTTTTCTTGTTTTTATTTAAGGATAGCCGGCGGCACACTGCGACATTCAGACATCATTTACAAATGATGCATTTGTGTTTAGTGAGTCCTCCAGATCAGAGGCAGTAGGGATGACCAGGGATGTTCTCTGTTTAGTGAGTCCTCCAGATCAGAGGCAGTAGGGATGACCAGGGATGTTCTCTGTTTAGTGAGTCCTCCAGATCAGAGGCAGTAAGGATGACCAGGGATGTTCTCTGTTTAGTGAGTCCTCCAGATCAGAGGCAGTAGGGATGACCAGGGATGTTCTCTGTTTAGTGAGTCCTCCAGATCAGAGGCAGTAGGGATGACCAGGGATGTTCTCTGTTTAGTGAGTCCTCCAGATCAGAGGCAGTAGGGATGACCAGGGATGTTCTCTGTTTAGTGAGTCCTCCAGATCAGAGGCAGTAGGGATGACCAGGGATGTTCTCTGTTTAGTGAGTCCTCCAGATCAGAGGCAGTAGGGATGACCAGGGATGTTCTCTTGATAAGTCAGTGAATTGTATGGAGAAAAAAAATGTATGAAATGTATGCATTCACTTGTGTAAGTCGCTCTGGATAAGAGCGTCTGCTAAATGACTAAAATGTAAATGTAAATGTAATTGGACCACTTTCCTGTCCTGCTAAGAATTGAAAATATACTTTTGGGCATCAGGGAAAATGTATGGAGTAAAAAGTACATTATTTTCTTTTGGAATATAGTGAAGTAAAAGTACTCAAAAATATAAACAGTAAAGTACAAATACCTCCCCAAAAAAACTGACTTTATGTAGTACTTTAAAGTATTTTTATTTAAGTACTTTACACCACTGAACACACCACACACCACACACCACACACACACACACTGTTGTGAAGAAAGGCTTTGAGTACCACAGTTAACCACAGTTAATGCAGTTTGTGCACACAGCCTGCTGCACCCTACTCCCAGGAGCCAGCTGGACTGGGGGGGGGGGGGGGGGGGGAAATGAACCAAAATAAGAGCTTAAAGGAACCTAAAACATCAAGATCTTTTCCAAACAGGTGTGAACTAAGCCTTTTTTAAGCCTGGAGAGAGAGGAGACGATTCACAAACAATACCAGCCAGAATCAGATGCCATATATGGAGTCTTTTTTTTTTAAGGTCCTTGTTTTATGGCACCGAGAGCATTTGTACAATTTATAACAGTGTAAGTTACAACCCATGTTAAACTAGCTGGTAATAGGTAGCCGTGGTGTTGTTGTTGTGGAGAATGTTCTCTCTCTCTCTCCCTCTCCCTCTCCCTCTCCCTCTCCCTCTCCCTCTCCCCCTCCCCCCTCCCCCTCCCTCCCTCCCTCAACTGATTTACTGTGGAAGATGGATCAATAGAACACGGTTATATGTTATAGAGCGTTTTATAAACTGGCTGGTTCGAGCCCTGACTGCTGATTGGCTGAAAGCCGTGGCATATGAGACCATATATATATATATATATATATACCACAGTTATGACAAAACATGTATTTTCACTGTTCTAATTACATTTGTAACCAGTTTATAATAGCAATAAGGCACCTCGGGGGTTTGTGGTATATGGCCAATATACCACGGCTAAGGGCTGTATCCAGGCACTCGTGTTGTGTCGTGCTTAAAGAACAGCCCTTAGCCGTGGTATATTGGCCATATACCACAAACCCGAGGTACCTTATTGCTATTATAAACTGGTTACAAATGTAATTAGAACAGTAAAAAGCATGGGTCAGGGCAGGCAGTCTCAGGGTCAGGGTCAGGGCAGGCAGTCTCAGGGTCAGGGCAGGCAGTCTCAGGGTCAGGGTCAGGGCAGGCAGTCTCAGGGTCAGGGCAGGCAGTCTCAGGATCAGGGCAGGCAGTCTCAGGGTCAGGGCAAGCAGTCTCAGTCTCAGGGTCAGGGCAGTGTCAGGGTCAGGGCAGGCAGGGTCAGGGTCAGGGTCAGGGCAGGCAGTCTCAGGGTCAGGGCAAGCAGTCTCAGTCTCAGGGTCAGGGCAGTGTCAGGGTCAGGGCAGGCAGGGTCAGGGTCAGGGTCAGGGCAGGCAGTCTCAGGGTCAGGGCAAGCAGTCTCAGTCTCAGGGTCAGGGCAGTGTCAGGGTCAGGGCAGGCAGGGTCAGGGTCAGGGTCAGGGCAGGCAGTCTCAGGGTCAGGGTCAGGGCAGGCAGGGTCAGGGTCAGGGTCAGGGCAGGCAGTCTCAGGGTCAGGGCAGGCAGTCTCAGGGTCAGGGTCAGGGTCAGGGCAGGCAGTCTCAGGGTCAGGGCAAGCAGTCTCAGGGTCAGGGTCAGGGCAGGCAGTCTCAGGGTCAGGGTCAGGGTCAGGGCAGGCAGTCTCAGGGTCAGGGTCAGGGCAGGCAGTCTCAGGGTCAGGGCAGGCAGTCTCAGGGTCAGGGGCAGGGCAGGCAGTCTCAGGGTCAGGGTCAGGGTCAGGGCAGGCAGTCTCAGGGTCAGGGCAGGCGGGGTCAGGGTCAGGGCAGGCAGTCTCAGGGTCAGGGCAGGCGGGGTCGGGGTCAGGGCAGGCAGTCTCAGGCTCAGGGCAGGCAGAACGGTCAATAATCCAGTGAGGTGGGGTAAGGAAGGTACAGAACAGCAGTCTCAGGGTCAGGGCAGGCGGAACGGTCAAAACCTGGAGGGACTAGTAAACAGGAGCAAGAAACAGACAGGAGCAGGAGAACAAGCACTGGTAGGTTTTACGAACAAAACGAACTGGCCACAGACTAACAGAGAACACAGGTATAAATACCCAGGGGATAATGGGGAAGATGGGCGACACCTGGAGGAGGGTGGAGACAACATCAGGAGACAATTTTTTTAGGCCTGCGAATAATAAAATACATATATATTTGGAAGGGTATAGTTGCCCTTTAATTAAATTGTTAAAACTCCCGGCACAGCCAGAAGAGGACTGGCCACCCCTCATAGCCTGGTTCCTCTCTAGGTTTCTTCCTAGGTTTTGGCCTTTCTAGGGAGTTTTTCCTAGCCACCGTGCTTCTACACCTGCATTGCTTGCTGTTTTGGGGGTTTTAGGCTGGGTTTCTGTACAGCACTTTGAGATATCAGCTGATGTAAGAAGGGCTATATAAATACATTTGATTTGATTTTGATTTGAATTGTGCACCTTGCAAAGAGACCATTGGCTAGCTGTGTTTCTGTAGTGTCCAATGTAGGCAGGCCTACAGTGTACATGTGATGGCAGAATTAGCAAAACAATTGCCCTCTCAATTGATACAAATTGTCATGATATCATTCTGTCAGGTTAGGCCTACTTTGCAGTCAACATTTAATCAAGATATTTCCTTTAGCATATTGACTGAATTGCCGTCGCAAAGATTCAACCAAGACCTTCAGACCAAATGTTTTTCAATACCTGGTTTTTATACCAATTGTTAGCTTAGTTAGCATTTACTGGTGGATATCATCAGTCGAGACGTCTTTCCTACCGGCTAGCCGGCTAGTGGCTAGCGGCTAGCATTCTTCTTCGGTCAGCTGCTCCATGCCAAAACCAGTTTAGAGATGGGTTTTCTTGCTGCCTTATATTCCGCTGAAACTAGCTATGTGTGTGGTGCACATGTGAATATATTTCACTTGCTTTGCGATTGTCTAGGCCAGGTGTTTTCAAACTTTTCTTGCCCAGGGACTCCCCGCCCAAGCAAATCGGCGACCCAGGGACACCGCCCCCACCCCCCCATCATATGTTAGCAAAACAAATAACGTTTTGTCTTATCAACGAGTGAATGATAATGGCAGGTAGAAGTTTTACTACATTTTAAAACAAATAGATTTGGATGAGTTTTCATTAAGCTCAATTTCGAGTCTCGTAGCAAAGGCTCTGAATACTTATATAAATAAGATATTTCAGTTTTTTTTAATTTATAATACATTTGCAAAAAATCCTAAGAAAACCTGTTTTCGCTTTGTCATCATGGGGTATTGTGATGTCGTTATGGGGTATTGTGATGTCGTTATGGGGTATTGTGATGTCGTTATGGGGTATTGTGATGTCGTTATAGGGTATTGTGATGTCGTTATGGGGTATTGTGTGCAGATTGATGAGGATTTGTATTCATTAAGTCCCTTTTTGAATAAGGCTGTAACATAACAAAATGTGGAATCAGTCAAGGGGGGAGAGAAGTACGTGTGTGTATAGTGTGTATGTTATCGTGTGTATGTGTGTCTGTGCCTATGTTTGTGTTGCTTCACAGTCCCCACTGCTCCATAAGGTGTATTTGTATCTGTTTTTTAAATCAAATTTTACTACTTACATCAGTTACCTGATGTTAAATAGAGTTCCATGGAGAGGGTGATGGTGGTGGAGAATGCTGTCCTCTAGGGAGAGGAGAGGAGAGGAGAGGAGAGGAGAGGAGAGGAGAGGAGAGGAGAGGAGAGGAGAGGAGAGGAGAGGGTGATAGAGGATGATAGAGGATGCTGTCCTCTAGGGAGAGGAGAGGGAGAGGAGAGGAGATGAGAGGAGAGGGTGATAGAGGATGCTGTCCTCTAGGGAGAGGAGAGGGAGTGGGAGAGGAGAGGAGAGGGTGATAGAGGATGCTGTCCTCTAGGGAGAGGGAGAGGGAGAGGAGAGGAGGGGAGAGGGAGAGGGAGAGGAGAGGAGAGGGTGATAGAGGATGCTGTCCTCTAGGGAGACGGAGAGGGAGAGGAGAAGAGAAGAGAAGAGAAGAGAAGAGAAGAGAAGAGAAGAGAAGAGAAGAGAAGAGAAGAGAAGAGGAGAGGAGAGGAGAGGAGAGGAGAGGAGAGGAGAGGAGAGGAGAGGAGAGGAGAGGAAAGGGTGATAGAGGATGCTGTCCTCTAGGGAGAGGAGAGGGAGAGGAGAGGGAGAGGAGAGGAGAGGAGAGGAGAGGAGAGGAGAGGAGAGGAGAGGAGAGAGTGATGGTGGTGGAGGATGCTGTCCTCTAGGGAGAGTAGGAGAGGAGGAGGAGGAGGAGGAGGAAGAGGAGACGATGAGAGAAGGAGGAGGAGGAGATGGAGGATATTGTCCTGTAGGGGTAAGGCTGTTTTTCCTTCGCTGCTACGCAGCCAGCCAACGCTAATTTAAAGAGCTCATTAATATCTACACTGAGGAGGAGGGGAGGAAGAGGGGAGGGGGGGGGGGGAGGAGAGGCAGAGTGGATGAAACACAGCCTATCTCCCATCCCCTCCTCATCCCTCTCATCTCTCATCCCCCTCTCTCCTCCTCTTCCCCCTCTCTCATCTCTCTCCCCATGTCACGTCTCCCCCTCTCCTCCCCCTCCCTCCCTCTCTCATCTTCTCTCAGTAGTTCAGTAATTGGTCTCTCTAGCTCATTCTTATTCAGAACCCAGTAGAACCAATTAGCCCCAATCGTCCTGTCCCTGACTAGACTAGCTACAGTATATAATGGGGCTAGCAGCTAACTAACAGAATCACTGTACGGGCTGTGTTCCTAATGGCACCCTAGTCCCTATATCGTGCACTACTTGTGACAAGAGCCCTATATGCTATAATAGGCTATTAGTGAAGCAGCACGCGAGGTGTGAACCTTCCTTTAGACTCTGTCAGAATCACAGAGACATTAAAGAGACACACGTGGTTTAACTGTCTTCTGTTTCGCTTTAATCTCACTGCTCTCTCTCTCTCTCTCTCTCTCTCTGCTCTCTCTCTCTCTTTCTCTCTCTCTCTCTCTGCTCTCACTGCTCTCTCTCTCTCTCTCTCTCTCTCTCTCACTGCTCTCTCTCTCTCTCTCTCTCTCTCTCACTGCTCTCTCTCTCTCTCACTGCTCTCACTGCTCTCTCTCTCTCCTCTCTCTCTCTCTCTCTCTCTCTCTCTTTCTCTCTCTCACTGCTCTCTCTGTCTCTCTCTGTCTCTCTCTCTCTCTCTTTCTCTCTCTCTCTCACACTGCAATCTCTCTCTCTCTCTCTCTGCTTCCTTTATTGGCATGGGAAACATACAGTATGTTAACATTGCCAAAGAAAGTGAAGTCGATAATGAAGGTGAAGGAAATAATTAATTACAATTACCAGTAAACATTACACTCACAAAAGTTCCAAAAGAATAAAGACATTTCATGTCATATTATGTCTATATACAGTGTTGTAATGATTGTAAGTACAAAGGGAAAATAAATAAACATAAATATGGGTTGTATTTACAATGGTGTTTGTTCTTCACTGGTTGACCTTTTCTTGTGGCAACAGGTCACACATCTTGCTGCTGTAATTAAACACTGTGTTATTTCACCCAGTAGATATGGGAGTTTATCAAAATTGGATTTGTTTTCAAATTATTTGTGGGTCTGTGTAATCTGAGGGAAATATGTGTCTCTAATATGGTCATACATTTGGCAGGAGGTTAGGAAGTGCAGCTCAGTTTCCACCTCATTTTGTGGGCAGTGTTGCACATAGCCTGTCTTCTCTTGAGAGCCAGGTCTGCCTACGGCGGCCTTTCTCAATAGCAAGGCTATGCTCACTGAGTCTGTACATAGTCAAAGCTTTCCTTAAGTTTGGGTCAGTCACAGTGGTCAGGTATTCTGCCACTGTGTTCTCTCTGTTTAGGGACAAATAGCATTCTAGTTTGCTCTGGGGTTTTTTGTTAATTCTTTCCAATGTGTCAAGTAATTATCTTTTTATTTTCTCATGATTTGGATGGGTCTAATTGTGTTGCTGTCCTGGGGCTCTGTGGGGTCTGTTTGTGTTTGTGAACAGAGCCCCAGGACCAGCTTGCTTAGGGGACTCTTCTCCAGGTTCATCTCTCTGTAGGTGATGGCTTTGTTATGGAAGGTTTGGGAATCGCTTCCTTTTAGGTGGTTGTAGAATTTAACAGCTCTTTTCTGGATTTTGATAATTAGCGGGAATCGGCCTAATTCTGCTCTGCATTATTTGGTGTTTTACGTTGTAAACAGAGGATATTTTTTGCAGAATTCTGCATGCAGAGTCTCAATTTGGTGTTTGTCCAATTTTGTGAATTCTTGGTTGGTGAGCGGACCCCAGACCTCACAACCATAAAGGGCAATGGCTTCTATAAATGATTCAAGTATTTTTAGCCAGATGCTAATTGGTATGTTGAATTTTATGTTCCGTTTGATGGCATAGAAGGTCCTTCTTGCCTTGTCTCTCAGATCGTTCACAGCTCTGTGGAAGTTACCTGTGGTGCTGATGTTTAGGCCGAGGTATGTATACTTGTTTGTGTGCTCTAGGGCAACGGTGTCTAGATGGAATTTGTATTTGTGGTCCTGGTGACTGGACCTTTTTGGAACACCATTATTTTTGTCTGACTGAGATTTACTGTCAGGGTCCAGGTCTGACAGAAGATCTAGGTGCTGCTGTAGTCTCTCTCTCTCTCTCTCTCTCTCTCTCTCTCTCTCTCTCTCTCTCTCTCTCTCTCTCTAATGATGGTTTCATCCCATGTGTGTGTTTAAACCCACAGCGCAACAACAGACATGTCAGGGTGAAGCTGTTCCTGTGCTAGATAGACGGAAAAGATACATGCTGTACGTGAAGGTCAGATTAAGATGTCAGATAGACGAGGAGCTGCTGTGCTGTGAGTCAGTCGGGATTCAGAAAGAAAGATAATTATATCGAAAACCTTAATTATTTAACCAGCTATGTATCTCGGTGTGGGTGTGCGTGTTTTAAACATCTGTGTGTTGATGCTCAAAACATGAATAATGCAGAGACACTGCCCCCTACTTCAAACAGAAAAACAGAACAAAGCAAACGCGGTAAACACAACAACAACAACATCATTCATTAGTTCATTAGGGTAGACAAAATAACAGCCCGGATACCATTGGTAAAGTAGTGCACTACATAAGGAATAGGGAGCCATTTGGGACAATCGGAATACACAGTGGAAAGAAAAAATAATAAACTCTTCGGGGCCTGCAGCTGCAGCACAGGGTTTCATAGTCTGCAAATATACAATTCATGGATTTCATGTCATATTCATCTAAGATATTTAGCTGCAGTATGTTTTCATTAATGATAATTTCTATCCCCATGTGTGATTCTTTAAGTGTTTTGTCTTTTCAGAAGATTTGTTTGCTATATACACATGTCAAAAAGTTACATTTGAAGCAAGGTTATATTATTTATGGTGGAGATGGAGAAGGACAGGGAGCAGCAGTATGTTCCCCCATCATGGAGGAGAAGGTCAGGGAGCAGCAGTATGTTCCCCCATCATGGAGGAGAAGGTCAGGGAGCAGCAGTATGTTCCCCCATCATGGAGGAGAAGGAGAAGGTCAGGGAGCAGCAGTATGTTCCCCCATCATGGTGGAGAAGGAGAAGGTCAGGGAGCAGCAGTATGTTCCCCCATCATGATGGAGAAGGACAGGGAGCAGCAGTATGTTCCCCCATCATGGTGGAGAAGGTCAGGGAGCAGCAGTATGTTCCCCCATCATGGTGGAGAAGGACAGGGAGCAGCAGTATGTTCCCCCGTCATGGTGGAGAAGGACAGGGAGCAGCAGTATGTTCCCCCATCATGGTGGAGAAGTACAGGGAGCAGCAGTATGTTCCCCCATCATGGTGGAGAAGGAGAAGGTCAGGGAGCAGCAGTATGTTCCCCCATCATGGAGGAGAAGGACAGGGAGCAGCAGTATGTTCCCCCATCATGGTGGAGAAGGACAGGGAGCAGCAGTATGTTCCCCCAGTCATGGTGGAGAAGGACAGGGAGCAGCAGTATGTTCCCCCGAGGTCAGGGAGCAGCAGTATGTTCCCCCATCATGGTGGAGAAGGACAGGGAGCAGCAGTATGTTCCCCCATCATGGAGGAGAAGGAGAAGGACAGGGAGCAGCAGTATGTTCCCCCATCATGGAGGAGAAGGAGAAGGTCAGGGAGCAGCAGTATGTTCCCCCGTCATGGTGGAGAAGGTCCTGTTGGTTCCAGACTATTGAACTAACTATTTATCAGTCTTATGGCCTGGGGGTAGAAGCTTTTCAGGGTCCTGTTCGTTCCAGAACTTGGTGCATTGGTACCACTTCCATGCGGTAACAGAAAGAGAACAGTCTATGACTTTAGTTGGCCCTGTTCTGGTTTTCCTGGGGAGATGCTCAGGCATCAGAGGTGGAGGCTCCAAGCGAACATCAGAATCAGATGAAGACTCTTCATCAGCAATGTCGATTTCAAACTCAATATCCGATCCTCCATCCGATTCCCAACTAGAAACTGCAGAATCTGCTATTATACTCTGTAGAAATCACAAATGTTTTACCTGCGTGTGACTCTGAAGGAGGATTTGATAAAGTGATGCTCCTTTCCTTGCATCTGTCAATTACAAGATGCTCCCATCTCTTCATGTACAATTTGACTACTGATTGTATTATGTGTGAATCTAGTTTGGGTATAGTTTCGATGGGCCGGCTTTGCAGGCTGACTGGCATCGTTTGTTCCCCGCTCATCAACTTGGATAGATGTCAAGGATATGCTTTGCATTATTCTAAAAGGAATGTTTTTCATTTCCCTTAAATGTGAATGCTATAGGGCCATAATTGTATCCAGTGTGTATAGCCAAGGTTGGGAGCCTTGTGTCAATACTATAAGATGCACGTGTCTAGGTTTACCGTTATGCAATTATTAAGAGGTCGAAGGATCGAAGAGCTTGAATCTTGCAATCAATGTCCTAGCATTAAATGATTGTTACCCTTAGCTCAGAGATGCACAGTTAGAGGCCGAGCATATATGCTATGTGTATTGTGAATAACATTTACCATTAGACATTTCACCAAATATAATTCAAGGAATATTCCTCATAAATGTGTGGACTACCGTTCGTATCCATTTAAAACTAAATCAGATTTATTACAGTTGCACAGTTAGAATACAATGAACAAATGGTAAATAACAGAAATCTTCACGATAAAAAAAAAAGAATAGAAAATTCACAACTATAACATACAGAAACGTACATCAGGAGATCTAAGTTAAAGTCCAACTTTTATTCTTCCAAGAGCACCGACTTCCAGTATCTCCTATCGTCTAATTATTAACATCACTTTGAATGGCCCAAAGCATTTAAACAAAAGGCATGAAAACAACACACACATTCTGGGATCTAATCATCACAACTCTTATCTAAATTTTATAAGGGTGCACCCGTCACTCCTCTTTGAACTAACCTCCATCCGACAAACAGAATAACACAGTTCCTCAACAAGGTCTATAGTGTCACGCTCGTCGTAAAGACCAAGGCGCAGCGGGAATGTGTGAACTCATCTGTCTTTTATTTAATGAGAAGAAAACGAAACACTTCATCAAAACACAGCCACACACACGGAACAACTACCCACAAAAACCCAAGAAAAAAAACACCCCTACTAAATAGGACCTTCAATTAGAAGCAACGAGAAACAGCTGCCTCCAATTGAAGGTCAAACCAATAAACTAAACATAGAAATAGAAAGACTAGAACGAACATAGAAATATACTAACATAGAACATTAACCAAAAAACCCCGAAACACATAAAACAAACACCCCCTGCCACGCCCTGACCAAACTACAATAACAAACAACCCCTTTTACTGGTCAGGACGTGACATATAGATTTAACAGTAAATCTATAGCACTTACAGTACATTGAAACATATCAACATGCATAGCTCTTTATGAACTCTTGAAACAATCCAAACATGACAATTCAATTCACACAGTAACATTCATTTCATTGATTGAAGTTTCATCAAGTCTTCACCTCTCCTGGCTTCAGTGAGCCTAGGACTTCTGTGGGAATGTCTCCTCGTTGAGACACCGTTAAGGTTGTGTTTGACCCCTGCGGTAGCCCACAGATGGTCTGACATCCAAACAATATCGTAAATGGGGATTGAGTCGTGACACCGTGCTCCCACGCCAGCCAGTCGCTAGTCGCCATTATCACCTTCTCTCATTCTTCCACTACCGATTTTCGCCAAATGGTACCGTCAGGTTTGTACGCGTCTCTGTGTGTGAAGTAAAGGTGATCTAGAGATTTTTTTTCTCCACCTCTAGTTGCACAGGTGACATGAATCACTGGCCACTATGGAGTCTACAGCTTATGATGAGGTATTCTAACTCTGGCGAGTAGAAACTCAAGACTTCTTTAATAATTACAGATTACGCAACCAGCTGTTGTTAACAAAGAGACACACACCACCACCCCCCCTTGAGCTGACCCCGACGCTGCTGTTACGTCCTGCTGAAAAAACAGATAGAGGGCCTTCCGAGTGGCGCAGCGGTCTAAGAAACTGCATCGCAGTGTTGAGGCGTCACTACACTCTGGGGTTTGATCCCAGGCTGTGTCACAGCCGGCAGTGACCGCGATTCCCATAGGGCAGGGCACAATTGGCCCAGCGTCGTCCTGGTTTGCCGGTGGGGCTTTCCTTGGCTCATTGTGCTCTAGCGACTCCTTGTGGCGGGCCGGGCGCCTGCAAGATGACTTCAGTCGTCAGCTGAACGGTGTTTCCTCCGGCACGTTGATGCGTCTGGCTTCTGGGTTAAGCGAGTGGGTGTTAAGAAGCAGCACGGCTTGGCAGGTTCTTGTTTCAGTGTTTCTTACGATTCGATCTTTGCCTCTCCCAAGCCCGTTGGGGAGTTGCAGCAATGAGACAAGATTGGATCACAATTGGATATCACAGAATTGGGTAGAGAAAGGGGGTCAAATGACAAAAAAATATATAAAATAAAACCACTAGAATATTATCAATGTCTTTTGTTCAGCCAAGTTTCCGAGAAACATAGGATATTACAGTTCCTCAGGTCTCGTTGATAGGATAGTCTTGAACGGAGCTCGTCCAGTGATTGTACATTCGGAAAGGGTAAAGGCGTATTATTTACTCTCCGTCGTAATTTCATCAGGGTACCCGCAAGTTAGCCTCTATATCGCCCTCTCTTTCTCTTCCGAGCGTCGGGGATTAGGGCCTGGCCCGGGGTGAGCAGTATGTCCTCTGCTGCCGACTCATTGAAGTATCTTCATCCAAAATCGAGCTTAGTGATCGCTGTTCTGATATCCAGAAGCTCTTTTGGGTCATAGGAAACAATAGCAGAAACAAAATGTCCGCTATACATTCCGGTGTCATTTTAGAATGCGCCGATGTAAGAGTTGAGATCAGCTGGCTTCCTCTGGGCAACCTTGTCATTCGCTGTCCCGTCTTCAGGGTTCATCATCTTGGATTGATTTGATCCAGGAATCTGTACAGCCATAGAGCCAATACAGTTTATGAAATCAATTGAGTCAATGAACAAATACAAATAAGACAGATAGATACACTTCAAACCGCTAGCTAACTAATGGCTATAGCCTACACAATACCACAGATTATTTTACCAGACTCACAACATTTTCCTTTCTTTCTGTGCCACTTAACGTTTGCATACCACTGATAAAGTGAACAGGTAGAGCTAATACTGGAACATTATGGAACAATGTTGTTTTAAATTAAACAAATGGTTAGCGGGGAGAGCCTATGCAGACACTTTCTGGCCGGCAAAACGATGTCATGCAGCTAAGAGAACCGAATCACACAGGTTTGTGACGGCTAACATTTACATTTTTACATTTTAGTCATTTAGCAGACGCTCTTATCCAGAGCGACTTACAGTAGTGAATGCATACATTTCATACATTTTTTTTTCTTCTCCCCATACTGGTCCCCCATGGGAATCGAACCCACAACCCTGGCGTTGCAAACACCATGCTCTACCAACTGAGCCACACGGGACCAAAAGCTAAGGATGATACTGATATCGAGTAGACTGTATCACAGTGACGTCTAGATGGCTACCAATATTAGTTATTTCTTGTGTAGGTTGCTATCCTACTCGGAATACACACAACAAAAAATATAAACGCAACCATTTCAAAGATTTTACTGAGTTACAGTTCATATAAGGAAATCAGTCAATTTAAATACATTTTGGCCCTAATCTATGGATTTCACATGACTGGGAATACAGATATGCCCTAATCTATGGATTTCACATGATTGGGAATACAGATATGCCCTAATCTATGGATTTCACATGGCTGGGAATACATAATATGCATCTGTTGGTCACATATACCTTTAAAAAAAAAGTAGGGGTGTGGATCAGAAAACCAGTCAGTATCTGGTGTCACCACCATTTGCCTCATGCAGTGTGACACATCTCCTTCACATAGAGTTGATCAGGCTGTTGATTGTGACCTGTGGAACGTTGGTCCCACTGCTCTTCAATGGCTGTGTGAAGTTGCTGGATATTTGGCGGGAACTGGAACACGCTGTCGTACACGTCAATCCAGAGGATCCCAAACATGCTCAATGGGTGACATGTCTGGTGAGTATCCAGGCCATGGAAGAACTGGGACATTTTCAGCTTCCAGGAATTGTGTACAGGTCCTCGCGACGTGGGGCCGTTCGTTATCATGCTGAAACATGATGGTGGACCAGAAACAAGCTATTTTCTCTGTGGTAATGGTGAAAACATAATGGACATGAATCTGTGCTCAGTTTATTCTCTATGGCTACGGTATAGCCTACCTAAATCCCTATCATCCCAACAATTATTATCAGGGCGATTTTCTTTCTAGGTTGCACAACAAGATATTTACGAGCAAAACTGGCTTGTGCCAACTTGAGCTAGCTAACTATCTAGCTAGCTATCAAATGTTAGACAGCTAGCTATCAAATGTTAGACAGCTAGCTATCAAATGTTAGACAGCTAGCTAGCTATCAAATGTTAGACAGCTAGCTAACTATCTCGCGAGCTAACTATCCAGCTAGCTAACTATCTAGCTAGCTATCAAATGTTAGACAGCTAGCTAACTATCTAGCTAGCTATCAAATGTTAGCCAGCTAGCTAGCTATCAAATGTTAGACAGCTAGCTAACGATCAAATGTTAGACAGCTAGCTAACTGTCTAGCTAGCTATCAAATGTTAGACAGCTAGCTAACTATCTAGCTAGCTATCAAATGTTAGACAGCTAGCTAACTATCTAGCTAGCTATCAAATGTTAGACAGCTAGCTAGCTAGTTTAGCTAAGAAAATCCAGTAAATTAACATTGGCTATCAATAAAGAGACATATAAACAAGTCAAGGTAGGTACCCTGCAGCTGCTGAAAATATTCTTCCACTTCACAGCCACCTTTACGAAGAAAAAACCCCCAGTTAGAGTGCAGTATTACTGCAGTACACTGTAGTATAACTGTAGTTAGAGTACAGTATAACTGCAGCACACTGTAGTATAACTGTAGTTAGAGTGCAGTTTAACTGCAGTACACTGTAGTTTAACTGCAGTATGCTGCAATTACTGTGTCCAAAATAACACAGTTTTTTTTACTGCAGTAATGTTGTAGTATAACTGCAGTTACAGTGTAGTATGCCTGTGGTTCAACTGCAGTACACTGCAATTATTCTGCAATTACTGTGTCCAAAATAACACAATTTTTTTACTGCAGTAATGTTGTAGTATAACTGCAGTTACAGTGTAGTATGCCTGCAGTTTAACTGCAGTACACTGCAATTATTCTGCAACTACTGCGTCCAAAATACCACAATCGACTGTAGTTTGAAAACTGCAATCTTTTTTTTTTTTTCAAGAAGATATTTGACTAAAATAGTCTGAGCTTCATGTGTCTCACCCGACAGCACGAGGTTGGCGCCTGAAACGGATCATTTTAATGTAACCGATGTGAAATGGCTAGTTAGTTAGCGGTGGTGTAACCGATGTGAAATGGCTAGCTTGTTAGCGGTGGTGTAACCGATGTGAAATGGCTAGTTAGTTAGCGGTGGTGTAACCGATGTGAAATGGCTAGTTAGTTAGCGGTGGTGTAACCGATGTGAAATGGCTAGTTAGTTAGCGGTGGTGTAACCGATGTGAAATGGCTAGTTAGTTAGCGGTGGTGTAACCGATGTGAAATGGCTAGTTAGTTAGCGGTGGTGTAACCGATGTGAAATGGCTAGTTAGTTAGCGGTGGTGTAACCGATGTGAAATGGCTAGTTAGTTAGCGGTGGTGTAACCGATGTGAAATGGCTAGTTAGTTAGCGGTGGTGTAACCGATGTGAAATGGCTAGCTAGTTAGCGGTGGTGTAACCGATGTGAAATGGCTAGTTAGTTAGCGGTGGTGTAACCAATGTGAAATGGCTAGTTAGTTAGCGGTGGTGTAACCGATGTGAAATGGCTAGCTAGTTAGCGGTCGTGTAACCGATGTGAAATGGCTAGTTAGTTAGCGGTGGTGCGCGCTAGTAGCGTTTCAATCGGTGACATCACTCGCAATGAGACTTGAAGTGGTTGTTCCCCTTGCGTTGCAAGGGCCGCGGCTTTTGTGGAGCGATGGGTGACGATGCTTCGTGGGTATCAGTTGTTGATGTGTGCAGAGGGTCCCTGGCTCGAGCCCGGATTGGGGCGAAGAGAGGGACGGAACCTACACTGTTACATAGGCATGAGCTAATACTTCTAATAATTACAGTATGTTTGAGTCATTTTACAGGAGGCTTCCAATTACAGTTAATAACAGCATTGTACCCAAAATGCACCACTAATGCTGTAAATCATATCATATTTTCTTTTCATACTGGTCCCCCTGTGGGAATCGAACCCACATCCCTGGAAATGCCAGCACCATGCTCTACCAACTGAGCCACATAAGACCTTCTCTTGGCTCTCCTCTCTCGCTGCCTTGGTAGAGAGTGATCTCACGTTTCTTCACTCCAATCTGCTGCTACAGTATGTTCCTGGATGTATCAGCGAAGGTACTAAGAGAGTCACGAAGAGCAGAAGGAGAGTGAAGGGATGGAGAAGGGAGACAGACAGTTAGAGAGAGAAGGCTGGCTGTAGTGGAGATTTAATGAGTACTTAGGGGAATATCAGATGGGTTTTTCCAGACAGTCTCCTTCTGGTGCATCATTCTAAATCACTTTCACGCAAACAAGGAAGTTCCCATCATGCTTTTGGGTTTGGCGGGTGTCATACTGTGGCAGTGCCAGTCATTTCTCTAAGCCCGACACGCACACACCTGATCCACAGATGATCTGCCAATTAGTCATGTTAATCTTCCTCAAAGTCTAGCTAATTCTCACTCACTCACACTCACTCACTCACTCACTCACTCACTCACTCACTCACTCACTCACTCACTCACTCACTCACTCACTCACTCACTCACTCACTCACTCACTCACTCACTCACTCACTCACTCACTCACTCACTCACTCACTCACTCACTCACTCACTCACTCACTCACTCACTCACTCACTCACTCACTCCCACCCACAGCAGAACAGAACACAGAGCAGATGTTCAGATGTTACCAGTGTTTTATGATCTCCTTCTCATTACTGAATTATTAATCATTGCATGGTTTTTAAATAGCAAACCTTTCTCCCTCTCTCTCTCCTTCTCCATCCCTCCCTCCCCCCCTCTCTCCCCCTATACTTCTCTCTCTCCCTCTCTCCCTCTCTATCCCTCTGTCTACCTCCCTCTCTCCCCCTATACTTCTCTCTCTCCCTCTCTCGCTCTTCTCTTCTCTCCCTCTCTCTCCTTCTCTCCATCCCTCTACCTCCCTCTATCCCTCTCTCCCTCTCTATCCCTCTCTCCCCCTCTCTCTCGCTCCCTCTCTATCCCTCTCTCTCCCTCTCTCTCTCTGCCTTGATGCAAATCCCTCGCTCCTTTCGCTCCATCCCCCCTCTCTCTCCCTTCTCCCTCACTTGGGAGAGCGTTATTATTCTCGTCTTGACAGCAAAGTATGCCGTGATTAAAAGATAATTGCCTGGTTTGACTCCTCCATTGATATGAAAATGGGATTTAAATTATTGGCCTGGGTTTAAAGGGCAAGTCCACTGCTTTTCACCCTCATGCTCATTATCTCCAACACAATACCAGTGTCAAAGTGTTGTCAAAAAAAATATGAAGTAAAAAATGTTTACTGGATGACATTATCAAACATTTAAAAAAACATTGATTTTCAAACACTGTGACGTGGGGATCATGAAATACCCTTCCTTGCGCTAGAAAGTCATTGCAGGTTTTGAAAATCACCGTATTTTTTATTTTTTTTAACCTTTAATCCTACCCTGTGATGTCACAGAGAAGCATTATTTTAGGGCCTTCTCATCTTTTTAACCACAGATCATAATGTTTTCACACAGTAGACACTGGTTTGGGGCTGGAGAGAATGAATATGAAGTTCAAAAGTTACGGAATTGCCCTTTAAAGGTTAGTTGAAGGTTATTACTGAGGGACAGAACAGGGGATTATAAAGCCGAGGAGAGGAGAGGAGAGAAGAGGCTCTTGTTGCATTGTTCAGCGGCAGGCCTGGTGAGACGAGAGTAGAAAGGCAACTCGTTAACACACACACACACACACACCTCTCCGAGAGGCTAATTTGCCGTGCCATGCTGCCTGACAAGAGACAGAACTCTCATGAATAAACTGAAAGCCTCTACAGAGCTCTAAGCATGGAGAAGTCAATTATTTATAAGCAAATTATGTCTGCTATTTATTTTTTTGCATAAACACGGTTTCTTGTCAACAAGGAAGAGAGAGAGAGAGAGAACGAAAGGAGGAGGGAGAGAGTGTGAGAGAGACAGAGAGAGACAGAGAGAGACAGAGAGAGATAGAGAAAATGGGGGGCGAGAGAGAGAAA
This sequence comes from Salmo salar, assembly GCF_965601325.2. Lineage (NCBI taxonomy): Eukaryota > Metazoa > Chordata > Actinopteri > Salmoniformes > Salmonidae > Salmo > Salmo salar. Next base: position 50,354,991 of record NC_138313.1, on the reverse strand, counting down.
GAGAGAGAGAGAGAGAGAGAGAAAGAAAAGGGTGGGTGAGAGAGAGAGAGAGAGAGAGAGAGAAAATGAGGGCCACGAGAGAGAAAGAAAGAGATGAGAGAGAGAGAGAGAGAGAAAGAAAAGGGTGGGGGGAGAGAAAGAAAAGGGTGGGGGGAGAGAGAGAGAGAGAGAGAGACTACTAAAGAATTTTCCTTTCTTATGATAATGATGACATGTCATTTTCCTCATTATGACTGAAGACCTGAGTGGTTTTAACGGTGTTGAATGCATTCACATGGGAGCATAGAATGCAGTGTTCTTTCTGCATCCCAAATAGCAACCTAATCCCTATATAGTGCACTACGATAGTACTATAGTTGTCCAAAAGTAGTGCACTAATTGGGAATAGGGTGCCATGTGAGACGCAAGTCATTTGTATTCTCACCTCCGTGCTAGTGACTAGAGATAATATGCATGTTGAAGAGGCCTACTTCCCCGTAAACACTGATGTATCTATCCCGGCTGGCTCCAAGGACCAGTACAGTACTAGTCTCCCAGGAGGTCACAGAAGGAGATGCTTTATTCAGCGGTGATGATGGTAAGTGGACAGCTTATTCCTCTAGTGCCACTCATTTTCAAACTTCTCCTCAGGGACCCCCAGACGTTTCACAGTGTTGTTTTAGCCCCCCCCAACGAAGAGGTTTAGAACAGCTGGGGGTCCCCTGATGGAGAGGTTTGGAACAGTTGGGGGTCCCTGAACGGAGAGGTTTGGAACAGCTGGGGGTCCCTGAACGGAGAGGTTTGGAACAGCTGGGGGTCCCCTGATGGAGAGGTTTGGAACAGTTGGGGGTCCCTGAACGGAGAGGTTTGGAACAGCTGGGGGTCCCTGAACGGAGAGGTTTGGAACAGTTGGGGGTCCCTGAACGGAGAGGTTTAGAACAGCTGGGGGTCCCTGAACGGAGAGGTTTGGAACAGTTGGTGGTCCCTGAACGGAGAGGTTTAGAACAGTTTGGGGTCCCTGAACGGAGAGGTTTAGAACAGCTGGGGGTCCCTGAACGGAGAGGTTTAGAACAGCTGGGGGTCCCCTGATGGAGAGGTTTGGAACAGTTGGGGGTCCCTGAACGGAGAGGTTTGGAACAGCTGGGGGTCCCCTGATGGAGAGGTTTGGAACAGTTGGGGGTCCCTGAACGGAGAGGTTTGGAACGGCTGGGGGTCCCTGAACGGAGAGGTTTGGAACAGTTGGGGGTCCCTGAACGGAGAGGTTTGGAACAGCTGGGGGTCCCTGAACGGAGAGGTTTGGAACAGTTGGGGGTCCCTGAACGGAGAGGTTTAGAACAGCTGGGGGTCCCCTGATGGAGAGGTTTGGAACAGTTGGGGGTCCCTGAACGGAGAGGTTTGGAACAGCTGGGGGTCCCTGAACGGAGAGGTTTGGAACAGCTGGGGGTCCCCTGATGGAGAGGTTTGGAACAGTTGGGGGTCCCTGAACGGAGAGGTTTGGAACAGCTGGGGGTCCCTGAACGGAGAGGTTTGGAACAGTTGGGGGTCCCTGAACGGAGAGGTTTAGAACAGCTGGGGGTCCCTGAACGGAGAGGTTTGGAACAGTTGGTGGTCCCTGAACGGAGAGGTTTAGAACAGTTTGGGGTCCCTGAACGGAGAGGTTTAGAACAGCTGGGGGTCCCTGAACGGAGAGGTTTAGAACAGCTGGGGGTCCCCTGATGGAGAGGTTTGGAACAGTTGGGGGTCCCTGAACGGAGAGGTTTGGAACAGCTGGGGGTCCCTGAACGGAGAGGTTTGGAACAGTTGGGGGTCCCTGAACGGAGAGGTTTGGAACAGCTGGGGGTCCCTGAACGGAGAGGTTTGGAACAGTTGGGGGTCCCTGAACGGAGAGGTTTAGAACAGCTGGGGGTCCCCTGATGGAGAGGTTTAGAACAGTTGGGGGTCCCTGAACGGAGAGGTTTAGAACAGCTGGGGGTCCCCTGATGGAGAGGTTTAGAACAGCTGGGGGTCCCTGAACGGAGAGGTTTGGAACAGTTGGGGGTCCCTGAACGGAGAGGTTTGGAACAGCTGGGGGTCCCCTGATGGAGAGGTTTGGAACAGTTGGGGGTCCCTGAACGGAGAGGTTTAGAACAGTTGGGGGTCCCTGAACGGAGAGGTTTGGAACAGCTGGGGTTCCCTGATGGAGAGGTTTGGAACAGTTGGTGGTCCCTGAACGGAGAGGTTTAGAACAGTTTGGGGTCCCTGAACGGAGAGGTTTGGAACAGCTGGGGGGTCCCTGAACGGAGAGGTTTGGAACAGCTGGGGGGTCCCTGAACGGAGAGGTTTGGAACAGCTGGGGGGGTCCCTGAACGGAGAGGTTTGGAACAGCTGGTGGTCCCTGAACGGAGAGGTTTGGAACAGCTGGGGCGTCCCCAAATGGAGAGGTTTAAAACAGCTGGGGGTCCCCAAATGGAGAGGTTTGGAACAGCTGGGGGGTCCCTGAACGGAGAGGTTTGGAACAGCTGGTGGTCCCTGAACGGAGAGGTTTTAGCCTCTATGGGCTAGGTGCGTCCCACCTACTCAACAGCCAGTGTAATCCCATGGCGCGTTATTCAAATTCCTCAAAAATGCAAAAACTTAAATTTTTCAAACATATGACTATTTTACACCATTTTAAAGACAAGACTCTCATTAATCTAACCACACTGTCCGATTTCAAAAAGGCTTTACAACGAAAGCAAAACATTAGATTATGTCAGCAGAGTACCCAGCCAGAAATAATCAGACACCCATTTTTCAAGCTAGAATATAATGTCACATAAACCCAAACCACAGCTAAATGTAGCACTAACCTTTGATGATCTTCATCCGATGACAACCCTAGGACATTATGTTATACAATACATGCATGTTTTGTTCAATCAAGTTCATATTTATAGCAAAAACCAGCTTTTTACATTAGCATGTGACTAGCATTCCCACCGAACACTGCCGGTGAATTTACTAAATTATTCACGATAAACATTCACAAAAAGCATCACAATTATTTTAAGAATTATAGATACAGAACTCCTCTATGTGCTTGATATGTCCGATTTTAAAATAGCTTTTCGGTGAAAGCACATTTTGCAATATTCTCAGTAGATAGCCCGGCATCACAGGGCTAGCTATTTAGACACCCAGCAAGTTTAGCACTCACCAAAGTCAGATTTACTATAAGAAAAATGTTATTACCTTTGCTGTCTTCGTCAGAATGCACTCCCAGGACTTCTACTTCAATAAGAAATGTTGGTTTGGTTCAAAATAATCCATTGTTATATCCAAATAGCGGCGTTTTGTTCGTGCATTCATGACACTATCCGAAAGGGTAAATAAGGGTGACGAGCATGGCGCAATTCGTGACAAAAAAATTCTAAATATTCCATTACTGTACTTCGAAGCATGTCAACCGGTGTTTAAAATCCATTTTTATGCCATTTTTCTCATCAAAAAGCGATAATATTCCGACCGGGAATCTGCGTTTAGGTAAAAAGAAGAAAGAAAATAAAGCATGGGGTCGACTCGGGCACGCGCCTAAGCCCATTGTACTCTGATCGGCCACTTGCCAAAAGCGATAATGTGTTTCAGCCAGAGGCTGCCTCGATATCGTTCAGCTTTTTCCCGGGCTCTGAGAGCCTATGGGAGCCGTAGGGAGCCGTACGTTTTTTATCCGGCCGTGTCAATACTGCCCCCTAGCCCTAACAGGTTAAAGAAGTCTCGCAGGTATTGCTCACCTGAGGTAGAGTACCTTATGATAAGCTGTAGACCACACTATCTACCAAGAGAGAACTCATCTATATTATTCGTAGCCTTCTATTTACCACCACAACCGATGCTGGCACTAAGACAGCACTCAACGAGCCCCCAACAGGTTAAAGCCCTTGTAGTAGAGAACTAGATCAGGGGTGTCAAACTCATTTTAGCTCAGGGGCCACATGGAGGAAAATCTATTCCCAAGTGGGCCGGACCGGTAAAATCATGGTGTATATATATTACTTAAAAACAACAACTTCAGATTGTTTTCTTTGTTTAAATACGATCAACATAAAACATAAAGCTGGAGCCTGAGGACAGTGTGTCTGTCCACAATAGTACAAGCACAACATCACTATTAATCATAAAACACCTCAAGTTTATTTGAAAATTCTAGAGAAAAAGAACACACACAAACACACACAATGCCTCAGTGATTCACAGAAGTATATCACAGATCACAGAACTATATCAGGGTGTCTCATGCAGCACTTTAGGGTTGCATAGTTTATTTATCCTGATACCTGGCATCTTTTAGCTTTCACCAGCGCATAAATATCAGGCGTCACATCCTGAGTGGCAGCCAACTTCAGGATGTGATTCAAGTGCTTGTGCGTGAGCCTTGAGCGCAGCTTTGTTTTATTTATGCTCATTACAGAGAAAACTTGCTCACAAAGATATGTGGTTCCAAACATGCACAACAGTTTTGCAGCGAGGGCTGTCAAGTTGGGGTAACCTGGCAAGAGATTCTGATAAAAATGTGTCCAAGCCAGCTGCGGCAAATTTGCCCTTCATATCCGAGTCACACTGCAAGTCTATTATTTCAAGTTGGATGCTGACGGGCAGATCAGAGGGATTCACGGTGAATGGCGAGCAAAAAAACGTTGAAGTCTTTCTCCAGTTCACCTAAAATCTGAAAGCGTTGCTCAAACTCCCGTAACAGTCCCGTTAGTTTATCTTTGAACCGCTTCATGTCTGCCACATGTTGGGTCGCGCACACATTTTTCAGACAGGGGAAGTGAGCTGCATCACCACCGGCGAGTTGCGTCTCCCACAATGACAGCTTCAACTTGAAAGAACGTATGCTGTCATAATACTGCGTGACGACTTTGTTGCGCCCTTGCAGCTGTTTGTTCAAGTTATTCAGGTGCTCTGTAACGTCCACCATAAATGCAAGGTCCTGCATCCATTCTGCGGAATGAAATTCTAACACTGGTTTGCCCTTTTCTTCCATGAACTGTTCAATTTCTTCTCGTAAATCAAAGAAACGCCTAAGCACAGCACCTCGGCTTAACCATCTTACCTCAGTGTGGTATGGCGGGCCATAGATGTGGTCTTTCTCTCTGAGAAGGCTGTCAAACTGACGGTGATTCAGGCTTCTGGATCGGATGAAATTAACAGTTTGGATGACCACCTTCATGACGTTATCCATCTTTAATGACTTGCAACACAAAGCCTCCTGGTGCAAAATACAGTGAAAAGTCCAAAAATCACGTCCTCCATTTGCAGATTGCACTTTTCTCTCTGAACTTTGTCACAACGCCTGCTATTTTCCCAATCATTGAGGGCCAGGCTGACAGCGCACCATCTGTAGCCAGGCTGACAGCGCACCATCTGTAGCCAGGCTGACACTGTCCAGCGCCCCGACGAGTGCGGTGAAAATATCAGCTGCTGTCGTTGTATCTGTCATCGGCACCAATTCCACGAACTCCTCGCTGACGGTCAATGTGTCATCAACTCCGCGGATGAAAATGGCCAGTTGTGCAACATCTGTAATGTCCGTACTTTCATCAATTGCAACTGAAAACCCAATAAATGACTTTACTTTTTGCTTCAAATGGCTGTCCAAATCCACTGAAAGATCGGAAATCCTGTCTGCAACTGTGTTTCCTGTCAGGCTGATATTTGCAATAGCCTGGCGCTTTTCAGGGCACACAATCTCCGCTGCCTTCATCATGCATGTTTTTACAAATTCACCCTCACTATAAATGGTTTTGAAGCCACTGCGATTTCATTAGCAATGAGGTAGCTAGCTTTCACTGCAGCGTCACTGATGTCTCAGCTGTGAGTAAACACAGACTGCTGTTTCTTCAGACCCACCAACAGTTCATTCACCTTCTCTCTTCTCCGCTGTCCTTGAAAGTTGTCATATTTGTCGGCATGAAGACTCACATAGTGGCGACGAAGGTTATACTCTTTCAGCACTGCAACATGCTGTGAACACACCAAACATACAGCTTTCCCATTCAATTCCGTGAATAAATAGGAGGATGACCATTTTTCTTGGAACACTGCACTCTGCGTCCACTTTTCTCTTTTTTTGACAGAGACATATTGGGGCAATGAGGGTGCCAAAGCACATAATGTTAAAAGTAGAAGCCGTAATAAATATCGCGGGCAAAACAAAATAGCTCATCCGGACTGGCTGCACTTGCTTGACCTACTTGCTCTGCTCCAGTATAAACAGTTTGCTTGCTTAACACAATTGCTATTGCGCCACCCAGTGGACGCAATTGGAACAGCAGTTTCTTTTATTGAAAAATTGCAGCTCATTTTTATACTTTACAAAATTATCCCGCGGGCCGGATTAAACCCCTTTGCTGGCCTGATCCGGCCCGCGGGCCGGACGTTTGACACCCCTGAACTAGATGAACTAGTCTTCTTCATTCACGTTATTTATTTACATTACGAAGGGGTTCAATACTTATCCACTCAGGTTGCTGGATTGAATCCCTGAGCTGCTGACAAGGTAGAAATCTGTCGTTATGCCCCTGAACAAGACAGTTAACCCGCTGTTCCTAGGCCGTCAGTGTAAGTAAGAATTTAATCTTTACTGACTTCCCTAGTTAAATAAATGTTCTTATTAAAATGTGGCCCAACATCAGTATTACAGTGACAGGGCCAGTGGTTTGATGTGGTCCCAACATCAGTATTACAGTGACAGGGCCAGTGGTTTGATGTGGTCCCAACATCAGTATTACAGTGACAGGGCCAGTGGTTTGATGTGGTCCCAACATCAGTATTACAATGACAGGGCCACAAGTGGTGTGAAGTTAGTAAAGCCAGGTGAAGCATCACTGTTCAGGTGCGTGTGGACAACACAATCCCCTAAAAGGGAGCGAATGAGTGAATCACGAGGAAAGTCATCCTGAGAAACAAATATTGATAAGTAGCTACTTGAGTAATTCTTAAAATTAACCGGGGACCGGGGACCTGGCGGGAACTCAGCATCTGGCCCACCTCTGGACCGGGGACCTGGCGGGAACTCAGCATCTGGCCCACCTCTGGACCGGGGACCTGGCGGGAACTCAGCATCTGGCCCACCTCTGGACCTGGCGGGAACTCAGCATCTGGCCCACCTCTGGACCTGGCGGGAACTCAGCATCTGGCCCACCTCTGGACCTGGCGGGAACTCAGCATCTGGCCCACCTCTGGACCTGGCGGGAACTCAGCATCTGGCCCACCTCTGGACCTGGCGGGATCTCAGCATCTGGCCCACCTCTGGACCGGTGACCTAGGTGGGACCTTAGTGCGGTATGTGGACCAGACCACAGTGTGTGGGGCAGAGCTGGGCCACACCTTTTTTAATCTGATGGTGTATACTGGGTAAAACAGTATGCGGCCAGGGACCCAGGTGTATACTGGGTAAAAGGGTATGTGGCCAGCTTTGGGCCAGGGACCCAGGTGTATACTGGGTAAAAGGGTATGTGGCCAGCTTTGGGCCAGGGACCCAGGTGTATACTGGGTAAAAGGGTATGTGGCCAGCTTTGGGCCAGGGTCCCAGGTGTATACTGGGTAAAAGGGTATGTGGCCAGCTTTGGGCCAGGGACCCAGGTGTATACTGGGTAAAAGGGTATGTGGCCAGCTTTGGGCCAGGGACCCAGGTGTATACTGGGTAAAAGGGTATGTGGCCAGCTTTGGGCCAGGGACCCAGGTGTATACTGGGTAAAAGGGTATGTGGCCAGCTTTGGGCCAGGGACCCAGGTGTATACTGGGTAAAACAGTGTGAAGCCATGCGGCCAGGGACCCAGGTGTATACTGGGTAAAACAGTGTGAAGCCATGCGGCCAGGGACCCAGGTGTATACTGGGTAAAACAGTGTGAAGCCATGCGGCCAGGGACCCAGGTGTATACTGGGTAAAACAGTGTGAAGCCATGCGGCCAGGAGTAATTCCCTAACTGGGTATATTGTTTAGTTTCATGTTTATCAACAAAATCACTAACAAAACATTTGGTACTTTGATTTGATTTAATGACAAAACGTATCTTTTTTTGTGTAGTTGAATATTTGATATAACTTGATTTATTTGTATTTCTAGATCAACAGTTCATGTTCATATGTGAATATTTATAATCATTTAAGTGCCCCCACTGAATATCCAAAGGATTATTATAATTTTGTTCTGTGAACTCTGGATGCAAATTTACATTTATAAATATCCTTAATAATAGGCTTACAAAAGAAAAACTAGAACATTGTCAATTTTAATATCATGTGAATTTTGTACATTACATTTTTTTTTTTTTACATTGCTAACAAGCATAGGTCAATACTATTTCTCAGATATCTCAGAGTTCAGTGTGTCAAATCGGAGGGCCTGTTGTCCGGACCTCTGGCAGTCTCTATGGGGGTACCACAGGGTTCAATGCTCGGGCCGACTCTTTTCTCTGTATACAGTTGAAGTCGGAAGTTTACATACACTTAAGTTGGAGTCATTAAACCTTGTTTTTCAACCACTCCACAAATAGTTTTGGCAAGTCGGTTAGGACATCTACTTTCTGTATGACACAAGTAATTTTTCCAACAATTGTTTAGAGACAGATTATTTCACTTATAATTCACTGTATCACAATTCCAGTGGGTCAAAGGTTTGCATACACTAAGTTGACTGTGCCTTTAAACAGCTTGGAAAATTCCAGAAAATGATGTCATGGTTTTAGGTTCTGATAGGCTAATTGACATCATTCGAGTCAAATGGAGGTTTACCTGTGGATGTATTTCAAGGCCTACCTTCAAACTCAGTGCCTCGTTCATACAGGTCACAGTGGTGGGTAGTTTAAGGGGCTTTGGTGACAAAACGGATGGCACTGTGATAGACTGCATCCAATTTGCTGAGTAGAGTGTTGGAAGCTATTTTATAAATGAAATCACTGAAGTCAAGGATCGGTAGGATGGTCAGTTTTACGAGGGTATGTTTTGGTGGCACGAGTGAAGGAGGATTTGTTGCGAAATAGGAAGCCGATTCTAGACTTAATTTTGGATTGGATATGTTTAATGTGAGTCTGGAAGGAGAGTTTACAGTCTAACCAGACACCTAGGTATTTGTAGTTGTCCACATATTCTAAGTCAGAACCGTCCAGAGTAGTGATGCTGGACGGGTGGGCAGGTGCGGGCAGCGATCGGTTGAAGAGCATGCATTTAGTTTTGCTTGTATTTAAGAGCAGTTGGAGGCCACGGAAGCAGAGTTGTATGGCATTGAAACAAAACTTTAAAAAATATTCTGCAAATGTCTTAGAATCATTCAATTCCTTTATAAAATGCAATTTTCTTCTCCCCCCGCAGAGCCTGCGAAATAATGTTCCCCATGTGTGGAAATCCTAACAAGGGATCTGCTGAACTGCATACCACTATGCAAATGCAATTACACATCAGATGCAATGTTTTGTTATGAATTATTACCCCCCCCCCCCCCCTTGCAGCACCCCGAACTCAAAGCATCTTACTACTGCCAACAGCTTAAACTAAAAATAATAAGAGCTACATCGTCCATCCTTGAACACAAACACACTGCTATTGTTACCTCTATCATTACATAAACACACTGCTATTGTTACATCTATCATCACATAAACACACTGCTATTGTTACATCTATCATCACATAAACACACTGCTATTGTTACATCTATCATCACATAAACACACTGCTATTGTTACATCTATCATCACATACACACTGCTATTGTTACCTCTATCATTACATAAACACACTGCTATTGTTACATCTATCATCACATAAACACACTGCTATTGTTACATCTATCATCACATAAACACACTGCTATTGTTACCTCTCATCACATAAACACACTGCTATTGTTACATCTATCATCACATAAACACACTGCTATTGTTACATCTATCATCACATACACACTGCTATTGTTACCTCTATCATTACATAAACACACTGCTATTGTTACCTCTCATCACATAAACACACTGCTATTGTTACATCTATCATCACATAAACACACTGCTATTGTTACATCTATCATCACATAAACACACTGCTATTGTTACCTCTCATTACATAAACACACTGCTATTGTTACCTCTATCATTACATAAACACACTGCTATTGTTACCTCTCATCACATAAACACACTGCTATTGTTACATCTATCATCACATAAACACACTGCTATTGTTACCTCTCATCACATAAACACACTGCTATTGTTACATCTATCATCACATAAACACACTGCTATTGTTACCTCTATCATCACATAAACACACTGCTATTGTTACATCTATCATCACATAAACACACTGCTATTGTTACCTCTATCATCACATAAACACACTGCTATTGTTACCTCTATCATTAACTAAACACACTGCTATTGATACCTCTCATTACATAAACACACTGCTATTGTTACATCTATCATTACATAAACACACTGCTATTGTTACATCTATCATCACATAAACACACTGCTATTGTTACATCACATAAACACACTGCTATTGTTACATCTATCATTACATAAACACACTGCTATTGTTACCTCTCATCACATAAACACACTGCTATTGTTACATCTATCATCACATAAACACACTGCTATTGTTACATCTATCATTACATAAACACACTGCTATTGTTACCTCTCATCACATAAACACACTGCTATTGTTACCTCTCATCACATAAACACACTGCTATTGTTACATCTATCATCACATAAACACACTGCTATTGTTACCTCTATCATTACATAAACACACTGCTATTGTTACATCTATCATTACATAAACACACTGCTATTGTTACATCTATCATCACATAAACACACTGCTATTGTTACATCTATCATTACATAAACACACTGCTATTGTTACATCTATCATCACATAAACACACTGCTATTGTTACATCTATCATCACATAAACACACTGCTATTGTTACCTCTATCATCACATAAACACACTGCTATTGTTACATCTATCATTACATAAACACACTGCTATTGTTACCTCTCATCACATAAACACACTGCTATTGTTACCTCTCATCACATAAACACACTGCTATTGTTACCTCTCATCACATAAACACACTGCTATTGTTACCTCTCATCACATAAACACACTGCTATTGTTACCTCTCATTACATAAACACACTGCTATTGTTACCTCTCATCACATAAACACACTGCTATTGTTACATCTATCATTACATAAACACACTGCTATTGTTACATCTATCATCACATAAACACACTGCTATTGTTACCTCTCATCACATAAACACACTGCTATTGTTACCTCTCATCACATAAATACACTGCTATTGTTACCTCTCATCACATAAACACACTGCTATTGTTACCTCTCATCACATAAACACACTGCTATTGTTACCTCTCATTACATAAACACACTGCTATTGTTACCTCTCATCACATAAACACACTGCTATTGTTACATCTATCATCACATAAACACACTGCTATTGTTACATCTATCATTACATAAACACACTGCTATTGTTACCTCTCATCACATAAACACACTGCTATTGTTACCTCTATCATTACATAAACACACTGCTATTGTTACATCTATCATTACATAAACACACTGCTATTGTTACCTCTCATCACATAAACACACTGCTATTGTTACATCTATCATCACATAAACACACTGCTATTGTTTCCTCTCATTACATAAACACACTGCTATTGTTATGTCTCATTACATAAACACACTGCTATTGTTACATCTATCATCACATAAACACACTGCTATTGTTTCCTCTCATTACATAAACACACTGCTATTGTTATGTCTCATTGCATAAACACACTGCTATTGTTACCTCTCATCACATAAACACACTGCTATTGTTACATCTATCATTACATAAACACACTGCTATTGTTACATCTATCATCACATAAACACACTGCTATTGTTACATCTATCATCACATAAACACACTGCTATTGTTACCTCTCATCACATAAACACACTGCTATTGTTACCTCTATCATCACATAAACACACTGCTATTGTTACCTATCATCACATAAACACACTGCTATTGTTACATCTATCATCACATAAACACACTGCTATTGTTACCTCTATCATCACATAAACACACTGCTATTGTTACCTCTCATTACATAAACACACTGCTATTGTTACATCTATCATCACATAAACACACTGCTATTGTTACCTCTATCATTACATAAACACACTGCTATTGTTACATCTATCATTACATAAACACACTGCTATTGTTACCTCTCATCACATAAACACACTGCTATTGTTACATCTATCATTACATAAACACACTGCTATTGTTACATCTATCATCACAGAAACACACTGCTATTGTTACATCTATCATCACATAAACACACTGCTATTGTTACCTCTCATTACATAAACACACTGCTATTGTTACCTCTCATCACATAAACACCCTGCTATTGTTACATCTCATCACATAAACACACTGCTATTGTTTCCTCTCATTACATAAACACACTGCTATTGTTACCTCTCATCACATAAACACACTGCTATTGTTACCTCTCATTACATAAACACACTGCTATTGTTACCTCTCATTACATAAACACACTGCTATTGTTACCTCTATCATCACATAAACACACTGCTATTGTTACATCTATCATCACATAAACACACTTCTATTGTTACATCTATCATTACATAAACACACTGCTATTGTTACATCTATCATCACAAACACACTGCTATTGTTACCTCTCATTACATAAACACACTGCTATTGTTACCTCTATCATCACATAAACACACTGCTATTGTTACATCTATTATTACATAAACACACTGCTATTATTACATCTATCATCACATAAACACACTGCTATTGTTACCTCTCATCACATAAACACACTGCTATTGTTACATCTATCATTACATAAACACACTGCTATTGTTACCTCTATCATCACACAAACACACTGCTATTGTTACCTCTCATCACACAAACACACTGCTATTGTTACCTCTCATCACATAAACACACTGCTATTGTTACATCTATCATTACATAAACACACTGCTATTGTTACCTCTCATCACATAAACACACTGCTATTGTTACATCTATCATTACATAAACACACTGCTATTGTTACATCTATCATCACATAAACACACTGCTATTGTTACATCTATCATCACATAAACACACTGCTATTGTTACCTCTCATCACATAAACACACTGCTATTGTTACCTCTATCATCACATAAACACACTGCTATTGTTACCTATCATCACATAAACACACTGCTATTGTTACATCTATCATCACATAAACACACTGCTATTGTTACCTCTATCATCACATAAACACACTGCTATTGTTACCTCTATCATCACATAAACACACTGCTATTGTTACCTCTCATTACATAAACACACTGCTATTGTTACATCTATCATCACATAAACACACTGCTATTGTTACCTCTATCATTACATAAACACACTGCTATTGTTACATCTATCATTACATAAACACACTGCTATTGTTACCTCTCATCACATAAACACACTGCTATTGTTACATCTATCATTACATAAACACACTGCTATTGTTACATCTATCATCACAGAAACACACTGCTATTGTTACATCTATCATCACATAAACACACTGCTATTGTTACCTCTCATTACATAAACACACTGCTATTGTTACCTCTCATTACATAAACACACTGCTATTGTTACATCTCATCACATAAACACACTGCTATTGTTTCCTCTCATTACATAAACACACTGCTATTGTTACCTCTCATCACATAAACACCCTGCTATTGTTACATCTCATCACATAAACACACTGCTATTGTTTCCTCTCATTACATAAACACACTGCTATTGTTACCTCTCATTACATAAACACACTGCTATTGTTACCTCTCATTACATAAACACACTGCTATTGTTACCTCTATCATTACATAAACACACTGCTATTGTTACCTCTCATCACATAAACACACTGCTATTGTTTCCTCTCATTACATAAACACACTGCTATTGTTACCTCTCATCACATAAACACACTGCTATTGTTACCTCTCATTACATAAACACACTGCTATTGTTACCTCTCATTACATAAACACACTGCTATTGTTACCTCTATCATCACATAAACACACTGCTATTGTTATGTCTCATTACATAAACACACTGCTATTGTTACATCTATTATTACATAAACACACTGCTATTGTTACATCTATCATCACATAAACACACTGCTATTGTTACCTCTCATCACATAAACACACTGCTATTGTTACCTCTCATCACATAAACACACTGCTATTGTTACATCTATCATTACATAAACACACTGCTATTGTTACATCTATCATCACATAAACACACTGCTATTGTTACATCTATCATCACATAAACACACTGCTATTGTTACCTCTCATCACATAAACACACTGCTATTGTTACCTCTATCATCACATAAACACACTGCTATTGTTACCTATCATCACATAAACACACTGCTATTGTTACATCTATCATCACATAAACACACTGCTATTGTTACCTCTATCATCACATAAACACACTGCTATTGTTACCTCTATCATCACATAAACACACTGCTATTGTTACCTCTCATTACATAAACACACTGCTATTGTTACATCTATCATCACATAAACACACTGCTATTGTTACCTCTATCATTACATAAACACACTGCTATTGTTACATCTATCATTACATAAACACACTGCTATTGTTACCTCTCATCACATAAACACACTGCTATTGTTACATCTATCATTACATAAACACAATGCTATTGTTCCATTTATCATCACAGAAACACACTGCTATTGTTACATCTATCATCACATAAACACACTGCTATTGTTACCTTTCATCACATAAACACACTGCTATTGTTACATCTATCATCACATAAACACACTGCTATTGTTACCTCTCATTACATAAACACACTGCTATTGTTACCTCTCATCACATAAACACCCTGCTATTGTTACATCTCATCACATAAACACACTGCTATTGTTACCTCTCATTACATAAACACACTGCTATTGTTACCTCTCATCACATAAACACACTGCTATTGTTACCTCTCATTACATAAACACACTGCTATTGTTACCTCTCATTACATAAACACACTGCTATTGTTACCTCTATCATCACATAAACACACTGCTATTGTTACATCTATCATCACATAAACACACTTCTATTGTTACATCTATCATTACATAAACACACTGCTATTGTTACATCTATCATCACATAAGCACACTGCTATTGTTACATCTATCATCACATAAACACACTGCTATTGTTACATCTATCATTGCATAAACACACTGCTATTGTTACCTCTCATTACATAAACACACTGCTATTGTTACATCTATCATTACATAAACACACTGCTATTGTTACATCTATCATTACATAAACACACTGCTATTGTTACATCTATCATCACATAAACACACTGCTATTGTTACATCTATCATTACATAAACACACTGCTATTGTTACATCTATCATTACATAAACACACTGCTATTGTTACATCTATCATCACATAAACACACTGCTATTGTTACATCTATCATCACATAAACACACTGCTATTGTTACATCTATCATTGCATAAACACACTGCTATTGTTACCTCTCATTACATAAACACACTGCTATTGTTACCTCTATCATCACATAAACACACTGCTATTGTTACATCTATCATTACATAAACACACTGCTATTGTTACATCTATCATTACATAAACACACTGCTATTGTTACATCTATCATCACATAAACACACTGCTATTGTTACATCTATCATCACATAAACACACTGCTATTGTTACATCTATCATTGCATAAACACACTGCTATTGTTACCTCTCATTACATAAACACACTGCTATTGTTACCTCTATCATCACATAAACACACTGCTATTGTTACATCTATCATTACATAAACACACTGCTATTGTTACATCTATCATCACATATACAAACTGCTATTGTTACCTCTCATCACATAAACACACTGCTATTGTTACATCTATCATTACATAAACACACTGCTATTGTTACCTCTATCATTACATAAACACACTGCTATTGTTACATCTATCATTACATAAACACACTGCTATTGTTACATCACATAAACACACTGCTATTGTTACATCTATCATCACATAAACACACTGCTATTGTTACCTCTCATTACATAAACACACTGCTATTGTTACATCTATCATTACATAAACACAATGCTATTGTTCCATCTATCATCACAGAAACACACTGCTATTGTTACATCTATCATCACATAAACACACTGCTATTGTTACCTCTCATCACATAAACACACTGCTATTGTTACATCTATCATCACATAAACACACTGCTATTGTTACCTCTCATTACATAAACACACTGCTATTGTTACCTCTCATCACATAAACACCCTGCTATTGTTACATCTCATCACATAAACACACTGCTATTGTTACCTCTCATTACATAAACACACTGCTATTGTTACCTCTCATCACATAAACACACTGCTATTGTTACCTCTCATTACATAAACACACTGCTATTGTTACCTCTCATTACATAAACACACTGCTATTGTTACCTCTATCATCACATAAACACACTGCTATTGTTACATCTATCATCACATAAACACACTTCTATTGTTACATCTATCATTACATAAACACACTGCTATTGTTACATCTATCATCACATAAGCACACTGCTATTGTTACATCTATCATCACATAAACACACTGCTATTGTTACATCTATCATTGCATAAACACACTGCTATTGTTACCTCTCATTACATAAACACACTGCTATTGTTACATCTATCATTACATAAACACACTGCTATTGTTACATCTATCATTACATAAACACACTGCTATTGTTACCTCTCATTACATAAAGACACTGCTATTGTTACATCTATCATTACATAAACACACTGCTATTGTTACATCTATCATCACATAAACACACTGCTATTTTTACCTCTCATTACATAAACACACTGCTATTGTTACATCTATCATTACATAAACACACTGCTATTGTTACATCTATCATCACATAAACACACTGCTATTGTTACATCTATCATTACATAAACACACTGCTATTGTTACATCTATCATTACATAAACACACTGCTATTGTTACATCTATCATCACATAAACACACTGCTATTGTTACATCTATCATCACATAAACACACTGCTATTGTTACATCTATCATTGCATAAACACACTGCTATTGTTACCTCTCATTACATAAACACACTGCTATTGTTACCTCTATCATCACATAAACACACTGCTATTGTTACATCTATCATTACATAAACACACTGCTATTGTTACATCTATCATCACATAAACACACTGCTATTGTTACCTCTCATCACATAAACACACTGCTATTGTTACATCTATCATTACATAAACACACTGCTATTGTTACCTCTATCATTACATAAACACACTGCTATTGTTACATCTATCATTACATAAACACACTGCTATTGTTACATCACATAAACACACTGCTATTGTTACATCTATCATCACATAAACACACTGCTATTGTTACCTCTATCATTACATAAACACACTGCTATTGTTACATCTATCATCACATAAACACACTGCTATTGTTACCTCTATCATCACATAAACACACTGCTATTGTTACATCTATCATCACATAAACACACTGCTTTTGTTACCTCTATCATCACACAAACACACTGCTATTGTTACATCTCATCACACAAACACACTGTTATTGTTACCTCTCATCACATAAACACACTGCTATTGTTACATCTATCATTACATAAACACACTGCTATTGTTACCTCGCATCACATAAACACACTGCTATTGTTACATCTATCATCACATAAACACACTGCTATTGTTTCCTCTCATTACATAAACACACTGCTATTGTTACCTCTCATTACATAAACACACTGCTATTGTTACATCTATTATTACATAAACACACTGCTATTGTTACATCTATCATCACATAAACACACTGCTATTGTTACCTCTCATCACATAAACACACTGCTATTGTTACCTCTCATCACATAAACACACTGCTATTGTTACCTCTATCATCACACAAACACACTGCTATTGTTACCTCTCATCACACAAACACACTGCTATTGTTACCTCTCATCACATAAACACACTGCTATTGTTACATCTATCATTACATAAACACACTGCTATTGTTACCTCTATCATCACACAAACACACTGCTATTGTTACCTCTCATCACACAAACACACTGCTATTGTTACCTCTCATCACATAAACACACTGCTATTGTTACATCTATCATTACATAAACACACTGCTATTGTTACCTCTCATCACATAAACACACTGCTATTGTTACATCTATCATCACATAAACACACTTCTATTGTTACATCTATCATTACATAAACACACTGCTATTGTTACATCTATCATCACATAAACACACTGCTATTGTTACATCTATCATCACATAAACACACTGCTATTGTTACCTCTCATTACATAAACACACTGCTATTGTTACCTCTATCATTACATAAACACACTGCTATTGTTACATCTATCATCACATAAACACACTGCTATTGTTACCTATATCATTACATAAACACACTGCTATTGTTACATCTATCATCACATAAACACACTGCTATTGTTACCTCTATCATCACACAAACACACTGCTATTGTTACCTCTCATCACACAAACACACTGCAAATTGTTACCTCGCATCACATAAACACACTGCTATTGTTACATCTATCATTACATAAACACACTGCTATTGTTACCTCTCATCACATAAACACACTGCTATTGTTACATCTATCATCACATAAACACACTGCTATTGGTACCTCTATCATTACATAAACACACTGCTATTGTTACATCTATCATTACATAAACACACTGCTATTGTTACATCACATAAACACACTGCTATTGTTACATCTATCATCACATAAACACACTGCTATTGTTACCTCTATCATTACATAAACACACTGCTATTGTTACATCTATCATCACATAAACACACTGCTATTGTTACCTCTATCATCACATAAACACACTGCTATTGTTACATCTATCATCACATAAACACACTGCTTTTGTTACCTCTATCATCACACAAACACACTGCTATTGTTACATCTCATCACACAAACACACTGTTATTGTTACCTCTCATCACATAAACACACTGCTATTGTTACATCTATCATTACATAAACACACTGCTATTGTTACCTCGCATCACATAAACACACTGCTATTGTTACATCTATCATCACATAAACACACTGCTATTGTTTCCTCTCATTACATAAACACACTGCTATTGTTACCTCTCATTACATAAACACACTGCTATTGTTACATCTATTATTACATAAACACACTGCTATTGTTACATCTATCATCACATAAACACACTGCTATTGTTACCTCTCATCACATAAACACACTGCTATTGTTACCTCTCATCACATAAACACACTGCTATTGTTACCTCTATCATCACACAAACACACTGCTATTGTTACCTCTCATCACACAAACACACTGCTATTGTTACCTCTCATCACATAAACACACTGCTATTGTTACATCTATCATTACATAAACACACTGCTATTGTTACCTCTATCATCACACAAACACACTGCTATTGTTACCTCTCATCACACAAACACACTGCTATTGTTACCTCTCATCACATAAACACACTGCTATTGTTACATCTATCATTACATAAACACACTGCTATTGTTACCTCTCATCACATAAACACACTGCTATTGTTACATCTATCATCACATAAACACACTTCTATTGTTACATCTATCATTACATAAACACACTGCTATTGTTACATCTATCATCACATAAACACACTGCTATTGTTACATCTATCATCACATAAACACACTGCTATTGTTACCTCTCATTACATAAACACACTGCTATTGTTACCTCTCATTACATAAACACACTGCTATTGTTACATCTATTATTACATAAACACACTGCTATTGTTACATCTATCATCACATAAACACACTGCTATTGTTACCTCTCATCACATAAACACACTGCTATTGTTACCTCTCATCACATAAACACACTGCTATTGTTACCTCTATCATCACACAAACACACTGCTATTGTTACCTCTCATCACACAAACACACTGCTATTGTTACCTCTCATCACATAAACACACTGCTATTGTTACATCTATCATTACATAAACACACTGCTATTGTTACCTCTATCATCACACAAACACACTGCTATTGTTACCTCTCATCACACAAACACACTGCTATTGTTACCTCTCATCACATAAACACACTGCTATTGTTACATCTATCATTACATAAACACACTGCTATTGTTACCTCTCATCACATAAACACACTGCTATTGTTACATCTATCATCACATAAACACACTTCTATTGTTACATCTATCATTACATAAACACACTGCTATTGTTACATCTATCATCACATAAACACACTGCTATTGTTACATCTATCATCACATAAACACACTGCTATTGTTACCTCTCATTACATAAACACACTGCTATTGTTACCTCTATCAATACATAAACACACTGCTATTGTTACATCTATCATCACATAAACACACTGCTATTGTTACCTATATCATTACATAAACACACTGCTATTGTTACATCTATCATCACATAAACACACTGCTATTGTTACCTCTATCATCACACAAACACACTGCTATTGTTACCTCTCATCACACAAACACACTGCAAATTGTTACCTCGCATCACATAAACACACTGCTATTGTTACATCTATCATTACATAAACACACTGCTATTGTTACCTCTCATCACATAAACACACTGCTATTGTTACATCTATCATCACATAAACACACTGCTATTGTTTCCTCTCATTACATAAACACACTGCTATTGTTATGTCTCATTACATAAACACACTGCTATTGTTACATCTATTATTACATAAACACACTGCTATTGTTACATCTATCATCACATAAACACACTGCTATTGTTACCTCTCATCACATAAACACACTGCTATTGTTACCTCTCATCACATAAACACACTGCTATTGTTACATCTATCATTACATAAACACACTGCTATTGTTACATCTATCATCACATAAACACACTGCTATTGTTACATCTATCATCACATAAACACACTGCTATTGTTACCTCTCATCACATAAACACACTGCTATTGTTACCTCTATCATCACATAAACACACTGCTATTGTTACCTATCATCACATAAACACACTGCTATTGTTACATCTATCATCACATAAACACACTGCTATTGTTACCTCTATCATCACATAAACACACTGCTATTGTTACCTCTATCATCACATAAACACACTGCTATTGTTACCTCTCATTACATAAACACACTGCTATTGTTACATCTATCATCACATAAACACACTGCTATTGTTACCTCTATCATTACATAAACACACTGCTATTGTTACATCTATCATTACATAAACACACTGCTATTGTTACCTCTCATCACATA
This sequence comes from Salmo salar, assembly GCF_965601325.2. Classification (NCBI taxonomy): domain Eukaryota; kingdom Metazoa; phylum Chordata; class Actinopteri; order Salmoniformes; family Salmonidae; genus Salmo; species Salmo salar. The sequence continues at coordinate 50,333,169 of NC_138313.1, read as the reverse complement.
AACACACTGCTATTGTTACATCTATCATTACATAAACACAATGCTATTGTTCCATCTATCATCACAGAAACACACTGCTATTGTTACATCTATCATCACATAAACACACTGCTATTGTTACCTCTCATTACATAAACACACTGCTATTGTTACCTCTCATCACATAAACACCCTGCTATTGTTACCTCTCATTACATAAACACACTGCTATTGTTACCTCTCATCACATAAACACACTGCTATTGTTACCTCTCATTACATAAACACACTGCTATTGTTACCTCTCATTACATAAACACACTGCTATTGTTACCTCTATCATCACATAAACACACTGCTATTGTTACATCTATCATCACATAAACACACTTCTATTGTTACATCTATCATTACATAAACACACTGCTATTGTTACATCTATCATCACATAAGCACACTGCTATTGTTACATCTATCATCACATAAACACACTGCTATTGTTACATCTATCATTGCATAAACACACTGCTATTGTTACCTCTCATTACATAAACACACTGCTATTGTTACATCTATCATTACATAAACACACTGCTATTGTTACATCTATCATCACATAAACACACTGCTATTGTTACATCTATCATTACATAAACACACTGCTATTGTTACATCTATCATTACATAAACACACTGCTATTGTTACATCTATCATCACATAAACACACTGCTATTGTTACATCTATCATCACATAAACACACTGCTATTGTTACATCTATCATTACATAAACACACTGCTATTGTTACATCTATCATCACATAAACACACTGCTATTGTTACCTCTCATCACATAAACACACTGCTATTGTTACATCTATCATTACATAAACACACTGCTATTGTTACCTCTATCATTACATAAACACACTGCTATTGTTACATCTATCATTACATAAACACACTGCTATTGTTACATCACATAAACACACTGCTATTGTTACATCTATCATCACATAAACACACTGCTATTGTTACCTCTCATTACATAAACACACTGCTATTGTTACATCTATCATCACATAAACACACTGCTATTGTTACCTCTATCATTACATAAACACACTGCTATTGTTACATCTATCATTACATAAACACACTGCTATTGTTACCTCTCATCACATAAACACACTGCTATTGTTACATCTATCATTACATAAACACAATGCTATTGTTCCATCTATCATCACAGAAACACACTGCTATTGTTACATCTATCATCACATAAACACACTGCTATTGTTACCTCTCATCACATAAACACACTGCTATTGTTACATCTATCATCACATAAACACACTGCTATTGTTACCTCTCATTACATAAACACACTGCTATTGTTACCTCTCATCACATAAACACCCTGCTATTGTTACATCTCATCACATAAACACACTGCTATTGTTACCTCTCATTACATAAACACACTGCTATTGTTACCTCTCATCACATAAACACACTGCTATTGTTACCTCTCATTACATAAACACACTGCTATTGTTACCTCTCATTACATAAACACACTGCTATTGTTACCTCTATCATCACATAAACACACTGCTATTGTTACATCTATCATCACATAAACACACTTCTATTGTTACATCTATCATTACATAAACACACTGCTATTGTTACATCTATCATCACATAAGCACACTGCTATTGTTACATCTATCATCACATAAACACACTGCTATTGTTACATCTATCATTGCATAAACACACTGCTATTGTTACCTCTCATTACATAAACACACTGCTATTGTTACATCTATCATTACATAAACACACTGCTATTGTTACATCTATCATTACATAAACACACTGCTATTGTTACATCTATCATCACATAAACACACTGCTATTGTTACATCTATCATTACATAAACACACTGCTATTGTTACATCTATCATTACATAAACACACTGCTATTGTTACATCTATCATCACATAAACACACTGCTATTGTTACATCTATCATCACATAAACACACTGCTATTGTTACATCTATCATTGCATAAACACACTGCTATTGTTACCTCTCATTACATAAACACACTGCTATTGTTACCTCTATCATCACATAAACACACTGCTATTGTTACCTCTATCATTACATAAACACACTGCTATTGTTACATCTATCATCACATAAACACACTGCTATTGTTACCTCTCATCACATAAACACACTGCTATTGTTACATCTATCATTACATAAACACACTGCTATTGTTACCTCTATCATTACATAAACACACTGCTATTGTTACATCTATCATTACATAAACACACTGCTATTGTTACATCACATAAACACACTGCTATTGTTACATCTATCATCACATAAACACACTGCTATTGTTACCTCTATCATTACATAAACACACTGCTATTGTTACATCTATCATCACATAAACACACTGCTATTGTTACCTCTATCATTACATAAACACACTGCTATTGTTACCTCTCATCACATAAACACACTGCTATTGTTACATCTATCATTACATAAACACAATGCTATTGTTCCATCTATCATCACAGAAACACACTGCTATTGTTACATCTATCATCACATAAACACACTGCTATTGTTACCTCTCATCACATAAACACACTGCTATTGTTACATCTATCATCACATAAACACACTGCTATTGTTACCTCTCATTACATAAACACACTGCTATTGTTACCTCTCATCACATAAACACCCTGCTATTGTTACATCTCATCACATAAACACACTGCTATTGTTACCTCTCATTACATAAACACACTGCTATTGTTACCTCTCATCACATAAACACACTGCTATTGTTACCTCTCATTACATAAACACACTGCTATTGTTACCTCTCATTACATAAACACACTGCTATTGTTACCTCTATCATCACATAAACACACTGCTATTGTTACATCTATCATCACATAAACACACTTCTATTGTTACATCTATCATTACATAAACACACTGCTATTGTTACATCTATCATCACATAAGCACACTGCTATTGTTACATCTATTATCACATAAACACACTGCTATTGTTACATCTATCATTGCATAAACACACTGCTATTGTTACCTCTCATTACATAAACACACTGCTATTGTTACATCTATCATTACATAAACACACTGCTATTGTTACATCTATCATTACATAAACACACTGCTATTGTTACATCTATCATCACATAAACACACTGCTATTGTTACATCTATCATTACATAAACACACTGCTATTGTTACATCTATCATTACATAAACACACTGCTATTGTTACATCTATCATCACATAAACACACTGCTATTGTTACATCTATCATCACATAAACACACTGCTATTGTTACATCTATCATTGCATAAACACACTGCTATTGTTACCTCTCATTACATAAACACACTGCTATTGTTACCTCTATCATCACATAAACACACTGCTATTGTTACCTCTATCATTACATAAACACACTGCTATTGTTACATCTATCATCACATAAACACACTGCTATTGTTACCTCTCATCACATAAACACACTGCTATTGTTACATCTATCATTACATAAACACACTGCTATTGTTACCTCTATCATTACATAAACACACTGCTATTGTTACATCTATCATTACATAAACACACTGCTATTGTTACATCACATAAACACACTGCTATTGTTACATCTATCATCACATAAACACACTGCTATTGTTACCTCTATCATTACATAAACACACTGCTATTGTTACATCTCATTACATAAACACACTGCTATTGTTACCTCTCATCACATAAACACACTGCTATTGTTACCTCTCATTACATAAACACACTGCTATTGTTACCTCTCATTACATAAACACACTGCTATTGTTACCTCTATCATCACATAAACACACTGCTATTGTTACATCTATCATCACATAAACACACTGCTATTGTTACATCTATCATCACATAAACACACTGCTATTGTTACATCTATCATTACATAAACACACTGCTATTGTTACCTCTCATTACATAAACACACTGCTATTGTTACATCTATCATTGCATAAACACACTGCTATTGTTACCTCTCATTACATAAACACACTGCTATTGTTACATCTATCATTACATAAACACACTGCTATTGTTACATCTATCATTACATAAACACACTGCTATTGTTACATCTATCATCACATAAACACACTGCTATTGTTACATCTATCATTACATAAACACACTGCTATTGTTACATCTATCATTACATAAACACACTGCTATTGTTACATCTATCATCACATAAACACACTGCTATTGTTACATCTATCATCACATAAACACACTGCTATTGTTACCTCTCATCACATAAACACACTGCTATTGTTACATCTATCATCACATAAACACACTGCTATTGTTACATCTATCATTGCATAAACACACTGCTATTGTTACCTCTCATTACATAAACACACTGCTATTGTTACCTCTATCATCACATAAACACACTGCTATTGTTACCTCTATCATTACATAAACACACTGCTATTGTTACATCTATCATCACATAAACACACTGCTATTGTTACCTCTCATCACATAAACACACTGCTATTGTTACATCTATCATTACATAAACACACTGCTATTGTTACCTCTATCATTACATAAACACACTGCTATTGTTACATCTATCATTACATAAACACACTGCTATTGTTACATCACATAAACACACTGCTATTGTTACATCTATCATCACATAAACACACTGCTATTGTTACCTCTATCATTACATAAACACACTGCTATTGTTACATCTATCATCACATAAACACACTGCTATTGTTACCTCTATCATCACATAAACACACTGCTATTGTTACATCTATCATCACATAAACACACTGCTATTGTTACCTCTATCATCACACAAACACACTGCTATTGTTACATCTCATCACACAAACACACTGTTATTGTTACCTCTCATCACATAAACACACTGCTATTGTTACATCTATCATTACATAAACACACTGCTATTGTTACCTCGCATCACATAAACACACTGCTATTGTTACATCTATCATCACATAAACACACTGCTATTGTTTCCTCTCATTACATAAACACACTGCTATTGTTACCTCTCATTACATAAACACACTGCTATTGTTACATCTATTATTACATAAACACACTGCTATTGTTACATCTATCATCACATAAACACACTGCTATTGTTACCTCTCATCACATAAACACACTGCTATTGTTACCTCTCATCACATAAACACACTGCTATTGTTACATCTATCATTACATAAACACACTGCTATTGTTACCTCTATCATCACACAAACACACTGCTATTGTTACCTCTCATCACACAAACACACTGCTATTGTTACCTCTCATCACATAAACACACTGCTATTGTTACATCTATCATTACATAAACACACTGCTATTGTTACCTCTCAGCACATAAACACACTGCTATTGTTACATCTATCATCACATAAACACACTTCTATTGTTACATCTATCATTACATAAACACACTGCTATTGTTACATCTATCATCACATAAACACACTGCTATTGTTACATCTATCATCACATAAACACACTGCTATTGTTACCTCTCATTACATAAACACACTGCTATTGTTACCTCTATCATCACATAAACACACTGCTATTGTTACATCTATTATTACATAAACACACTGCTATTATTACATCTATCATCACATAAACACACTGCTATTGTTACATCTATCATTACATAAACACACTGCTATTGTTACCTCTCATCACATAAACACACTGCTATTGTTACCTCTATCATTACATAAACACACTGCTATTGTTACATCTATCATCACATAAACACACTGCTATTGTTACCTATATCATTACATAAACACACTGCTATTGTTACATCTATCATCACATAAACACACTGCTATTGTTACCTCTATCATCACACAAACACACTGCTATTGTTACCTCTCATCACACAAACACACTGCAAATTGTTACCTCGCATCACATAAACACACTGCTATTGTTACATCTATCATTACATAAACACACTGCTATTGTTACCTCTCATCACATAAACACACTGCTATTGTTACATCTATCATCACATAAACACACTGCTATTGTTTCCTCTCATTACATAAACACACTGCTATTGTTATGTCTCATTACATAAACACACTGCTATTGTTACATCTATTATTACATAAACACACTGCTATTGTTACATCTATCATCACATAAACACACTGCTATTGTTACCTCTCATCACATAAACACACTGCTATTGTTACCTCTCATCACATAAACACACTGCTATTGTTACATCTATTATTACATAAACACACTGCTATTGTTACATCTATCATCACATAAACACACTGCTATTGTTACCTCTCATCACATAAACACACTGCTATTGTTACCTCTCATCACATAAACACACTGCTATTGTTACATCTATCATTACATAAACACACTGCTATTGTTACCTCTATCATCACACAAACACACTGCTATTGTTACCTCTCATCACACAAACACACTGCTATTGTTACCTCTCATCACATAAACACACTGCTATTGTTACATCTATCATTACATAAACACACTGCTATTGTTACCTCTCAGCACATAAACACACTGCTATTGTTACATCTATCATCACATAAACACACTTCTATTGTTACATCTATCATTACATAAACACACTGCTATTGTTACATCTATCATCACATAAACACACTGCTATTGTTACATCTATCATCACATAAACACACTGCTATTGTTACCTCTCATTACATAAACACACTGCTATTGTTACCTCTATCATCACATAAACACACTGCTATTGTTACATCTATTATTACATAAACACACTGCTATTATTACATCTATCATCACATAAACACACTGCTATTGTTACATCTATCATTACATAAACACACTGCTATTGTTACCTCTCATCACATAAACACACTGCTATTGTTACCTCTATCATTACATAAACACACTGCTATTGTTACATCTATCATCACATAAACACACTGCTATTGTTACCTATATCATTACATAAACACACTGCTATTGTTACATCTATCATCACATAAACAGACTGCTATTGTTACCTCTATCATCACACAAACACACTGCTATTGTTACCTCTCATCACACAAACACACTGCAAATTGTTACCTCGCATCACATAAACACACTGCTATTGTTACATCTATCATTACATAAACACACTGCTATTGTTACCTCTCATCACATAAACACACTGCTATTGTTACATCTATCATCACATAAACACACTGCTATTGTTTCCTCTCATTACATAAACACACTGCTATTGTTATGTCTCATTACATAAACACACTGCTATTGTTACATCTATTATTACATAAACACACTGCTATTGTTACATCTATCATCACATAAACACACTGCTATTGTTACCTCTCATCACATAAACACACTGCTATTGTTACCTCTCATCACATAAACACACTGCTATTGTTACATCTATCATTACATAAACACACTGCTATTGTTACATCTATCATCACATAAACACACTGCTATTGTTACATCTATCATCACATAAACACACTGCTATTGTTACCTCTCATCACATAAACACACTGCTATTGTTACCTCTATCATCACATAAACACACTGCTATTGTTACCTATCATCACATAAACACACTGCTATTGTTACATCTATCATCACATAAACACACTGCTATTGTTACCTCTATCATCACATAAACACACTGCTATTGTTACCTCTCATTACATAAACACACTGCTATTGTTACATCTATCATCACATAAACACACTGCTATTGTTACCTCTATCATTACATAAACACACTGCTATTGTTACATCTATCATTACATAAACACACTGCTATTGTTACCTCTCATCACATAAACACAATGCTATTGTTCCATCTATCATCACAGAAACACACTGCTATTGTTACATCTATCATCACATAAACACACTGCTATTGTTACCTCTCATTACATAAACACACTGCTATTGTTACCTCTCATCACATAAACACCCTGCTATTGTTACCTCTCATTACATAAACACACTGCTATTGTTACCTCTCATTACATAAACACACTGCTATTGTTACCTCTATCATCACATAAACACACTGCTATTGTTACATCTATCATCACATAAACACACTTCTATTGTTACATCTATCATTACATAAACACACTGCTATTGTTACATCTATCATCACATAAGCACACTGCTATTGTTACATCTATCATCACATAAACACACTGCTATTGTTACATCTATCATTGCATAAACACACTGCTATTGTTACCTCTCATTACATAAACACACTGCTATTGTTACATCTATCATTACATAAACACACTGCTATTGTTACATCTATCATCACATAAACACACTGCTATTGTTACATCTATCATTACATAAACACACTGCTATTGTTACATCTATCATTACATAAACACACTGCTATTGTTACATCTATCATCACATAAACACACTGCTATTGTTACATCAATCATCACATAAACACACTGCTATTGTTACATCTATCATTGCATAAACACACTGCTATTGTTACCTCTCATTACATAAACACACTGCTATTGTTACCTCTATCATCACATAAACACACTGCTATTGTTACATCTATCATTACATAAACACACTGCTATTGTTACATCTATCATTACATAAACACACTGCTATTGTTACATCTATCATCACATAAACACACTGCTATTGTTACATCTATCATCACATAAACACACTGCTATTGTTACATCTATCATTGCATAAACACACTGCTATTGTTACCTCTCATTACATAAACACACTGCTATTGTTACCTCTATCATCACATAAACACACTGCTATTGTTACATCTATCATTACATAAACACACTGCTATTGTTACATCTATCATCACATAAACACACTGCTATTGTTACCTCTCATCACATAAACACACTGCTATTGTTACATCTATCATTACATAAACACACTGCTATTGTTACCTCTATCATTACATAAACACACTGCTATTGTTACATCTATCATTACATAAACACACTGCTATTGTTACATCACATAAACACACTGCTATTGTTACATCTATCATCACATAAACACACTGCTATTGTTACCTCTCATTACATAAACACACTGCTATTGTTACATCTATCATCACATAAACACACTGCTATTGTTACCTCTATCATTACATAAACACACTGCTATTGTTACATCTATCATTACATAAACACACTGCTATTGTTACCTCTCATCACATAAACACACTGCTATTGTTACATCTATCATTACATAAACACAATGCTATTGTTCCATCTATCATCACAGAAACACACTGCTATTGTTACATCTATCATCACATAAACACACTGCTATTGTTACCTCTCATCACATAAACACACTGCTATTGTTACATCTATCATCACATAAACACACTGCTATTGTTACCTCTCATTACATAAACACACTGCTATTGTTACCTCTCATCACATAAACACCCTGCTATTGTTACATCTCATCACATAAACACACTGCTATTGTTACCTCTCATTACATAAACACACTGCTATTGTTACCTCTCATCACATAAACACACTGCTATTGTTACCTCTCATTACATAAACACACTGCTATTGTTACCTCTCATTACATAAACACACTGCTATTGTTACCTCTATCATCACATAAACACACTGCTATTGTTACATCTATCATCACATAAACACACTTCTATTGTTACATCTATCATTACATAAACACACTGCTATTGTTACATCTATCATCACATAAGCACACTGCTATTGTTACATCTATCATCACATAAACACACTGCTATTGTTACATCTATCATTGCATAAACACACTGCTATTGTTACCTCTCATTACATAAACACACTGCTATTGTTACATCTATCATTACATAAACACACTGCTATTGTTACATCTATCATTACATAAACACACTGCTATTGTTACATCTATCATCACATAAACACACTGCTATTGTTACATCTATCATTACATAAACACACTGCTATTGTTACATCTATCATTACATAAACACACTGCTATTGTTACATCTATCATCACATAAACACACTGCTATTGTTACATCTATCATCACATAAACACACTGCTATTGTTACATCTATCATTGCATAAACACACTGCTATTGTTACCTCTCATTACATAAACACACTGCTATTGTTACCTCTATCATCACATAAACACACTGCTATTGTTACCTCTATCATTACATAAACACACTGCTATTGTTACATCTATCATCACATAAACACACTGCTATTGTTACCTCTCATCACATAAACACACTGCTATTGTTACATCTATCATTACATAAACACACTGCTATTGTTACCTCTATCATTACATAAACACACTGCTATTGTTACATCTATCATTACATAAACACACTGCTATTGTTACATCACATAAACACACTGCTATTGTTACATCTATCATCACATAAACACACTGCTATTGTTACCTCTATCATTACATAAACACACTGCTATTGTTACATCTATCATCACATAAACACACTGCTATTGTTACCTCTATCATTACATAAACACACTGCTATTGTTACCTCTCATCACATAAACACACTGCTATTGTTACATCTATCATTACATAAACACAATGCTATTGTTCCATCTATCATCACAGAAACACACTGCTATTGTTACATCTATCATCACATAAACACACTGCTATTGTTACCTCTCATCACATAAACACACTGCTATTGTTACATCTATCATCACATAAACACACTGCTATTGTTACCTCTCATTACATAAACACACTGCTATTGTTACCTCTCATCACATAAACACCCTGCTATTGTTACATCTCATCACATAAACACACTGCTATTGTTACCTCTCATTACATAAACACACTGCTATTGTTACCTCTCATCACATAAACACACTGCTATTGTTACCTCTCATTACATAAACACACTGCTATTGTTACCTCTCATCACATAAACACACTGCTATTGTTACCTCTCATTACATAAACACACTGCTATTGTTACCTCTCATTACATAAACACACTGCTATTGTTACCTCTATCATCACATAAACACACTGCTATTGTTACATCTATCATCACATAAACACACTTCTATTGTTACATCTATCATTACATAAACACACTGCTATTGTTACCTCTATCATTACATAAACACACTGCTATTGTTACCTCTCATCACATAAACACACTGCTATTGTTACATCTATCATCACATAAGCACACTGCTATTGTTACATCTATCATCACATAAACACACTGCTATTGTTACATCTATCATTACATAAACACACTGCTATTGTTACATCTATCATTACATAAACACACTGCTATTGTTACATCTATCATCACATAAACACACTGCTATTGTTACATCTATCATTACATAAACACACTGCTATTGTTACATCTATCATTACATAAACACACTGCTATTGTTACATCTATCATCACATAAACACACTGCTATTGTTACATCTATCATCACATAAACACACTGCTATTGTTACATCTATCATTGCATAAACACACTGCTATTGTTACCTCTCATTACATAAACACACTGCTATTGTTACCTCTATCATCACATAAACACACTGCTATTGTTACCTCTATCATTACATAAACACACTGCTATTGTTACATCTATCATCACATAAACACACTGCTATTGTTACCTCTCATCACATAAACACACTGCTATTGTTACATCTATCATTACATAAACACACTGCTATTGTTACCTCTATCATTACATAAACACACTGCTATTGTTACATCTATCATTACATAAACACACTGCTATTGTTACATCACATAAACACACTGCTATTGTTACATCTATCATCACATAAACACACTGCTATTGTTACCTCTATCATTACATAAACACACTGCTATTGTTACCTCTATCATCACATAAACACACTGCTATTGTTACCTCTATCATCACATAAACACACTGCTATTGTTACATCTATCATCACATAAACACACTGCTATTGTTACCTCTATCATCACACAAACACACTGCTATTGTTACATCTCATCACACAAACACACTGTTATTGTTACCTCTCATCACATAAACACACTGCTATTGTTACATCTATCATTACATAAACACACTGCTATTGTTACCTCGCATCACATAAACACACTGCTATTGTTACATCTATCATCACATAAACACACTGCTATTGTTTCCTCTCATTACATAAACACACTGCTATTGTTACCTCTCATTACATAAACACACTGCTATTGTTACATCTATTATTACATAAACACACTGCTATTGTTACATCTATCATCACATAAACACACTGCTATTGTTACCTCTCATCACATAAACACACTGCTATTGTTACCTCTCATCACATAAACACACTGCTATTGTTACCTCTATCATCACACAAACACACTGCTATTGTTACCTCTCATCACACAAACACACTGCTATTGTTACCTCTCATCACATAAACACACTGCTATTGTTACATCTATCATTACATAAACGCACTGCTATTGTTACCTCTATCATCACACAAACACACTGCTATTGTTACCTCTCATCACACAAACACACTGCTATTGTTACCTCTCATCACATAAACACACTGCTATTGTTACATCTATCATTACATAAACACACTGCTATTGTTACCTCTCATTACATAAACACACTGCTATTGTTACATCTATCATTACATAAACACACTGCTATTGTTACATCTATCATCACATAAACACACTGCTATTGTTACATCTATCATCACATAAAAACACTGCTATTGTTACATCTATCATTGCATAAACACACTGCTATTGTTACCTCTCATTACATAAACACACTGCTATTGTTACCTCTATCATCACATAAACACACTGCTATTGTTACCTCTATCATTACATAAACACACTGCTATTGTTACATCTATCATCACATAAACACACTGCTATTGTTACATCTATCATTACATAAACACACTGCTATTGTTACATCACATAAACACACTGCTATTGTTACATCTATCATCACATAAACACACTGCTATTGTTACCTCTATCATTACATAAACACACTGCTATTGTTACATCTATCATCACATAAACACACTGCTATTGTTACCTCTATCATTACATAAACACACTGCTATTGTTACCTCTCATCACATAAACACACTGCTATTGTTACATCTATCATTACATAAACACAATGCTATTGTTCCATCTATCATCACAGAAACACACTGCTATTGTTACATCTATCATCACATAAACACACTGCTATTGTTACCTCTCATCACATAAACACACTGCTATTGTTACATCTATCATCACATAAACACACTGCTATTGTTACCTCTCATTACATAAACACACTGCTATTGTTACCTCTCATCACATAAACACCCTGCTATTGTTACATCTCATCACATAAACACACTGCTATTGTTACCTCTCATTACATAAACACACTGCTATTGTTACCTCTCATCACATAAACACACTGCTATTGTTACCTCTCATTACATAAACACACTGCTATTGTTACCTCTCATCACATAAACACACTGCTATTGTTACCTCTCATTACATAAACACACTGCTATTGTTACCTCTCATTACATAAACACACTGCTATTGTTACCTCTATCATCACATAAACACACTGCTATTGTTACATCTATCATCACATAAACACACTTCTATTGTTACATCTATCATTACATAAACACACTGCTATTGTTACCTCTATCATTACATAAACACACTGCTATTGTTACCTCTCATCACATAAACACACTGCTATTGTTACATCTATCATCACATAAGCACACTGCTATTGTTACATCTATCATCACATAAACACACTGCTATTGTTACATCTATCATTACATAAACACACTGCTATTGTTACATCTATCATTACATAAACACACTGCTATTGTTACATCTATCATCACATAAACACACTGCTATTGTTACATCTATCATTACATAAACACACTGCTATTGTTACATCTATCATTACATAAACACACTGCTATTGTTACATCTATCATCACATAAACACACTGCTATTGTTACATCTATCATCACATAAACACACTGCTATTGTTACATCTATCATTGCATAAACACACTGCTATTGTTACCTCTCATTACATAAACACACTGCTATTGTTACCTCTATCATCACATAAACACACTGCTATTGTTACCTCTATCATTACATAAACACACTGCTATTGTTACATCTATCATCACATAAACACACTGCTATTGTTACCTCTCATCACATAAACACACTGCTATTGTTACATCTATCATTACATAAACACACTGCTATTGTTACCTCTATCATTACATAAACACACTGCTATTGTTACATCTATCATTACATAAACACACTGCTATTGTTACATCACATAAACACACTGCTATTGTTACATCTATCATCACATAAACACACTGCTATTGTTACCTCTATCATTACATAAACACACTGCTATTGTTACCTCTATCATCACATAAACACACTGCTATTGTTACCTCTATCATCACATAAACACACTGCTATTGTTACATCTATCATCACATAAACACACTGCTATTGTTACCTCTATCATCACACAAACACACTGCTATTGTTACATCTCATCACACAAACACACTGTTATTGTTACCTCTCATCACATAAACACACTGCTATTGTTACATCTATCATTACATAAACACACTGCTATTGTTACCTCGCATCACATAAACACACTGCTATTGTTACATCTATCATCACATAAACACACTGCTATTGTTTCCTCTCATTACATAAACACACTGCTATTGTTACCTCTCATTACATAAACACACTGCTATTGTTACATCTATTATTACATAAACACACTGCTATTGTTACATCTATCATCACATAAACACACTGCTATTGTTACCTCTCATCACATAAACACACTGCTATTGTTACCTCTCATCACATAAACACACTGCTATTGTTACCTCTATCATCACACAAACACACTGCTATTGTTACCTCTCATCACACAAACACACTGCTATTGTTACCTCTCATCACATAAACACACTGCTATTGTTACATCTATCATTACATAAACGCACTGCTATTGTTACCTCTATCATCACACAAACACACTGCTATTGTTACCTCTCATCACACAAACACACTGCTATTGTTACCTCTCATCACATAAACACACTGCTATTGTTACATCTATCATTACATAAACACACTGCTATTGTTACCTCTCATTACATAAACACACTGCTATTGTTACATCTATCATTACATAAACACACTGCTATTGTTACATCTATCATCACATAAACACACTGCTATTGTTACATCTATCATCACATAAAAACACTGCTATTGTTACATCTATCATTGCATAAACACACTGCTATTGTTACCTCTCATTACATAAACACACTGCTATTGTTACCTCTATCATCACATAAACACACTGCTATTGTTACCTCTATCATTACATAAACACACTGCTATTGTTACATCTATCATCACATAAACACACTGCTATTGTTACCTCTCATCACATAAACACACTGCTATTGTTACATCTATCATTACATAAACACACTGCTATTGTTACCTCTATCATTACATAAACACACTGCTATTGTTACATCTATCATTACATAAACACACTGCTATTGTTACATCACATAAACACACTGCTATTGTTACATCTATCATCACATAAACACACTGCTATTGTTACCTCTATCATTACATAAACACACTGCTATTGTTACCTCTATCATCACATAAACACACTGCTATTGTTACCTCTATCATCACATAAACACACTGCTATTGTTACATCTATCATCACATAAACACACTGCTATTGTTACCTCTATCATCACACAAACACACTGCTATTGTTACATCTCATCACACAAACACACTGTTATTGTTACCTCTCATCACATAAACACACTGCTATTGTTACATCTATCATTACATAAACACACTGCTATTGTTACCTCGCATCACATAAACACACTGCTATTGTTACATCTATCATCACATAAACACACTGCTATTGTTTCCTCTCATTACATAAACACACTGCTATTGTTACCTCTCATTACATAAACACACTGCTATTGTTACATCTATTATTACATAAACACACTGCTATTGTTACATCTATCATCACATAAACACACTGCTATTGTTACCTCTCATCACATAAACACACTGCTATTGTTACCTCTCATCACATAAACACACTGCTATTGTTACCTCTATCATCACACAAACACACTGCTATTGTTACCTCTCATCACACAAACACACTGCTATTGTTACCTCTCATCACATAAACACACTGCTATTGTTACATCTATCATTACATAAACGCACTGCTATTGTTACCTCTATCATCACACAAACACACTGCTATTGTTACCTCTCATCACACAAACACACTGCTATTGTTACCTCTCATCACATAAACACACTGCTATTGTTACATCTATCATTACATAAACACACTGCTATTGTTACCTCTCATTACATAAACACACTGCTATTGTTACATCTATCATTACATAAACACACTGCTATTGTTACATCTATCATCACATAAACACACTGCTATTGTTACATCTATCATCACATAAACACACTGCTATTGTTACATCTATCATTGCATAAACACACTGCTATTGTTACCTCTCATTACATAAACACACTGCTATTGTTACCTCTATCATCACATAAACACACTGCTATTGTTACCTCTATCATTACATAAACACACTGCTATTGTTACATCTATCATCACATAAACACACTGCTATTGTTACCTCTCATCACATAAACACACTGCTATTGTTACATCTATCATTACATAAACACACTGCTATTGTTACCTCTATCATTACATAAACACACTGCTATTGTTACATCTATCATTACATAAACACACTGCTATTGTTACATCACATAAACACACTGCTATTGTTACATCTATCATCACATAAACACACTGCTATTGTTACCTCTATCATTACATAAACACACTGCTATTGTTACCTCTATCATCACATAAACACACTGCTATTGTTACCTCTATCATCACATAAACACACTGCTATTGTTACATCTATCATCACATAAACACACTGCTATTGTTACCTCTATCATCACACAAACACACTGCTATTGTTACATCTCATCACACAAACACACTGTTATTGTTACCTCTCATCACATAAACACACTGCTATTGTTACCTCTATCATCACATAAACACACTGCTATTGTTACATCTATCATCACATAAACACACTGCTATTGTTACCTCTATCATCACACAAACACACTGCTATTGTTACATCTCATCACACAAACACACTGTTATTGTTACCTCTCATCACATAAACACACTGCTATTGTTACATCTATCATTACATAAACACACTGCTATTGTTACCTCGCATCACATAAACACACTGCTATTGTTACATCTATCATCACATAAACACACTGCTATTGTTTCCTCTCATTACATAAACACACTGCTATTGTTACCTCTCATTACATAAACACACTGCTATTGTTACATCTATTATTACATAAACACACTGCTATTGTTACATCTATCATCACATAAACACACTGCTATTGTTACCTCTCATCACATAAACACACTGCTATTGTTACCTCTCATCACATAAACACACTGCTATTGTTACCTCTATCATCACACAAACACACTGCTATTGTTACCTCTCATCACACAAACACACTGCTATTGTTACCTCTCATCACATAAACACACTGCTATTGTTACATCTATCATTACATAAACGCACTGCTATTGTTACCTCTATCATCACACAAACACACTGCTATTGTTACCTCTCATCACACAAACACACTGCTATTGTTACCTCTCATCACATAAACACACTGCTATTGTTACATCTATCATTACATAAACACACTGCTATTGTTACCTCTCATCACATAAACACACTGCTATTGTTACATCTATCATCACATAAACACACTTCTATTGTTACATCTATCATTACATAAACACACTGCTATTGTTACATCTATCATCACATAAACACACTGCTATTGTTACATCTATCATCACATAAACACACTGCTATTGTTACCTCTCATTACATAAACACACTGCTATTGTTACCTCTATCATCACATAAACACACTGCTATTGTTACATCTATTATTACATAAACACACTGCTATTATTACATCTATCATCACATAAACACACTGCTATTGTTACATCTATCATTACATAAACACACTGCTATTGTTACCTCTCATCACATAAACACACTGCTATTGTTACCTCTATCATTACATAAACACACTGCTATTGTTACATCTATCATCACATAAACACACTGCTATTGTTACCTATATCATTACATAAACACACTGCTATTGTTACATCTATCATCACATAAACACACTGCTATTGTTACCTCTATCATCACACAAACACACTGCTATTGTTACCTCTCATCACACAAACACACTGCAAATTGTTACCTCGCATCACATAAACACACTGCTATTGTTACATCTATCATTACATAAACACACTGCTATTGTTACCTCTCATCACATAAACACACTGCTATTGTTACATCTATCATCACATAAACACACTGCTATTGTTTCCTCTCATTACATAAACACACTGCTATTGTTATGTCTCATTACATAAACACACTGCTATTGTTACATCTATTATTACATAAACACACTGCTATTGTTACATCTATCATCACATAAACACACTGCTATTGTTACCTCTCATCACATAAACACACTGCTATTGTTACCTCTCATCACATAAACACACTGCTATTGTTACATCTATCATTACATAAACACACTGCTATTGTTACATCTATCATCACATAAACACACTGCTATTGTTACATCTATCATCACATAAACACACTGCTATTGTTACCTCTCATCACATAAACACACTGCTATTGTTACCTCTATCATCACATAAACACACTGCTATTGTTACCTATCATCACATAAACACACTGCTATTGTTACATCTATCATCACATAAACACACTGCTATTGTTACCTCTATCATCACATAAACACACTGCTATTGTTACCTCTCATTACATAAACACACTGCTATTGTTACATCTATCATCACATAAACACACTGCTATTGTTACCTCTATCATTACATAAACACACTGCTATTGTTACATCTATCATTACATAAACACACTGCTATTGTTACCTCTCATCACATAAACACACTGCTATTGTTACATCTATCATTACATAAACACAATGCTATTGTTCCATCTATCATCACAGAAACACACTGCTATTGTTACATCTATCATCACATAAACACACTGCTATTGTTACCTCTCATTACATAAACACACTGCTATTGTTACCTCTCATCACATAAACACCCTGCTATTGTTACCTCTCATCACATAAACACACTGCTATTGTTACCTCTCATCACATAAACACACTGCTATTGTTACCTCTCATTACATAAACACACTGCTATTGTTACCTCTCATTACATAAACACACTGCTATTGTTACCTCTATCATCACATAAACACACTGCTATTGTTACATCTATCATCACATAAACACACTTCTATTGTTACATCTATCATTACATAAACACACTGCTATTGTTACATCTATCATCACATAAGCACACTGCTATTGTTACATCTATCATCACATAAACACACTGCTATTGTTACATCTATCATTGCATAAACACACTGCTATTGTTACCTCTCATTACATAAACACACTGCTATTGTTACATCTATCATTACATAAACACACTGCTATTGTTACATCTATCATCACATAAACACACTGCTATTGTTACATCTATCATTACATAAACACACTGCTATTGTTACATCTATCATTACATAAACACACTGCTATTGTTACATCTATCATCACATAAACACACTGCTATTGTTACATCTATCATCACATAAACACACTGCTATTGTTACATCTATCATTGCATAAACACACTGCTATTGTTACCTCTCATTACATAAACACACTGCTATTGTTACCTCTATCATCACATAAACACACTGCTATTGTTACATCTATCATTACATAAACACACTGCTATTGTTACATCTATCATTACATAAACACACTGCTATTGTTACATCTATCATCACATAAACACACTGCTATTGTTACATCTATCATCACATAAACACACTGCTATTGTTACATCTATCATTGCATAAACACACTGCTATTGTTACCTCTCATTACATAAACACACTGCTATTGTTACCTCTATCATCACATAAACACACTGCTATTGTTACATCTATCATTACATAAACACACTGCTATTGTTACATCTATCATCACATAAACACACTGCTATTGTTACCTCTCATCACATAAACACACTGCTATTGTTACATCTATCATTACATAAACACACTGCTATTGTTACCTCTATCATTACATAAACACACTGCTATTGTTACATCTATCATTACATAAACACACTGCTATTGTTACATCACATAAACACACTGCTATTGTTACATCTATCATCACATAAACACACTGCTATTGTTACCTCTCATTACATAAACACACTGCTATTGTTACATCTATCATCACATAAACACACTGCTATTGTTACCTCTCATCACATAAACACACTGCTATTGTTACCTCTATCATTACATAAACACACTGCTATTGTTACATCTATCATTACATAAACACACTGCTATTGTTACCTCTATCATCACATAAACACACTGCTATTGTTACCTCTCATCACATAAACACACTGCTATTGTTACATCTATCATTACATAAACACAATGCTATTGTTCCATCTATCATCACAGAAACACACTGCTATTGTTACATCTATCATCACATAAACACACTGCTATTGTTACCTCTCATCACATAAACACACTGCTATTGTTACATCTATCATCACATAAACACACTGCTATTGTTACCTCTCATTACATAAACACACTGCTATTGTTACCTCTCATCACATAAACACCCTGCTATTGTTACATCTCATCACATAAACACACTGCTATTGTTACCTCTCATTACATAAACACACTGCTATTGTTACCTCTCATCACATAAACACACTGCTATTGTTACCTCTCATTACATAAACACACTGCTATTGTTACCTCTCATTACATAAACACACTGCTATTGTTACCTCTATCATCACATAAACACACTGCTATTGTTACATCTATCATCACATAAACACACTTCTATTGTTACATCTATCATTACATAAACACACTGCTATTGTTACATCTATCATCACATAAGCACACTGCTATTGTTACCTCTATCATCACATAAACACTCTGCTATTGTTACCTCTATCATCACATAAACACACTGCTATTGTTACCTCTATCATTGCATAAACACACTGCTATTGTTACATCTATCATCACATAAACACACTGCTATTGTTACATCTATCATTGCATAAACACACTGCTATTGTTACCTCTCATTACATAAACACACTGCTATTGTTACATCTATCATTACATAAACACACTGCTATTGTTACATCTATCATCACATAAACACACTGCTATTGTTACATCTATCATTACATAAACACACTGCTATTGTTACATCTATCATTACATAAACACACTGCTATTGTTACATCTATCATCACATAAACACACTGCTATTGTTACATCTATCATCACATAAACACACTGCTATTGTTACATCTATCATTGCATAAACACACTGCTATTGTTACCTCTCATTACATAAACACACTGCTATTGTTACCTCTATCATCACATAAACACACTGCTATTGTTACATCTATCATTACATAAACACACTGCTATTGTTACATCTATCATTACATAAACACACTGCTATTGTTACATCTATCATCACATAAACACACTGCTATTGTTACATCTATCATCACATAAACACACTGCTATTGTTACATCTATCATTGCATAAACACACTGCTATTGTTACCTCTCATTACATAAACACACTGCTATTGTTACCTCTATCATCACATAAACACACTGCTATTGTTACATCTATCATTACATAAACACACTGCTATTGTTACATCTATCATCACATAAACACACTGCTATTGTTACCTCTCATCACATAAACACACTGCTATTGTTACATCTATCATTACATAAACACACTGCTATTGTTACCTCTATCATTACATAAACACACTGCTATTGTTACATCTATCATTACATAAACACACTGCTATTGTTACATCACATAAACACACTGCTATTGTTACATCTATCATCACATAAACACACTGCTATTGTTACCTCTCATTACATAAACACACTGCTATTGTTACATCTATCATCACATAAACACACTGCTATTGTTACCTCTCATCACATAAACACACTGCTATTGTTACATCTATCATCACATAAACACACTGCTATTGTTACCTCTCATCACATAAACACACTGCTATTGTTACATCTATCATCACATAAACACACTGCTATTGTTACCTCTCATTACATAAACACACTGCTATTGTTACCTCTCATCACATAAACACCCTGCTATTGTTACATCTCATCACATAAACACACTGCTATTGTTACCTCTCATTACATAAACACACTGCTATTGTTACCTCTCATCACATAAACACACTGCTATTGTTACCTCTCATTACATAAACACACTGCTATTGTTACCTCTCATTACATAAACACACTGCTATTGTTACCTCTATCATCACATAAACACACTGCTATTGTTACATCTATCATCACATAAACACACTTCTATTGTTACATCTATCATTACATAAACACACTGCTATTGTTACATCTATCATCACATAAGCACACTGCTATTGTTACATCTATCATCACATAAACACACTGCTATTGTTACATCTATCATTGCATAAACACACTGCTATTGTTACCTCTCATTACATAAACACACTGCTATTGTTACATCTATCATTACATAAACACACTGCTATTGTTACATCTATCATTACATAAACACACTGCTATTGTTACATCTATCATCACATAAACACACTGCTATTGTTACATCTATCATTACATAAACACACTGCTATTGTTACATCTATCATTACATAAACACACTGCTATTGTTACATCTATCATCACATAAACACACTGCTATTGTTACATCTATCATCACATAAACACACTGCTATTGTTACATCTATCATTGCATAAACACACTGCTATTGTTACCTCTCATTACATAAACACACTGCTATTGTTACCTCTATCATCACATAAACACACTGCTATTGTTACCTCTATCATTACATAAACACACTGCTATTGTTACATCTATCATCACATAAACACACTGCTATTGTTACCTCTCATCACATAAACACACTGCTATTGTTACATCTATCATTACATAAACACACTGCTATTGTTACCTCTATCATTACATAAACACACTGCTATTGTTACATCTATCATTACATAAACACACTGCTATTGTTACATCACATAAACACACTGCTATTGTTACATCTATCATCACATAAACACACTGCTATTGTTACCTCTATCATTACATAAACACACTGCTATTGTTACATCTATCATCACATAAACACACTGCTATTGTTACCTCTATCATCACATAAACACACTGCTATTGTTACATCTATCATCACATAAACACACTGCTATTGTTACCTCTATCATCACACAAACACACTGCTATTGTTACATCTCATCACACAAACACACTGTTATTGTTACCTCTCATCACATAAACACACTGCTATTGTTACATCTATCATCACATAAACACACTGCTATTGTTACATCTATCATCACATAAACACACTGCTATTGTTTCCTCTCATTACATAAACACACTGCTATTGTTACCTCTCATTACATAAACACACTGCTATTGTTACATCTATTATTACATAAACACACTGCTATTGTTACATCTATCATCACATAAACACACTGCTATTGTTACCTCTCATCACATAAACACACTGCTATTGTTACCTCTCATCACATAAACACATTGCTATTGTTACCTCTATCATCACACAAACACACTGCTATTGTTACCTCTCATCACACAAACACACTGCTATTGTTACCTCTCATCACATAAACACACTGCTATTGTTACATCTATCATTACATAAACACACTGCTATTGTTACCTCTATCATCACACAAACACACTGCTATTGTTACCTCTCATCACACAAACACACTGCTATTGTTACCTCTCATCACATAAACACACTGCTATTGTTACATCTATCATTACATAAACACACTGCTATTGTTACCTCTCATCACATAAACACACTGCTATTGTTACATCTATCATCACATAAACACACTGCTATTGTTTCCTCTCATTACATAAACACACTGCTATTGTTACGTCTCATTACATAAACACACTGCTATTGTTACATCTATTATTACATAAACACACTGCTATTGTTACATCTATCATCACATAAACACACTGCTATTGTTACCTCTCATCACATAAACACACTGCTATTGTTACCTCTCATCACATAAACACACTGCTATTGTTACATCTATCATTACATAAACACACTGCTATTGTTACCTCTCATCACATAAACACACTGCTATTGTTACCTCTCATCACATAAACACACTGCTATTGTTACCTCTATCATCACACAAACACACTGCTATTGTTACCTCTCATCACACAAACACACTGCTATTGTTACCTCTCATCACATAAACACACTGCTATTGTTACATCTATCATTACATAAACACACTGCTATTGTTACCTCTATCATCACACAAACACACTGCTATTGTTACCTCTCATCACACAAACACACTGCTATTGTTACCTCTCATCACATAAACACACTGCTATTGTTACATCTATCATTACATAAACACACTGCTATTGTTACCTCTCATCACATAAACACACTGCTATTGTTACATCTATCATCACATAAACACACTGCTATTGTTTCCTCTCATTACATAAACACACTGCTATTGTTACGTCTCATTACATAAACACACTGCTATTGTTACATCTATTATTACATAAACACACTGCTATTGTTACATCTATCATCACATAAACACACTGCTATTGTTACCTCTCATCACATAAACACACTGCTATTGTTACCTCTCATCACATAAACACACTGCTATTGTTACATCTATCATTACATAAACACACTGCTATTGTTACATCTATCATCACATAAACACACTGCTATTGTTACATCTATCATCACATAAACACACTGCTATTGTTACATCTATCATCACATAAACACACTGCTATTGTTACCTCTATCATCACATAAACACACTGCTATTGTTACCTATCATCACATAAACACACTGCTATTGTTACATCTATCATCACATAAACACACTGCTATTGTTACCTCTATCATCACATAAACACACTGCTATTGTTACCTCTATCATCACATAAACACACTGCTATTGTTACCTCTCATTACATAAACACACTGCTATTGTTACATCTATCATCACATAAACACACTGCTATTGTTACATCTATCATTACATAAACACACTGCTATTGTTACATCTATCATTACATAAACACACTGCTATTGTTACCTCTCATCACATAAACACACTGCTATTGTTACATCTATCATTACATAAACACACTGCTATTGTTACATCTATCATCACAGAAACACACTGCTATTGTTACATCTATCATCACATAAACACACTGCTATTGTTACCTCTCATCACATAAACACACTGCTATTGTTACATCTATCATCACATAAACACACTGCTATTGTTACCTCTCATTACATAAACACACTGCTATTGTTACCTCTCATCACATAAACACCCTGCTATTGTTACATCTCATCACATAAACACACTGCTATTGTTACCTCTCATTACATAAACACACTGCTATTGTTACCTCTCATCACATAAACACACTGCTATTGTTACCTCTCATTACATAAACACACTGCTATTGTTACATCTATCATTACATAAACACACTGCTATTGTTACATCTATCATTACATAAACACACTGCTATTGTTACATCTATCATCACATAAACACACTGCTATTGTTACATCTATCATTACATAAACACACTGCTATTGTTACATCTATCATTACATAAACACACTGCTATTGTTACATCTATCATCACATAAACACACTGCTATTGTTACATCTATCATCACATAAACACACTGCTATTGTTACATCTATCATTGCATAAACACACTGCTATTGTTACCTCTCATTACATAAACACACTGCTATTGTTACCTCTATCATCACATAAACACACTGCTATTGTTACATCTATCATTACATAAACACACTGCTATTGTTACATCTATCATCACATAAACACACTGCTATTGTTACCTCTCATCACATAAACACACTGCTATTGTTACATCTATCATTACATAAACACACTGCTATTGTTACCTCTATCATTACATAAACACACTGCTATTGTTACATCTATCATTACATAAACACACTGCTATTGTTACATCACATAAACACACTGCTATTGTTACATCTATCATCACATAAACACACTGCTATTGTTACCTCTATCATCACATAAACACACTGCTATTGTTACATCTATCATTACATAAACACACTGCTATTGTTACATCTATCATTACATAAACACACTGCTATTGTTACATCTATCATCACATAAACACACTGCTATTGTTACATCTATCATCACATAAACACACTGCTATTGTTACATCTATCATTGCATAAACACACTGCTATTGTTACCTCTCATTACATAAACACACTGCTATTGTTACCTCTATCATCACATAAACACACTGCTATTGTTACATCTATCATTACATAAACACACTGCTATTGTTACATCTATCATCACATAAACACACTGCTATTGTTACCTCTCATCACATAAACACACTGCTATTGTTACATCTATCATTACATAAACACACTGCTATTGTTACCTCTATCATTACATAAACACACTGCTATTGTTACATCTATCATTACATAAACACACTGCTATTGTTACATCACATAAACACACTGCTATTGTTACATCTATCATCACATAAACACACTGCTATTGTTACCTCTCATTACATAAACACACTGCTATTGTTACATCTATCATCACATAAACACACTGCTATTGTTACCTCTCATCACATAAACACACTGCTATTGTTACCTCTATCATTACATAAACACACTGCTATTGTTACATCTATCATTACATAAACACACTGCTATTGTTACCTCTATCATCACATAAACACACTGCTATTGTTACCTCTCATCACATAAACACACTGCTATTGTTACATCTATCATTACATAAACACAATGCTATTGTTCCATCTATCATCACAGAAACACACTGCTATTGTTACATCTATCATCACATAAACACACTGCTATTGTTACCTCTCATCACATAAACACACTGCTATTGTTACATCTATCATCACATAAACACACTGCTATTGTTACCTCTCATTACATAAACACACTGCTATTGTTACCTCTCATCACATAAACACCCTGCTATTGTTACATCTCATCACATAAACACACTGCTATTGTTACCTCTCATTACATAAACACACTGCTATTGTTACCTCTCATCACATAAACACACTGCTATTGTTACCTCTCATTACATAAACACACTGCTATTGTTACCTCTCATTACATAAACACACTGCTATTGTTACCTCTATCATCACATAAACACACTGCTATTGTTACATCTATCATCACATAAACACACTTCTATTGTTACATCTATCATTACATAAACACACTGCTATTGTTACATCTATCATCACATAAGCACACTGCTATTGTTACCTCTATCATCACATAAACACTCTGCTATTGTTACCTCTATCATCACATAAACACACTGCTATTGTTACCTCTATCATTGCATAAACACACTGCTATTGTTACATCTATCATCACATAAACACACTGCTATTGTTACATCTATCATTGCATAAACACACTGCTATTGTTACCTCTCATTACATAAACACACTGCTATTGTTACATCTATCATTACATAAACACACTGCTATTGTTACATCTATCATCACATAAACACACTGCTATTGTTACATCTATCATTACATAAACACACTGCTATTGTTACATCTATCATTACATAAACACACTGCTATTGTTACATCTATCATCACATAAACACACTGCTATTGTTACATCTATCATCACATAAACACACTGCTATTGTTACATCTATCATTGCATAAACACACTGCTATTGTTACCTCTCATTACATAAACACACTGCTATTGTTACCTCTATCATCACATAAACACACTGCTATTGTTACATCTATCATTACATAAACACACTGCTATTGTTACATCTATCATTACATAAACACACTGCTATTGTTACATCTATCATCACATAAACACACTGCTATTGTTACATCTATCATCACATAAACACACTGCTATTGTTACATCTATCATTGCATAAACACACTGCTATTGTTACCTCTCATTACATAAACACACTGCTATTGTTACCTCTATCATCACATAAACACACTGCTATTGTTACATCTATCATTACATAAACACACTGCTATTGTTACATCTATCATCACATAAACACACTGCTATTGTTACCTCTCATCACATAAACACACTGCTATTGTTACATCTATCATTACATAAACACACTGCTATTGTTACCTCTATCATTACATAAACACACTGCTATTGTTACATCTATCATTACATAAACACACTGCTATTGTTACATCACATAAACACACTGCTATTGTTACATCTATCATCACATAAACACACTGCTATTGTTACCTCTCATTACATAAACACACTGCTATTGTTACATCTATCATCACATAAACACACTGCTATTGTTACCTCTCATCACATAAACACACTGCTATTGTTACATCTATCATCACATAAACACACTGCTATTGTTACCCTCTCATCACATAAACACACTGCTATTGTTACATCTATCATCACATAAACACACTGCTATTGTTACCTCTCATTACATAAACACACTGCTATTGTTACCTCTCATCACATAAACACCCCTGCTATTGTTACATCTCATCACATAAACACACTGCTATTGTTACCTCTCATTACATAAACACACTGCTATTGTTACCTCTCATCACATAAACACACTGCTATTGTTACCTCTCATTACATAAACACACTGCTATTGTTACCTCTCATTACATAAACACACTGCTATTGTTACCTCTATCATCACATAAACACACTGCTATTGTTACATCTATCATCACATAAACACACTTCTATTGTTACATCTATCATTACATAAACACACTGCTATTGTTACATCTATCATCACATAAGCACACTGCTATTGTTACATCTATCATCACATAAACACACTGCTATTGTTACATCTATCATTGCATAAACACACTGCTATTGTTACCTCTCATTACATAAACACACTGCTATTGTTACATCTATCATTACATAAACACACTGCTATTGTTACATCTATCATTACATAAACACACTGCTATTGTTACATCTATCATCACATAAACACACTGCTATTGTTACATCTATCATTACATAAACACACTGCTATTGTTACATCTATCATTACATAAACACACTGCTATTGTTACATCTATCATCACATAAACACACTGCTATTGTTACATCTATCATCACATAAACACACTGCTATTGTTACATCTATCATTGCATAAACACACTGCTATTGTTACCTCTCATTACATAAACACACTGCTATTGTTACCTCTATCATCACATAAACACACTGCTATTGTTACCTCTATCATTACATAAACACACTGCTATTGTTACATCTATCATCACATAAACACACTGCTATTGTTACCTCTCATCACATAAACACACTGCTATTGTTACATCTATCATTACATAAACACACTGCTATTGTTACCTCTATCATTACATAAACACACTGCTATTGTTACATCTATCATTACATAAACACACTGCTATTGTTACATCACATAAACACACTGCTATTGTTACATCTATCATCACATAAACACACTGCTATTGTTACCTCTATCATTACATAAACACACTGCTATTGTTACATCTATCATCACATAAACACACTGCTATTGTTACCTCTATCATCACATAAACACACTGCTATTGTTACATCTATCATCACATAAACACACTGCTATTGTTACCTCTATCATCACACAAACACACTGCTATTGTTACATCTCATCACACAAACACACTGTTATTGTTACCTCTCATCACATAAACACACTGCTATTGTTACATCTATCATCACATAAACACACTGCTATTGTTACATCTATCATCACATAAACACACTGCTATTGTTTCCTCTCATTACATAAACACACTGCTATTGTTACCTCTCATTACATAAACACACTGCTATTGTTACATCTATTATTACATAAACACACTGCTATTGTTACATCTATCATCACATAAACACACTGCTATTGTTACCTCTCATCACATAAACACACTGCTATTGTTACCTCTCATCACATAAACACATTGCTATTGTTACCTCTATCATCACACAAACACACTGCTATTGTTACCTCTCATCACACAAACACACTGCTATTGTTACCTCTCATCACATAAACACACTGCTATTGTTACATCTATCATTACATAAACACACTGCTATTGTTACCTCTATCATCACACAAACACACTGCTATTGTTACCTCTCATCACACAAACACACTGCTATTGTTACCTCTCATCACATAAACACACTGCTATTGTTACATCTATCATTACATAAACACACTGCTATTGTTACCTCTCATCACATAAACACACTGCTATTGTTACATCTATCATCACATAAACACACTGCTATTGTTTCCTCTCATTACATAAACACACTGCTATTGTTACGTCTCATTACATAAACACACTGCTATTGTTACATCTATTATTACATAAACACACTGCTATTGTTACATCTATCATCACATAAACACACTGCTATTGTTACCTCTCATCACATAAACACACTGCTATTGTTACCTCTCATCACATAAACACACTGCTATTGTTACATCTATCATTACATAAACACACTGCTATTGTTACCTCTCATCACATAAACACACTGCTATTGTTACCTCTCATCACATAAACACACTGCTATTGTTACCTCTATCATCACACAAACACACTGCTATTGTTACCTCTCATCACACAAACACACTGCTATTGTTACCTCTCATCACATAAACACACTGCTATTGTTACATCTATCATTACATAAACACACTGCTATTGTTACCTCTATCATCACACAAACACACTGCTATTGTTACCTCTCATCACACAAACACACTGCTATTGTTACCTCTCATCACATAAACACACTGCTATTGTTACATCTATCATTACATAAACACACTGCTATTGTTACCTCTCATCACATAAACACACTGCTATTGTTACATCTATCATCACATAAACACACTGCTATTGTTTCCTCTCATTACATAAACACACTGCTATTGTTACGTCTCATTACATAAACACACTGCTATTGTTACATCTATTATTACATAAACACACTGCTATTGTTACATCTATCATCACATAAACACACTGCTATTGTTACCTCTCATCACATAAACACACTGCTATTGTTACCTCTCATCACATAAACACACTGCTATTGTTACATCTATCATTACATAAACACACTGCTATTGTTACATCTATCATCACATAAACACACTGCTATTGTTACATCTATCATCACATAAACACACTGCTATTGTTACATCTATCATCACATAAACACACTGCTATTGTTACCTCTATCATCACATAAACACACTGCTATTGTTACCTATCATCACATAAACACACTGCTATTGTTACATCTATCATCACATAAACACACTGCTATTGTTACCTCTATCATCACATAAACACACTGCTATTGTTACCTCTATCATCACATAAACACACTGCTATTGTTACCTCTCATTACATAAACACACTGCTATTGTTACATCTATCATCACATAAACACACTGCTATTGTTACATCTATCATTACATAAACACACTGCTATTGTTACATCTATCATTACATAAACACACTGCTATTGTTACCTCTCATCACATAAACACACTGCTATTGTTACATCTATCATTACATAAACACACTGCTATTGTTACATCTATCATCACAGAAACACACTGCTATTGTTACATCTATCATCACATAAACACACTGCTATTGTTACCTCTCATCACATAAACACACTGCTATTGTTACATCTATCATCACATAAACACACTGCTATTGTTACCTCTCATTACATAAACACACTGCTATTGTTACCTCTCATCACATAAACACCCTGCTATTGTTACATCTCATCACATAAACACACTGCTATTGTTACCTCTCATTACATAAACACACTGCTATTGTTACCTCTCATCACATAAACACACTGCTATTGTTACCTCTCATTACATAAACACACTGCTATTGTTACATCTATCATTACATAAACACACTGCTATTGTTACATCTATCATTACATAAACACACTGCTATTGTTACATCTATCATCACATAAACACACTGCTATTGTTACATCTATCATTACATAAACACACTGCTATTGTTACATCTATCATTACATAAACACACTGCTATTGTTACATCTATCATCACATAAACACACTGCTATTGTTACATCTATCATCACATAAACACACTGCTATTGTTACATCTATCATTGCATAAACACACTGCTATTGTTACCTCTCATTACATAAACACACTGCTATTGTTACCTCTATCATCACATAAACACACTGCTATTGTTACATCTATCATTACATAAACACACTGCTATTGTTACATCTATCATCACATAAACACACTGCTATTGTTACCTCTCATCACATAAACACACTGCTATTGTTACATCTATCATTACATAAACACACTGCTATTGTTACCTCTATCATTACATAAACACACTGCTATTGTTACATCTATCATTACATAAACACACTGCTATTGTTACATCACATAAACACACTGCTATTGTTACATCTATCATCACATAAACACACTGCTATTGTTACCTCTATCATTACATAAACACACTGCTATTGTTACATCTATCATCACATAAACACACTGCTATTGTTACCTCTATCATCACATAAACACACTGCTATTGTTACATCTATCATCACATAAACACACTGCTATTGTTACCTCTATCATCACACAAACACACTGCTATTGTTACATCTATCATTACATAAACACACTGCTATTGTTACCTCGCATCACATAAACACACTGCTATTGTTACCTCGCATCACATAAACACACTGCTATTGTTACATCTATCATCACATAAACACACTGCTATTGTTTCCTCTCATTACATAAACACACTGCTATTGTTACATCTATTATTACATAAACACACTGCTATTGTTACATCTATCATCACATAAACACACTGCTATTGTTACCTCTCATCACATAAACACACTGCTATTGTTACCTCTCATCACATAAACACACTGCTATTGTTACCTCTATCATCACACAAACACACTGCTATTGTTACCTCTCATCACACAAACACACTGCTATTGTTACCTCTCATCACATAAACACACTGCTATTGTTACATCTATCATTACATAAACACACTGCTATTGTTACCTCTATCATCACACAAACACACTGCTATTGTTACCTCTCATCACACAAACACACTGCTATTGTTACCTCTCATCACATAAACACACTGCTATTGTTACATCTATC
Source organism: Salmo salar (assembly GCF_965601325.2). Classification (NCBI taxonomy): domain Eukaryota; kingdom Metazoa; phylum Chordata; class Actinopteri; order Salmoniformes; family Salmonidae; genus Salmo; species Salmo salar. The sequence goes on along the minus strand of NC_138313.1, from coordinate 50,298,779 downwards.
ATTACATAAACACACTGCTATTGTTACCTCTCATCACATAAACACACTGCTATTGTTACATCTATCATCACATAAACACACTGCTATTGTTTCCTCTCATTACATAAACACACTGCTATTGTTACGTCTCATTACATAAACACACTGCTATTGTTACATCTATTATTACATAAACACACTGCTATTGTTACATCTATCATCACATAAACACACTGCTATTGTTACCTCTCATCACATAAACACACTGCTATTGTTACCTCTCATCACATAAACACACTGCTATTGTTACATCTATCATTACATAAACACACTGCTATTGTTACATCTATCATCACATAAACACACTGCTATTGTTACATCTATCATCACATAAACACACTGCTATTGTTACCTCTCATCACATAAACACACTGCTATTATTACCTCTATCATCACATAAACACACTGCTATTGTTACCTATCATCACATAAACACACTGCTATTGTTACATCTATCATCACATAAACACACTGCTATTGTTACCTCTATCATCACATAAACACACTGCTATTGTTACCTCTATCATCACATAAACACACTGCTATTGTTACCTCTCATTACATAAACACACTGCTATTGTTACATCTATCATCACATAAACACACTGCTATTGTTACCTCTATCATTACATAAACACACTGCTATTGTTACATCTATCATTACATAAACACACTGCTATTGTTACCTCTCATCACATAAACACACTGCTATTGTTACATCTATCATTACATAAACACACTGCTATTGTTACATCTATCATCACATAAACACACTGCTATTGTTACCTCTCATTACATAAACACACTGCTATTGTTACCTCTCATCACATAAACACCCTGCTATTGTTACATCTCATCACATAAACACACTGCTATTGTTACCTCTCATTACATAAACACACTGCTATTGTTACCTCTCATCACATAAACACACTGCTATTGTTACCTCTCATTACATAAACACACTGCTATTGTTACCTCTCATTACATAAACACACTGCTATTGTTACCTCTATCATCACATAAACACACTGCTATTGTTACATCTATCATCACATAAACACACTTCTATTGTTACATCTATCATTACATAAACACACTGATATTGTTACATCTATCATCACATAAACACACTGCTATTGTTACATCTATCATCACATAAACACACTGCTATTGTTACCTCTCATTACATAAACACACTGCTATTGTTACCTCTATCATCACATAAACACACTGCTATTGTTACATCTATTATTACATAAACACACTGCTATTATTACATCTATCATCACATAAACACACTGCTATTGTTACATCTATCATTACATAAACACACTGCTATTGTTACCTCTATCATCACATAAACACACTGCTATTGTTACATCTATTATTACATGAACACACTGCTATTGTTACATCTATCATCACATAAACACACTGCTATTGTTACATCTATCATCACATAAACACACTGCTATTGTTACATCTATCATCACATAAACACACTGCTATTGTTACATCTATCATTACATAAACACACTGCTATTGTTACATCTATCATTACATAAACACACTGCTATTGTTACATCTATCATCACATAAACACACTGCTATTGTTACATCTATCATTACATAAACACACTGCTATTGTTACATCTATCATTACATAAACACACTGCTATTGTTACATCTATCATCACATAAACACACTGCTATTGTTACATCTATCATCACATAAACACACTGCTATTGTTACATTATCATTGCATAAACACACTGCTATTGTTACCTCTCATTACATAAACACACTGCTATTGTTACATCTATCATTACATAAACACACTGCTATTGTTACATCTATCATCACATAAACACACTGCTATTGTTACCTCTCATCACATAAACACACTGCTATTGTTACATCTATCATTACATAAACACACTGCTATTGTTACCTCTATCATTACATAAACACACTGCTATTGTTACATCTATCATTACATAAACACACTGCTATTGTTACATCACATAAACACACTGCTATTGTTACATCTATCATCACATAAACACACTGCTATTGTTACCTCTATCATTACATAAACACACTGCTATTGTTACATCTATCATCACATAAACACACTGCTATTGTTACCTCTATCATTACATAAACACACTGCTATTGTTACATCTATCATCACATAAACACACTGCTATTGTTACATCTATCATTACATAAACACACTGCTATTGTTACATCTATCATCACATAAACACACTGCTATTGTTACCTCTATCATCACACAAACACACTGCTATTGTTACCTCTCATCACACAAACACACTGTTATTGTTACCTCTCATCACATAAACACACTGCTATTGTTACATCTATCATTACATAAACACACTGCTATTGTTACCTCGCATCACATAAACACACTGCTATTGTTACATCTATCATCACATAAACACACTGCTATTGTTTCCTCTCATTACATAAACACACTGCTATTGTTACCTCTCATTACATAAACACACTGCTATTGTTACATCTATTATTACATAAACACACTGCTATTGTTACATCTATCATCACATAAACACACTGCTATTGTTACCTCTCATCACATAAACACACTGCTATTGTTACCTCTCATTACATAAACACACTGCTATTGTTACATCTATCATCACATAAACACACTGCTATTGTTACATCTATCATCACATAAACACACTGCTATTGTTACATCTATCATCACATAAACACACTGCTATTGTTACCTCTCATCACATAAACACACTGCTATTGTTACCTCTATCATCACATAAACACACTGCTATTGTTACCTATCATCACATAAACACACTGCTATTGTTACATCTATCATCACATAAACACACTGCTATTGTTACCTCTATCATCACATAAACACACTGCTATTTTTACCTCTCATTACATAAACACACTGCTATTGTTACATCTATCATCACATAAACACACTGCTATTGTTACCTCTATCATTACATAAACACACTGCTATTGTTACATCTATCATTACATAAACACACTGCTATTGTTACCTCTCATCACATAAACACACTGCTATTGTTACATCTATCATTACATAAACACACTGCTATTGTTACATCTATCATCACATAAACACACTGCTATTGTTACATCTATCATCACATAAACACACTGCTATTGTTACCTCTCATCACATAAACACACTGCTATTGTTACATCTATCATCACATAAACACACTGCTATTGTTACATCTCATTACATAAACACACTGCTATTGTTACCTCTCATTACATAAACACACTGATATTGTTACCTCTCATCACATAAACACCCTGCTATTGTTACATCTCATCACATAAACACACTGCTATTGTTACCTCTCATCACATAAACACACTGCTATTGTTACCTCTATCATCACATAAACACACTGCTATTGTTACCTCTATCATCACATAAACACACTGCTATTGTTACATCTATCATCACATAAACACACTGCTATTGTTACCTCTATCATCACATAAACACACTGCTATTGTTACATCTATCATCACATAAACACACTGCTATTGTTACCTCTCATCACATAAACACACTGCTATTGTTACCTCTCATCACATAAACACACTGCTATTGTTACATCTATCATTACATAAACACACTGCTATTGTTACATCTATCATCACATAAACACACTGCTATTGTTACATCTATCATCACATAAACACACTGCTATTGTTACATCTATCATCACATAAACACACTGCTATTGTTACCTCTCATCACATAAACACACTGCTATTGTTACCTCTATCATCACATAAACACACTGCTATTGTTACCTATCATCACATAAACACACTGCTATTGTTACCTCTCATCACATAAACACACTGCTATTGTTACATCTATCATTACATAAACACACTGCTATTGTTACATCTATCATCACATAAACACACTGCTATTGTTACATCTATCATCACATAAACACACTGCTATTGTTACCTCTCATCACATAAACACACTGCTATTGTTACCTCTATCATCACATAAACACACTGCTATTGTTACCTATCATCACATAAACACACTGCTATTGTTACATCTATCATCACATAAACACACTGCTATTGTTACCTCTATCATCACATAAACACACTGCTATTGTTACCTCTATCATCACATAAACACACTGCTATTGTTACCTCTCATTACATAAACACACTGCTATTGTTACATCTATCATCACATAAACACACTGCTATTGTTACCTCTATCATTACATAAACACACTGCTATTGTTACATCTATCATTACATAAACACACTGCTATTGTTACCTCTCATCACATAAACACACTGCTATTGTTACATCTATCATTACATAAACACACTGCTATTGTTACATCTATCATCACAGAAACACACTGCTATTGTTACATCTATCATCACATAAACACACTGCTATTGTTACCTCTCATCACATAAACACACTGCTATTGTTACATCTATCATCACATAAACACACTGCTATTGTTACCTCTCATTACATAAACACACTGCTATTGTTACCTCTCATCACATAAACACCCTGCTATTGTTACATCTCATCACATAAACACACTGCTATTGTTACCTCTCATTACATAAACACACTGCTATTGTTACCTCTCATCACATAAACACACTGCTATTGTTACCTCTCATTACATAAACACACTGCTATTGTTACCTCTCATTACATAAACACACTGCTATTGTTACCTCTATCATCACATAAACACACTGCTATTGTTACATCTATCATCACATAAACACACTTCTATTGTTACATCTATCATTACATAAACACACTGCTATTGTTACATCTATCATCACATAAACACACTGCTATTGTTACATCTATCATCACATAAACACACTGCTATTGTTACCTCTCATTACATAAACACACTGCTATTGTTACCTCTATCATCACATAAACACACTGCTATTGTTACATCTATTATTACATAAACACACTGCTATTATTACATCTATCATCACATAAACACACTGCTATTGTTACATCTATCATTACATAAACACACTGCTATTGTTACCTCTATCATCACATAAACACACTGCTATTGTTACATCTATTATTACATGAACACACTGCTATTGTTACATCTATCATCACATAAACACACTGCTATTGTTACATCTATCATCACATAAACACACTGCTATTGTTACATCTATCATCACATAAACACACTGCTATTGTTACATCTATCATTACATAAACACACTGCTATTGTTACATCTATCATTACATAAACACACTGCTATTGTTACATCTATCATCACATAAACACACTGCTATTGTTACATCTATCATTACATAAACACACTGCTATTGTTACATCTATCATTACATAAACACACTGCTATTGTTACATCTATCATCACATAAACACACTGCTATTGTTACATCTATCATCACATAAACACACTGCTATTGTTACATTATCATTGCATAAACACACTGCTATTGTTACCTCTCATTACATAAACACACTGCTATTGTTACATCTATCATTACATAAACACACTGCTATTGTTACATCTATCATCACATAAACACACTGCTATTGTTACCTCTCATCACATAAACACACTGCTATTGTTACATCTATCATTACATAAACACACTGCTATTGTTACCTCTATCATTACATAAACACACTGCTATTGTTACATCTATCATTACATAAACACACTGCTATTGTTACATCACATAAACACACTGCTATTGTTACATCTATCATCACATAAACACACTGCTATTGTTACCTCTATCATTACATAAACACACTGCTATTGTTACATCTATCATCACATAAACACACTGCTATTGTTACCTCTATCATTACATAAACACACTGCTATTGTTACATCTATCATCACATAAACACACTGCTATTGTTACATCTATCATTACATAAACACACTGCTATTGTTACATCTATCATCACATAAACACACTGCTATTGTTACCTCTATCATCACACAAACACACTGCTATTGTTACCTCTCATCACACAAACACACTGTTATTGTTACCTCTCATCACATAAACACACTGCTATTGTTACATCTATCATTACATAAACACACTGCTATTGTTACCTCGCATCACATAAACACACTGCTATTGTTACATCTATCATCACATAAACACACTGCTATTGTTTCCTCTCATTACATAAACACACTGCTATTGTTACCTCTCATTACATAAACACACTGCTATTGTTACATCTATTATTACATAAACACACTGCTATTGTTACATCTATCATCACATAAACACACTGCTATTGTTACCTCTCATCACATAAACACACTGCTATTGTTACCTCTCATCACATAAACACACTGCTATTGTTACATCTATCATTACATAAACACACTGCTATTGTTACATCTATCATCACATAAACACACTGCTATTGTTACATCTATCATCACATAAACACACTGCTATTGTTACATCTATCATCACATAAACACACTGCTATTGTTACCTCTCATCACATAAACACACTGCTATTGTTACCTCTATCATCACATAAACACACTGCTATTGTTACCTATCATCACATAAACACACTGCTATTGTTACATCTATCATCACATAAACACACTGCTATTGTTACCTCTATCATCACATAAACACACTGCTATTTTTACCTCTCATTACATAAACACACTGCTATTGTTACATCTATCATCACATAAACACACTGCTATTGTTACCTCTATCATCACATAAACACACTGCTATTGTTACATCTATCATTACATAAACACACTGCTATTGTTACATCTATCATCACATAAACACACTGCTATTGTTACCTCTATCATTACATAAACACACTGCTATTGTTACATCTATCATTACATAAACACACTGCTATTGTTACCTCTCATCACATAAACACACTGCTATTGTTACATCTATCATTACATAAACACACTGCTATTGTTACATCTATCATCACATAAACACACTGCTATTGTTACATCTATCATCACATAAACACACTGCTATTGTTACCTCTCATCACATAAACACACTGCTATTGTTACATCTATCATCACATAAACACACTGCTATTGTTACATCTCATTACATAAACACACTGCTATTGTTACCTCTCATTACATAAACACACTGATATTGTTACCTCTCATCACATAAACACCCTGCTATTGTTACATCTCATCACATAAACACACTGCTATTGTTACCTCTCATCACATAAACACACTGCTATTGTTACCTCTATCATCACATAAACACACTGCTATTGTTACCTCTATCATCACATAAACACACTGCTATTGTTACATCTATCATCACATAAACACACTGCTATTGTTACCTCTATCATCACATAAACACACTGCTATTGTTACCTCTATCATCACATAAACACACTGCTATTTTTACCTCTCATTACATAAACACACTGCTATTGTTACATCTATCATCACATAAACACACTGCTATTGTTACCTCTATCATTACATAAACACACTGCTATTGTTACATCTATCATTACATAAACACACTGCTATTGTTACCTCTCATCACATAAACACACTGCTATTGTTACATCTATCATTACATAAACACACTGCTATTGTTACATCTATCATCACATAAACACACTGCTATTGTTACATCTATCATCACATAAACACACTGCTATTGTTACCTCTCATCACATAAACACACTGCTATTGTTACATCTATCATCACATAAACACACTGCTATTGTTACATCTCATTACATAAACACACTGCTATTGTTACCTCTCATTACATAAACACACTGCTATTGTTACCTCTCATCAAATAAACACCCTGCTATTGTTACATCTCATCACATAAACACACTGCTATTGTTACCTCTCATTAAATAAACACACTGCAATTGTTACCTCTCATCACATAAACACACTGCTATTGTTACCTCTCATTACATAAACACACTGCTATTGTTACCTCTCATTACATAAACACACTGCTATTGTTACCTCTATCATCACATAAACACACTGCTATTGTTACATCTATCATCACATAAACACACTGCTATTGTTACATCTATCATTACATAAACACACTGCTATTGTTACATCTATCATCACATAAACACACTGCTATTGTTACATCTATCATCACATAAACACACTGCTATTGTTACATCTATCATCACATAAACACACTGCTATTGTTACCTGTCATCACATAAACACACTGCTATTGTTACATCTATCATCACATAAACACACTGCTATTGTTACATCTCATTACATAAACACACTGCTATTGTTACCTCTCATTACATAAACACACTGCTATTGTTACCTCTCATCACATAAACACCCTGCTATTGTTACATCTCATCACATAAACACACTGCTATTGTTACCTCTCATTACATAAACACACTGCTATTGTTACCTCTATCATCACATAAACACACTGCTATTGTTACCTATCATCACATAAACACACTGCTATTGTTACATCTATCATCACATAAACACACTGCTATTGTTACCTCTATCATCACATAAACACACTGCTATTGTTACCTCTATCATCACATAAACACACTGCTATTTTTACCTCTCATTACATAAACACACTGCTATTGTTACATCTATCATCACATAAACACACTGCTATTGTTACCTCTATCATTACATAAACACACTGCTATTGTTACATCTATCATTACATAAACACACTGCTATTGTTACCTCTCATCACATAAACACACTGCTATTGTTACATCTATCATTACATAAACACACTGCTATTGTTACATCTATCATCACATAAACACACTGCTATTGTTACATCTATCATCACATAAACACACTGCTATTGTTACCTCTCATCACATAAACACACTGCTATTGTTACATCTATCATCACATAAACACACTGCTATTGTTACATCTCATTACATAAACACACTGCTATTGTTACCTCTCATTACATAAACACACTGCTATTGTTACCTCTCATCACATAAACACCCTGCTATTGTTACATCTCATCACATAAACACACTGCTATTGTTACCTCTCATTAAATAAACACACTGCTATTGTTACCTCTCATCACATAAACACACTGCTATTGTTACATCTATCATCACATAAACACACTGCTATTGTTACCTCTATCATTACCTAAACACACTGCTATTGTTACCTCTCATTACATAAACACACTGCTATTGTTACCTCTCATTACATAAACACACTGCTATTGTTACCTCTATCATCACATAAACACACTGCTATTGTTACATCTATCATCACATAAACACACTTCTATTGTTACATCTATCATTACATAAACACACTGCTATTGTTACATCTATCATCACATAAACACACTGCTATTGTTACATCTATCATCACATAAACACACTGCTATTGTTACCTCTCATTACATAAACACACTGCTATTGTTACCTCTATCATCACATAAACACACTGCTATTGTTACATCTATTATTACATAAACACACTGCTATTATTACATCTATCATCACATAAACACACTGCTATTGTTACATCTATCATTACATAAACACACTGATATTGTTACCTCTCATCACATAAACACCCTGCTATTGTTACATCTCATCACATAAACACACTGCTATTGTTACCTCTCATCACATAAACACACTGCTATTGTTACCTCTATCATCACATAAACACACTGCTATTGTTACCTCTATCATCACATAAACACACTGCTATTGTTACATCTATCATCACATAAACACACTGCTATTGTTACCTCTATCATCACATAAACACACTGCTATTGTTACCTCTATCATCACATAAACACACTGCTATTTTTACCTCTCATTACATAAACACACTGCTATTGTTACATCTATCATCACATAAACACACTGCTATTGTTATCTCTATCATTACATAAACACACTGCTATTGTTACATCTATCATCACATAAACACACTGCTATTGTTACCTCTCATCACATAAACACACTGCTATTGTTACCTCTCATCACATAAACACACTGCTATTGTTACATCTATCATTACATAAACACACTGCTATTGTTACATCTATCATCACATAAACACACTGCTATTGTTACATCTATCATCACATAAACACACTGCTATTGTTACATCTATCATCACATAAACACACTGCTATTGTTACCTCTCATCACATAAACACACTGCTATTGTTACCTCTATCATCACATAAACACACTGCTATTGTTACCTATCATCACATAAACACACTGCTATTGTTACCTCTCATCACATAAACACACTGCTATTGTTACATCTATCATTACATAAACACACTGCTATTGTTACATCTATCATCACATAAACACACTGCTATTGTTACATCTATCATCACATAAACACACTGCTATTGTTACCTCTCATCACATAAACACACTGCTATTGTTACCTCTATCATCACATAAACACACTGCTATTGTTACCTATCATCACATAAACACACTGCTATTGTTACATCTATCATCACATAAACACACTGCTATTGTTACCTCTATCATCACATAAACACACTGCTATTGTTACCTCTATCATCACATAAACACACTGCTATTGTTACCTCTCATTACATAAACACACTGCTATTGTTACATCTATCATCACATAAACACACTGCTATTGTTACCTCTATCATTACATAAACACACTGCTATTGTTACATCTATCATTACATAAACACACTGCTATTGTTACCTCTCATCACATAAACACACTGCTATTGTTACATCTATCATTACATAAACACACTGCTATTGTTACATCTATCATCACAGAAACACACTGCTATTGTTACATCTATCATCACATAAACACACTGCTATTGTTACCTCTCATCACATAAACACACTGCTATTGTTACATCTATCATCACATAAACACACTGCTATTGTTACCTCTCATTACATAAACACACTGCTATTGTTACCTCTCATCACATAAACACCCTGCTATTGTTACATCTCATCACATAAACACACTGCTATTGTTACCTCTCATTACATAAACACACTGCTATTGTTACCTCTCATCACATAAACACACTGCTATTGTTACCTCTCATTACATAAACACACTGCTATTGTTACCTCTCATTACATAAACACACTGCTATTGTTACCTCTATCATCACATAAACACACTGCTATTGTTACATCTATCATCACATAAACACACTTCTATTGTTACATCTATCATTACATAAACACACTGCTATTGTTACATCTATCATCACATAAACACACTGCTATTGTTACATCTATCATCACATAAACACACTGCTATTGTTACCTCTCATTACATAAACACACTGCTATTGTTACCTCTATCATCACATAAACACACTGCTATTGTTACATCTATTATTACATAAACACACTGCTATTATTACATCTATCATCACATAAACACACTGCTATTGTTACATCTATCATTACATAAACACACTGCTATTGTTACCTCTATCATCACATAAACACACTGCTATTGTTACATCTATTATTACATGAACACACTGCTATTGTTACATCTATCATCACATAAACACACTGCTATTGTTACATCTATCATCACATAAACACACTGCTATTGTTACATCTATCATCACATAAACACACTGCTATTGTTACATCTATCATTACATAAACACACTGCTATTGTTACATCTATCATTACATAAACACACTGCTATTGTTACATCTATCATCACATAAACACACTGCTATTGTTACATCTATCATTACATAAACACACTGCTATTGTTACATCTATCATTACATAAACACACTGCTATTGTTACATCTATCATCACATAAACACACTGCTATTGTTACATCTATCATCACATAAACACACTGCTATTGTTACATTATCATTGCATAAACACACTGCTATTGTTACCTCTCATTACATAAACACACTGCTATTGTTACATCTATCATTACATAAACACACTGCTATTGTTACATCTATCATCACATAAACACACTGCTATTGTTACCTCTCATCACATAAACACACTGCTATTGTTACATCTATCATTACATAAACACACTGCTATTGTTACCTCTATCATTACATAAACACACTGCTATTGTTACATCTATCATTACATAAACACACTGCTATTGTTACATCACATAAACACACTGCTATTGTTACATCTATCATCACATAAACACACTGCTATTGTTACCTCTATCATTACATAAACACACTGCTATTGTTACATCTATCATCACATAAACACACTGCTATTGTTACCTCTATCATTACATAAACACACTGCTATTGTTACATCTATCATCACATAAACACACTGCTATTGTTACATCTATCATTACATAAACACACTGCTATTGTTACATCTATCATCACATAAACACACTGCTATTGTTACCTCTATCATCACACAAACACACTGCTATTGTTACCTCTCATCACACAAACACACTGTTATTGTTACCTCTCATCACATAAACACACTGCTATTGTTACATCTATCATTACATAAACACACTGCTATTGTTACCTCGCATCACATAAACACACTGCTATTGTTACATCTATCATCACATAAACACACTGCTATTGTTTCCTCTCATTACATAAACACACTGCTATTGTTACCTCTCATTACATAAACACACTGCTATTGTTACATCTATTATTACATAAACACACTGCTATTGTTACATCTATCATCACATAAACACACTGCTATTGTTACCTCTCATCACATAAACACACTGCTATTGTTACCTCTCATCACATAAACACACTGCTATTGTTACATCTATCATTACATAAACACACTGCTATTGTTACATCTATCATCACATAAACACACTGCTATTGTTACATCTATCATCACATAAACACACTGCTATTGTTACATCTATCATCACATAAACACACTGCTATTGTTACCTCTCATCACATAAACACACTGCTATTGTTACCTCTATCATCACATAAACACACTGCTATTGTTACCTATCATCACATAAACACACTGCTATTGTTACATCTATCATCACATAAACACACTGCTATTGTTACCTCTATCATCACATAAACACACTGCTATTTTTACCTCTCATTACATAAACACACTGCTATTGTTACATCTATCATCACATAAACACACTGCTATTGTTACCTCTATCATTACATAAACACACTGCTATTGTTACATCTATCATTACATAAACACACTGCTATTGTTACCTCTCATCACATAAACACACTGCTATTGTTACATCTATCATTACATAAACACACTGCTATTGTTACATCTATCATCACATAAACACACTGCTATTGTTACATCTATCATCACATAAACACACTGCTATTGTTACCTCTCATCACATAAACACACTGCTATTGTTACATCTATCATCACATAAACACACTGCTATTGTTACATCTCATTACATAAACACACTGCTATTGTTACCTCTCATTACATAAACACACTGATATTGTTACCTCTCATCACATAAACACCCTGCTATTGTTACATCTCATCACATAAACACACTGCTATTGTTACCTCTCATCACATAAACACACTGCTATTGTTACCTCTATCATCACATAAACACACTGCTATTGTTACCTCTATCATCACATAAACACACTGCTATTGTTACATCTATCATCACATAAACACACTGCTATTGTTACCTCTATCATCACATAAACACACTGCTATTGTTACCTCTATCATCACATAAACACACTGCTATTTTTACCTCTCATTACATAAACACACTGCTATTGTTACATCTATCATCACATAAACACACTGCTATTGTTACCTCTATCATTACATAAACACACTGCTATTGTTACATCTATCATTACATAAACACACTGCTATTGTTACCTCTCATCACATAAACACACTGCTATTGTTACATCTATCATTACATAAACACACTGCTATTGTTACATCTATCATCACATAAACACACTGCTATTGTTACATCTATCATCACATAAACACACTGCTATTGTTACCTCTCATCACATAAACACACTGCTATTGTTACATCTATCATCACATAAACACACTGCTATTGTTACATCTCATTACATAAACACACTGCTATTGTTACCTCTCATTACATAAACACACTGCTATTGTTACCTCTCATCAAATAAACACCCTGCTATTGTTACATCTCATCACATAAACACACTGCTATTGTTACCTCTCATTAAATAAACACACTGCAATTGTTACCTCTCATCACATAAACACACTGCTATTGTTACCTCTCATTACATAAACACACTGCTATTGTTACCTCTCATTACATAAACACACTGCTATTGTTACCTCTATCATCACATAAACACACTGCTATTGTTACATCTATCATCACATAAACACACTGCTATTGTTACATCTATCATTACATAAACACACTGCTATTGTTACATCTATCATCACATAAACACACTGCTATTGTTACATCTATCATCACATAAACACACTGCTATTGTTACATCTATCATCACATAAACACACTGCTATTGTTACCTGTCATCACATAAACACACTGCTATTGTTACATCTATCATCACATAAACACACTGCTATTGTTACATCTCATTACATAAACACACTGCTATTGTTACCTCTCATTACATAAACACACTGCTATTGTTACCTCTCATCACATAAACACCCTGCTATTGTTACATCTCATCACATAAACACACTGCTATTGTTACCTCTCATTACATAAACACACTGCTATTGTTACCTCTATCATCACATAAACACACTGCTATTGTTACCTATCATCACATAAACACACTGCTATTGTTACATCTATCATCACATAAACACACTGCTATTGTTACCTCTATCATCACATAAACACACTGCTATTGTTACCTCTATCATCACATAAACACACTGCTATTTTTACCTCTCATTACATAAACACACTGCTATTGTTACATCTATCATCACATAAACACACTGCTATTGTTACCTCTATCATTACATAAACACACTGCTATTGTTACATCTATCATTACATAAACACACTGCTATTGTTACCTCTCATCACATAAACACACTGCTATTGTTACATCTATCATTACATAAACACACTGCTATTGTTACATCTATCATCACATAAACACACTGCTATTGTTACATCTATCATCACATAAACACACTGCTATTGTTACCTCTCATCACATAAACACACTGCTATTGTTACATCTATCATCACATAAACACACTGCTATTGTTACATCTCATTACATAAACACACTGCTATTGTTACCTCTCATTACATAAACACACTGCTATTGTTACCTCTCATCACATAAACACCCTGCTATTGTTACATCTCATCACATAAACACACTGCTATTGTTACCTCTCATTAAATAAACACACTGCTATTGTTACCTCTCATCACATAAACACACTGCTATTGTTACATCTATCATCACATAAACACACTGCTATTGTTACCTCTATCATTACCTAAACACACTGCTATTGTTACCTCTCATTACATAAACACACTGCTATTGTTACCTCTCATTACATAAACACACTGCTATTGTTACCTCTATCATCACATAAACACACTGCTATTGTTACATCTATCATCACATAAACACACTTCTATTGTTACATCTATCATTACATAAACACACTGCTATTGTTACATCTATCATCACATAAACACACTGCTATTGTTACATCTATCATCACATAAACACACTGCTATTGTTACCTCTCATTACATAAACACACTGCTATTGTTACCTCTATCATCACATAAACACACTGCTATTGTTACATCTATTATTACATAAACACACTGCTATTATTACATCTATCATCACATAAACACACTGCTATTGTTACATCTATCATTACATAAACACACTGCTATTGTTACCTCTATCATCACATAAACACACTGCTATTGTTACATCTATTATTACATGAACACACTGCTATTGTTACATCTATCATCACATAAACACACTGCTATTGTTACATCTATCATCACATAAACACACTGCTATTGTTACATCTATCATCACATAAACACACTGCTATTGTTACATCTATCATTACATAAACACACTGCTATTGTTACATCTATCATTACATAAACACACTGCTATTGTTACATCTATCATCACATAAACACACTGCTATTGTTACATCTATCATTACATAAACACACTGCTATTGTTACATCTATCATTACATAAACACACTGCTATAGTTACATCTATCATCACATAAACACACTGCTATTGTTACATCTATCATCACATAAACACACTGCTATTGTTACATCTATCATTGCATAAACACACTGCTATTGTTACCTCTCATTGCATAAACACACTGCTATTGTTACCTCTCATTACATAAACACACTGCTATTGTTACATCTATCATCACATAAACACACTGCTATTGTTACCTCTCATCACATAAACACACTGCTATTGTTACATCTATCATTACATAAACACACTGCTATTGTTACCTCTATCATTACATAAACACACTGCTATTGTTACATCTATCATTACATAAACACACTGCTATTGTTACATCACATAAACACACTGCTATTGTTACATCTATCATCACATAAACACACTGCTATTGTTACCTCTATCATTACATAAACACACTGCTATTGTTACATCTATCATCACATAAACACACTGCTATTGTTACCTCTATCATTACATAAACACACTGCTATTGTTACCTATATCATTACATAAACACACTGCTATTGTTACATCTATCATCACATAAACACACTGCTATTGTTACCTCTATCATCACACAAACACACTGCTATTGTTACCTCTCATCACACAAACACACTGTTATTGTTACCTCTCATCACATAAACACACTGCTATTGTTACATCTATCATTACATAAACACACTGCTATTGTTACCTCGCATCACATAAACACACTGCTATTGTTACATCTATCATCACATAAACACACTGCTATTGTTTCCTCTCATTACATAAACACACTGCTATTGTTACATCTATTATTACATAAACACACTGCTATTGTTACATCTATCATCACATAAACACACTGCTATTGTTACCTCTCATCACATAAACACACTGCTATTGTTACCTCTCATCACATAAACACACTGCTATTGTTACATCTATCATTACATAAACACACTGCTATTGTTACATCTATCATCACATAAACACACTGCTATTGTTACATCTATCATCACATAAACACACTGCTATTGTTACCTCTCATCACATAAACACACTGCTATTGTTACCTCTATCATCACATAAACACACTGCTATTGTTACCTCTCATCACATAAACACACTGCTATTGTTACATCTATCATTACATAAACACACTGCTATTGTTACCTCTATCATTACATAAACACACTGCTATTGTTACATCTATCATTACATAAACACACTGCTATTGTTACATC
This sequence comes from Salmo salar, assembly GCF_965601325.2. Classification (NCBI taxonomy): domain Eukaryota; kingdom Metazoa; phylum Chordata; class Actinopteri; order Salmoniformes; family Salmonidae; genus Salmo; species Salmo salar. Next base: position 50,281,028 of record NC_138313.1, on the reverse strand, counting down.
ACATAAACACACTGCTATTGTTACATCTATCATCACATAAACACACTGCTATTGTTACCTCTGTCATTACATAAACACACTGCTATTGTTACATCTATCATCACATAAACACACTGCTATTGTTACCTCTATCATTACATAAACACACTGCTATTGTTACATCTATCATCACATAAACACACTGCTATTGTTACCTATATCATTACATAAACACACTGCTATTGTTACATCTATCATCACATAAACACACTGCTATTGTTACCTCTATCATCACACAAACACACTGCTATTGTTACCTCTCATCACACAAACACACTGTTATTGTTACCTCTCATCACATAAACACACTGCTATTGTTACATCTATCATTACATAAACACACTGCTATTGTTACTTCGCATCACATAAACACACTGCTATTGTTACATCTATCATCACATAAACACACTGCTATTGTTTCCTCTCATCACATAAACACACTGCTATTGTTACCTCTATCATCACATAAACACACTGCTATTGTTACCTATCATCACATAAACACACTGCTATTGTTACATCTATCATCACATAAACACACTGCTATTGTTACCTCTATCATCACATAAACACACTGCTATTGTTACCTCTATCATCACATAAACACACTGCTATTTTTACCTCTCATTACATAAACACACTGCTATTGTTACATCTATCATCACATAAACACACTGCTATTGTTACCTCTATCATTACATAAACACACTGCTATTGTTACATCTATCATTACATAAACACACTGCTATTGTTACCTCTCATCACATAAACACACTGCTATTGTTACATCTATCATTACATAAACACACTGCTATTGTTACATCTATCATCACATAAACACACTGCTATTGTTACATCTATCATCACATAAACACACTGCTATTGTTACCTCTCATCACATAAACACACTGCTATTGTTACATCTATCATCACATAAACACACTGCTATTGTTACATCTCATTACATAAACACACTGCTATTGTTACCTCTCATTACATAAACACACTGATATTGTTACCTCTCATCACATAAACACCCTGCTATTGTTACATCTCATCACATAAACACACTGCTATTGTTACCTCTCATCACATAAACACACTGCTATTGTTACCTCTATCATCACATAAACACACTGCTATTGTTACATCTATCATCACATAAACACACTGCTATTGTTACATCTATCATCACATAAACACACTGCTATTGTTACCTCTATCATCACATAAACACACTGCTATTGTTACCTCTATCATCACATAAACACACTGCTATTTTTACCTCTCATTACATAAACACACTGCTATTGTTACATCTATCATCACATAAACACACTGCTATTGTTACCTCTATCATTACATAAACACACTGCTATTGTTACATCTATCATTACATAAACACACTGCTATTGTTACCTCTCATCACATAAACACACTGCTATTGTTACATCTATCATTACATAAAAACACTGCTATTGTTACATCTATCATCACATAAACACACTGCTATTGTTACATCTATCATCACATAAACACACTGCTATTGTTACCTCTCATCACATAAACACACTGCTATTGTTACATCTATCATCACATAAACACACTGCTATTGTTACATCTCATTACATAAACACACTGCTATTGTTACCTCTCATTACATAAACACAATGCTATTGTTACCTCTCATCAAATAAACACCCTGCTATTGTTACATCTCATCACATAAACACACTGCTATTGTTACCTCTCATTAAATAAACACACTGCAATTGTTACCTCTCATCACATAAACACACTGCTATTGTTACCTCTCATTACATAAACACACTGCTATTGTTACCTCTCATTACATAAACACACTGCTATTGTTACCTCTATCATCACATAAACACACTGCTATTGTTACATCTATCATCACATAAACACACTGCTATTGTTACATCTATCATTACATAAACACCCTGCTATTGTTACATCTATCATCACATAAACACACTGCTATTGTTACATCTATCATCACATAAACACACTGCTATTGTTACATCTATCATCACATAAACACACTGCTATTGTTACCTGTCATCACATAAACACACTGCTATTGTTACATCTATCATCACATAAACACACTGCTATTGTTACATCTCATTACATAAACACACTGCTATTGTTACCTCTCATTACATAAACACACTGCTATTGTTACCTCTCATCACATAAACACCCTGCTATTGTTACATCTCATCACATAAACACACTGCTATTGTTACCTCTCATTACATAAACACACTGCTATTGTTACCTCTATCATCACATAAACACACTGCTATTGTTACCTATCATCACATAAACACACTGCTATTGTTACATCTATCATCACATAAACACACTGCTATTGTTACCTCTATCATCACATAAACACACTGCTATTGTTACCTCTATCATCACATAAACACACTGCTATTTTTACCTCTCATTACATAAACACACTGCTATTGTTACATCTATCATCACATAAACACACTGCTATTGTTACCTCTATCATTACATAAACACACTGCTATTGTTACATCTATCATTACATAAACACACTGCTATTGTTACCTCTCATCACATAAACACACTGCTATTGTTACATCTATCATTACATAAACACACTGCTATTGTTACATCTATCATCACATAAACACACTGCTATTGTTACATCTATCATCACATAAACATACTGCTATTGTTACCTCTCATCACATAAACACACTGCTATTGTTACATCTATCATCACATAAACACACTGCTATTGTTACATCTCATTACATAAACACCCTGCTATTGTTACATCTCATCACATAAACACACTGCTATTGTTACCTCTCATTAAATAAACACACTGCTATTGTTACCTCTCATCACATAAACACACTGCTATTGTTACCTCTCATTACATAAACTCACTGCTATTGTTACCTCTCATTACATAAACACACTGCTATTGTTACCTCTCATCACATAAACACCCTGCTATTGTTACATCTCATCACATAAACACACTGCTATTGTTACCTCTCATTAAATAAACACACTGCTATTGTTACCTCTCATCACATAAACACACTGCTATTGTTACCTCTCATTACATAAACACACTGCTATTGTTACCTCTCATTACATAAACACACTGCTATTGTTACCTCTATCATCACATAAACACACTGCTATTGTTACATCTATCATCACATAAACACACTTCTATTGTTACATCTATCATTACATAAACACACTGCTATTGTTACATCTATCATCACATAAACACACTGCTATTGTTACATCTATCATCACATAAACACACTGCAATTGTTACCTCTCATTACATAAACACACTGCTATTGTTACCTCTATCATCACATAAACACACTGCTATTGTTACATCTATTATTACATAAACACACTGCTATTATTACATCTATCATCACATAAACACACTGCTATTGTTACATCTATCATTACATAAACACACTGCTATTGTTACCTCTCATCACATAAACACACTGCTATTGTTACCTCTATCATCACATAAACACACTGCTATTGTTACATCTATTATTACATAAACACACTGCTATTGTTACATCTATCATTACATAAACACACTGCTATTGTTACATCTATCATTACATAAACACACTGCTATTGTTACATCTATCATCACATAAACACACTGCTATTGTTACATCTATCATCACATAAACACACTGCTATTGTTACATCTATCATTGCATAAACACACTGCTATTGTTACCTCTCATTACATAAACACACTGCTATTGTTACATCTATCATTACATAAACACACTGCTATTGTTACATCTATCATCACATAAACACACTGCTATTGTTACCTCTCATCACATAAACACACTGCTATTGTTACATCTATCATTACATAAACACACTGCTATTGTTACCTCTATCATTACATAAACACACTGCTATTGTTACATCTATCATTACATAAACACACTGCTATTGTTACATCACATAAACACACTGCTATTGTTACATCTATCATCACATAAACACACTGCTATTGTTACCTCTATCATTACATAAACACACTGCTATTGTTACATCTATCATCACATAAACACACTGCTATTGTTACCTCTATCATTACATAAACACACTGCTATTGTTACATCTATCATCACATAAACACACTGCTATTGTTACCTATATCATTACATAAACACACTGCTATTGTTACATCTATCATCACATAAACACACTGCTATTGTTACCTCTATCATCACACAAACACACTGCTATTGTTACCTCTCATCACACAAACACACTGTTATTGTTACCTCTCATCACATAAACACACTGCTATTGTTACATCTATCATTACATAAACACACTGCTATTGTTACCTCGCATCACATAAACACACTGCTATTGTTACATCTATCATCACATAAACACACTGCTATTGTTTCCTCTCATTACATTAACACACTGCTATTGTTACCTCTCATTACATAAACACACTGCTATTGTTACATCTATTATTACATAAACACACTGCTATTGTTACATCTATCATCACATAAACACACTGCTATTGTTACCTCTCATCACATAAACACACTGCTATTGTTACCTCTCATCACATAAACACACTGCTATTGTTACATCTATCATTACATAAACACACTGCTATTGTTACATCTATCATCACATAAACACACTGCTATTGTTACATCTATCATCACATAAACACACTGCTATTGTTACCTCTCATCACATAAACACACTGCTATTGTTACCTCTATCATCACATAAACACACTGCTATTGTTACATCTATCATTACATAAACACACTGCTATTGTTACATCTATCATCACATAAACACACTGCTATTGTTACATCTATCATCACATAAACACACTGCTATTGTTACCTCTCATCACATAAACACACTGCTATTGTTACATCTATCATCACATAAACACACTGCTATTGTTACATCTCATTACATAAACACACTGCTATTGTTACCTCTCATTACATAAACACACTGATATTGTTACCTCTCATCACATAAACACCCTGCTATTGTTACATCTCATCACATAAACACACTGCTATTGTTACCTCTCATCACATAAACACACTGCTATTGTTACCTCTATCATCACATAAACACACTGCTATTGTTACCTATCATCACATAAACACACTGCTATTGTTACATCTATCATCACATAAACACACTGCTATTGTTACCTCTATCATCACATAAACACACTGCTATTGTTACCTCTATCATCACATAAACACACTGCTATTTTTACCTCTCATTACATAAACACACTGCTATTGTTACATCTATCATCACATAAACACACTGCTATTGTTACCTCTATCATTACATAAACACACTGCTATTGTTACATCTATCATTACATAAACACACTGCTATTGTTACCTCTCATCACATAAACACACTGCTATTGTTACATCTATCATTACATAAAAACACTGCTATTGTTACATCTATCATCACATAAACACACTGCTATTGTTACATCTATCATCACATAAACACACTGCTATTGTTACCTCTCATCACATAAACACACTGCTATTGTTACATCTATCATCACATAAACACACTGCTATTGTTACATCTCATTACATAAACACACTGCTATTGTTACCTCTCATTACATAAACACACTGCTATTGTTACCTCTCATCAAATAAACACCCTGCTATTGTTACATCTCATCACATAAACACACTGCTATTGTTACCTCTCATTAAATAAACACACTGCAATTGTTACCTCTCATCACATAAACACACTGCTATTGTTACCTCTCATTACATAAACACACTGCTATTGTTACCTCTCATTACATAAACACACTGCTATTGTTACCTCTATCATCACATAAACAAACTGCTATTGTTACATCTATCATCACATAAACACACTGCTATTGTTACATCTATCATTACATAAACACACTGCTATTGTTACATCTATCATCACATAAACACACTGCTATTGTTACATCTATCATCACATAAACACACTGCTATTGTTACATCTATCATCACATAAACACACTGCTATTGTTACCTGTCATCACATAAACACACTGCTATTGTTACATCTATCATCACATAAACACACTGCTATTGTTACATCTCATTACATAAACACACTGCTATTGTTACCTCTCATTACATAAACACACTGCTATTGTTACCTCTCATCACATAAACACCCTGCTATTGTTACATCTCATCACATAAACACACTGCTATTGTTACCTCTCATTACATAAACACACTGCTATTGTTACCTCTATCATCACATAAACACACTGCTATTGTTACATCTATCATCACATAAACACACTGCTATTGTTACATCTATCATTACATAAACACACTGCTATTGTTACATCTATCATCACATAAACACACTGCTATTGTTACATCTATCATCACATAAACACACTGCTATTGTTACATCTATCATCACATAAACACACTGCTATTGTTACATCTATCATCACATAAACACACTGCTATTGTTACCTCTCATTACATAAACACACTGCTATTGTTACATCTATCATTACATAAACACACTGCTATTGTTACATCTATCATCACATAAACACACTGCTATTGTTACATCTATCATCACATAAACACACTGCTATTGTTACATCTATCATCACATAAACACACTGCTATTGTTACATCTATCATCACATAAACACACTGCTATTGTTACATCTATCATCACATAAACACACTGCTATTGTTACATCTATCATCACATAAACACACTGCTATTGTTACATCTATCATTACATAAACACACTGCTATTGTTACCTCTCATTACATAAACACACTGCTATTGTTACCTCTATCATCACATAAACACACTGCTATTGTTACATCTATCATTACATAAACACACTGCTATTGTTACATCTATCATCACATAAACACACTGCTATTGTTACCTCTCATCACATAAACACACTGCTATTGTTACATCTATCATTACATAAACACACTGCTATTGTTACCGCTATCATTACATAAACACACTGCTATTGTTACATCTATCATTACATAAACACACTGCTATTGTTACATCACATAAACACACTGCTATTGTTACATCTATCATTACATAAACACACTGCTATTGTTACATCTATCATCACATAAACACACTGCTATTGTTACATCTATCATCACATAAACACACTGCTATTGTTACATCTATCATCACATAAACACACTGCTATTGTTACATCTATCATTACATAAACACACTGCTATTGTTACCTCTCATTACATAAACACACTGCTATTGTTACCTCTATCATCACATAAACACACTGCTATTGTTACATCTATCATTACATAAACACACTGCTATTGTTACATCTATCATCACATAAACACACTGCTATTGTTACCTCTCATCACATAAACACACTGCTATTGTTACATCTATCATTACATAAACACACTGCTATTGTTACCGCTATCATTACATAAACACACTGCTATTGTTACATCTATCATTACATAAACACACTGCTATTGTTACATTACATAAACACACTGCTATTGTTACATCTATCATCACATAAACACACTGCTATTGTTTCCTCTCATTACATAAACACACTGCTATTGTTACCTCTCATTACATAAACACACTGCTATTGTTAAATCTATTATTACATAAACACACTGCTATTGTTACCTGTCATCACATAAACACACTGCTATTGTTAAATCTATCATCACATAAACACACTGCTATTGTTACCTGTCATCACATAAACACACTGCTATTGTTACATCTATCATCACATAAACACACTGCTATTGTTACATCTCATTACATAAACACACTGCTATTGTTACCTCTCATTACATAAACACACTGCTATTGTTACCTCTCATCACATAAACACCCTGCTATTGTTACATCTCATCACATAAACACACTGCTATTGTTACCTCTCATTACATAAACACACTGCTATTGTTACCTCTATCATCACATAAACACACTGCTATTGTTACATCTATCATCACATAAACACACTGCTATTGTTACATCTATCATTACATAAACACACTGCTATTGTTACATCTATCATCACATAAACACACTGCTATTGTTACGTCTATCATCACATAAACACACTGCTATTGTTACATCTATCATCACATAAACACACTGCTATTGTTACATCTATCATCACATAAACACACTGCTATTGTTACCTCTCATTACATAAACACACTGCTATTGTTACATCTATCATTACATAAACACACTGCTATTGTTACATCTATCATCACATAAACACACTGCTATTGTTACATCTATCATCACATAAACACACTGCTATTGTTACATCTATCATTACATAAACACACTGCTATTGTTACATCTATCATCACATAAACACACTGCTATTGTTACATCTATCATCACATAAACACACTGCTATTGTTACATCTATCATCACATAAACACACTGCTATTGTTACATCTATCATTACATAAACACACTGCTATTGTTACCTCTCATTACATAAACACACTGCTATTGTTACCTCTATCATCACATAAACACACTGCTATTGTTACATCTATCATTACATAAACACACTGCTATTGTTACATCTATCATCACATAAACACACTGCTATTGTTACCTCTCATCACATAAACACACTGCTATTGTTACATCTATCATTACATAAACACACTGCTATTGTTACCGCTATCATTACATAAACACACTGCTATTGTTACATCTATCATTACATAAACACACTGCTATTGTTACATCACATAAACACACTGCTATTGTTACATCTATCATTACATAAACACACTGCTATTGTTACATCTATCATCACATAAACACACTGCTATTGTTACATCTATCATCACATAAACACACTGCTATTGTTACATCTATCATCACATAAACACACTGCTATTGTTACATCTATCATTACATAAACACACTGCTATTGTTACCTCTCATTACATAAACACACTGCTATTGTTACCTCTATCATCACATAAACACACTGCTATTGTTACATCTATCATTACATAAACACACTGCTATTGTTACATCTATCATCACATAAACACACTGCTATTGTTACCTCTCATCACATAAACACACTGCTATTGTTACATCTATCATTACATAAACACACTGCTATTGTTACCGCTATCATTACATAAACACACTGCTATTGTTACATCTATCATTACATAAACACACTGCTATTGTTACATCACATAAACACACTGCTATTGTTACATCTATCATCACATAAACACACTGCTATTGTTTCCTCTCATTACATAAACACACTGCTATTGTTACCTCTCATTACATAAACACACTGCTATTGTTAAATCTATTATTACATAAACACACTGCTATTGTTACATCTATCATCACATAAACACACTGCTATTGTTACCTCTCATCACATAAACACACTGCTATTGTTACATCTATCATCACATAAACACACTGCTATTGTTACATCTATCATCACATAAACACACTGCTATTGTTACATCTATTATTACATAAACACACTGCTATTGTTACCTCTCATTACATAAACACACTGCTATTGTTACATCTATCATTACATAAACACACTGCTATTGTAACATCTATCATTACATAAACACACTGCTATTGTTACATCTATCATCACATAAACACACTGCTATTGTTACATCTATCATTACATAAACACACTGCTATTGTTACATCTATCATCACATAAACACACTGCTATTGTTACATCTATCATCACATAAACACACTGCTATTGTTACCTCTATCATTACATAAACACACTGCTATTGTTACATCTATCATTACATAAACACACTGCTATTGTTACATCTATCATTACATAAACACACTGCTATTGTTACCTCTCATCACATAAACACACTGCTATTGTTACCTCTCATCACATAAACACACTGCTATTGTTACATCTATCATTACATAAACACACTGCTATTGTTACATCTCATTACATAAACACACTGCTATTGTTACCTCTCATTACATAAACACACTGATATTGTTACCTCTCATCACATAAACACCCTGCTATTGTTACATCTCATCACATAAACACACTGCTATTGTTACCTCTCATCACATAAACACACTGCTATTGTTACCTCTATCATCACATAAACACACTGCTATTGTTACCTATCATCACATAAACACACTGCTATTGTTACATCTATCATTACATAAACACACTGCTATTGTTACCTCTATCATCACATAAACACACTGCTATTGTTACCTCTATCATCACATAAACACACTGCTATTTTTACCTCTCATTACATAAACACACTGCTATTGTTACATCTATCATCACATAAACACACTGCTATTGTTACCTCTATCATTACATAAACACACTGCTATTGTTACATCTATCATTACATAAACACACTGCTATTGTTACCTCTCATCACATAAACACACTGCTATTGTTACATCTATCATTACATAAACACACTGCTATTGTTACATCTATCATCACATAAACACACTGCTATTGTTACATCTATCATCACATAAACACACTGCTATTGTTACCTCTCATCACATAAACACACTGCTATTGTTACATCTATCATCACATAAACACACTGCTATTGTTACATCTCATTACATAAACACACTGCTATTGTTACCTCTCATTACATAAACACACTGCTATTGTTACCTCTCATCAAATAAACACCCTGCTATTGTTACATCTCATCACATAAACACACTGCTATTGTTACCTCTCATTAAATAAACACACTGCTATTGTTACCTCTCATCACATAAACACACTGCTATTGTTACCTCTCATTACATAAACACACTGCTATTGTTACCTCTCATTACATAAACACACTGCTATTGTTACCTCTATCATCACATAAACACACTGCTATTGTTACATCTATCATCACATAAACACACTGCTATTGTTACATCTATCATTACATAAACACACTGCTATTGTTACATCTATCATCACATAAACACACTGCTATTGTTACATCTATCATCACATAAACACACTGCTATTGTTACATCTATCATCACATAAACACACTGCTATTGTTACCTCTCATCACATAAACACACTGCTATTGTTACATCTATCATCACATAAACACACTGCTATTGTTACATCTCATTACATAAACACACTGCTATTGTTACCTCTCATTACATAAACACACTGCTATTGTTACCTCTCATCACATAAACACCCTGCTATTGTTACATCTCATCACATAAACACACTGCTATTGTTACCTCTCATTACATAAACACACTGCTATTGTTACCTCTATCATCACATAAACACACTGCTATTGTTACCTATCATCACATAAACACACTGCTATTGTTACATCTATCATCACATAAACACACTGCTATTGTTACCTCTATCATCACATAAACACACTGCTATTGTTACCTCTATCATCACATAAACACACTGCTATTTTTACCTCTCATTACATAAACACACTGCTATTGTTACATCTATCATCACATAAACACACTGCTATTGTTACCTCTATCATTACATAAACACACTGCTATTGTTACATCTATCATTACATAAACACACTGCTATTGTTACCTCTCATCACATAAACACACTGCTATTGTTACATCTATCATTAAATAAACACACTGCTATTGTTACATCTATCATCACATAAACACACTGCTATTGTTACATCTATCATCACATAAACACACTGCTATTGTTACCTCTCATCACATAAACACACTGCTATTGTTACATCTATCATCACATAAACACACTGCTATTGTTACATCTCATTACATAAACACACTCCTATTGTTACCTCTCATTACATAAACACACTGCTATTGTTACCTCTCATCACATAAACACCCTGCTATTGTTACATCTCATCACATAAACACACTGCTATTGTTACCTCTCATTAAATAAACACACTGCTATTGTTACCTCTCATCACATAAACACACTGCTATTGTTACCTCTCATTACATAAACACACTGCTATTGTTACCTCTCATTACATAAACACACTGATATTGTTACCTCTATCATCACATAAACACACTGCTATTGTTACATCTATCATCACATAAACACACTGCTATTGTTACATCTATCATTACATAAACACACTGCTATTGTTACATCTATCATCACATAAACACACTGCTATTGTTACATCTATCATCACATAAACACACTGCTATTGTTACATCTATCATCACATAAACACACTGCTATTGTTACATCTATCATCACATAAACACACTGCTATTGTTACCTCTCATTACATAAACACACTGCTATTGTTACATCTATCATCACATAAACACACTGCTATTGTTACATCTATCATCACATAAACACACTGCTATTGTTACATCTATCATTACATAAACACACTGCTATTGTTACATCTATCATCACATAAACACACTGCTATTGTTACATCTATCATCACATAAACACACTGCTATTTTTACATCTATCATCACATAAACACACTGCTATTGTTACATCTATCATTACATAAACACACTGCTATTGTTACCTCTCATTACATAAACACACTGCTATTGTTACCTCTATCATCACATAAACACACTGCTATTGTTACATCTATCATCACATAAACACACTGCTATTGTTACATCTATCATCACATAAACACACTGCTATTGTTACATCTATCATCACATAAACACACTGCTATTGTTACATCTATCATCACATAAACACACTGCTATTGTTACCTCTCATTACATAAACACACTGCTATTGTTACATCTATCATTACATAAACACAGTGCTATTGTTACATCTATCATTACATAAACACACTGCTATTGTTACATCTATCATCACATAAACACACTGCTATTGTTACATCTATCATCACATAAACACACTGCTATTGTTACATCTATCATCACATAAACACACTGCTATTGTTACATCTATCATCACATAAACACACTGCTATTGTTACCTCTATCATCACATAAACACACTGCTATTGTTACCTCTATCATCACATAAACACACTGCTATTGTTACCTCTCATTACATAAACACACTGCTATTGTTACATCTATCATCACATAAACACACTGCTATTGTTACCTCTATCATTACATAAACACACTGCTATTGTTACATCTATCATTACATAAACACACTGCTATTGTTACCTCTCATCACATAAACACACTGCTATTGTTACATCTATCATTACATAAACACACTGCTATTGTTACATCTATCATCACATAAACACACTGCTATTGTTACATCTATCATCACATAAACACACTGCTATTGTTACCTCTCATCACATAAACACACTGCTATTGTTACATCTATCATCACATAAACACACTGCTATTGTTACATATCATTACATAAACACACTGCTATTGTTACCTCTCATTACATAAACACACTGATATTGTTACCTCTCATCACATAAACACCTGCTATTGTTACATCTCATCACATAAACACACTGCTATTGTTACCTCTCATTAAATAAACACACTGCTATTGTTACCTCTCATCACATAAACACACTGCTATTGTTACCTCTCATTATATAAACACACTGCTATTGTTACCTCTCATTACATAAACACACTGCTATTGTTACCTCTATCATCACATAAACACACTGCTATTGTTACATCTATCATCACATAAACACACTGCTATTGTTACATCTATCATCACATAAACACACTGCTATTGTTACATCTATCATCACATAAACACACTGCTATTGTTACATCTATCATCACATAAACACACTGCTATTGTTACCTCTCATTACATAAACACACTGCTATTGTTACATCTATCATTACATAAACACAGTGCTATTGTTACATCTATCATTACATAAACACACTGCTATTGTTACATCTATCATCACATAAACACACTGCTATTGTTACATCTATCATCACATAAACACACTGCTATTGTTACATCTATCATCACATAAACACACTGCTATTGTTACCGCTATCATCACATAAACACACTGCTATTGTTACCTCTATCATCACATAAACACACTGCTATTGTTACCTCTCATTACATAAACACACTGCTATTGTTACATGTATCATCACATAAACACACTTCTATTGTTACCTCTATCATTACATAAACACACTGCTATTGTTACATCTATCATTACATAAACACACTGCTATTGTTACCTCTCATCACATAAACACACTGCTATTGTTACATCTATCATTACATAAACACACTGCTATTGTTACATCTATCATCACATAAACACACTGCTATTGTTACATCTATCATCACATAAACACACTGCTATTGTTACCTCTCATCACATAAACACACTGCTATTGTTACCTCTCATTAAATAAACACACTGCTATTGTTACCTCTCATCACATAAACACACTGCTATTGTTACCTCTCATTACATAAACACACTGCTATTGTTACCTCTCATTACATAAACACACTGCTATTGTTACCTCTATCATCACATAAACACACTGCTATTGTTACATCTCATTACATAAACACACTGCTATTGTTACCTCTCATTACATAAACACACTGATATTGTTACCTCTCATCACATAAACACCTGCTATTGTTACATCTCATCACATAAACACACTGCTATTGTTACATCTCATTACATAAACACACTGCTATTGTTACCTCTCATTACATAAACACACTGATATTGTTACCTCTCATCACATAAACACCTGCTATTGTTACATCTCATCACATAAACACACTGCTATTGTTACCTCTATCATCACATAAACACACTGCTATTGTTACATCTATCATCACATAAACACACTGCTATTGTTACATCTATCATCACATAAACACACTGCTATTGTTACATCTATCATTACATAAACACACTGCTATTGTTACCTCTCATTACATAAACACACTGCTATTGTTACATCTATTATTACATAAACACACTGCTATTGTTACATCTATCATCACATAAACACACTGCTATTGTTACCTCTCATCACATAAACACACTGCTATTGTTACCTCTCATCACATAAACACACTGCTATTGTTACCTCTCATTACATAAACACACTGCTATTGTTACATCTATCATCACATAAACACACTGCTATTGTTACATCTATCATCACATAAACAGACTGCTATTGTTACCTCTCATCACATAAACACACTGCTATTGTTACCTCTATCATCACATAAACACACTGCTATTGTTACCTATCATCACATAAACACACTGCTATTGTTACATCTATCATCACATAAACACACTGCTATTGTTACCTCTATCATCACATAAACACACTGCTATTGTTACCTCTATCATCACATAAACACACTGCTATTGTTACCTCTCATTACATAAACACACTGCTATTGTTACCTCTATCATTACATAAACACACTGCTATTGTTACATCTATCATTACATAAACACACTGCTATTGTTACCTCTCATCACATAAACACACTGCTATTGTTACATCTATCATTACATAAACACACTGCTATTGTTACATCTATCATCACATAAACACACTGCTATTGTTACATCTATCATCACATAAACACACTGCTATTGTTACCTCTCATCACATAAACACACTGCTATTGTTACATCTATCATCACATAAACACACTGCTATTGTTACATATCATTACATAAACACACTGCTATTGTTACCTCTCATTACATAAACACACTGATATTGTTACCTCTCATCACATAAACACCTGCTATTGTTACATCTCATCACATAAACACACTGCTATTGTTACCTCTCATTAAATAAACACACTGCTATTGTTACCTCTCATCACATAAACACACTGCTATTGTTACCTCTCATTACATAAACACACTGCTATTGTTACCTCTATCATTACATAAACACACTGCTATTGTTACATCTATCATCACATAAACACACTGCTATTGTTACATCTATCATCACATGAACACACTGCTATTGTTACATCTATCATCACATAAACACACTGCTATTGTTACATCTATCATCACATAAACACACTGCTATTGTTACCTCTCATTACATAAACACACTGCTATTGTTACATCTATCATTACATAAACACAGTGCTATTGTTACATCTATCATTACATAAACACACTGCTATTGTTACATCTATCATCACATAAACACACTGCTATTGTTACCTCTATCATCACATAAACACACTGCTATTGTTACCTCTCATTACATAAACACACTGCTATTGTTACCTCTATCATTACATAAACACACTGCTATTGTTACCTCTCATTACATAAACACACTGCTATTGTTACCTCTATCATTACATAAACACACTGCTATTGTTACATCTATCATTACATAAACACACTGCTATTGTTACATCACATAAACACACTGCTATTGTTACATCTATCATCACATAAACACACTGCTATTGTTTCCTCTCATTACATAAACACACTGCTATTGTTACCTCCTCATTACATATACACACTGCTATTGTTACATCTATTATTACATAAAAACACTGCTATTGTTACATCTATCATCACATAAACACACTGCTATTGTTACCTCTATCATCACATAAACACACTGCTATTGTTACCTCTATCATCACATAAACACACTGCTATTGTTACCTCTCATTACATAAACACACTGCTATTGTTACATCTATCATCACATAAACACACTGCTATTGTTACCTCTATCATTACATAAACACACTGCTATTGTTACATCTATCATTACATAAACACACTGCTATTGTTACCTCTCATCACATAAACACACTGCTATTGTTACATCTATCATTACATAAACACACTGCTATTGTTACATCTATCATCACATAAACACACTGCTATTGTTACATCTATCATCACATAAACACACTGCTATTGTTACCTCTCATCACATAAACACACTGCTATTGTTACATCTATCATCACATAAACACACTGCTATTGTTACATCTCATTACATAAACACACTGCTATTGTTACCTCTCATTACATAAACACACTGATATTGTTACCTCTCATCACATAAACACCTGCTATTGTTACATCTCATCACATAAACACACTGCTATTGTTACCTCTCATTAAATAAACACACTGCTATTGTTACCTCTCATCACATAAACACACTGCTATTGTTACCTCTCATTACATAAACACACTGCTATTGTTACCTCTCATTACATAAACACACTGCTATTGTTACCTCTATCATCACATAAACACACTGCTATTGTTACATCTATCATCACATAAACACACTGCTATTGTTACATCTATCATCACATAAACACACTGCTATTGTTACATCTATCATTACATAAACACACTGCTATTGTTACCTCTCATTACATAAACACACTGCTATTGTTACATCTATTATTACATAAACACACTGCTATTGTTACATCTATCATCACATAAACACACTGCTATTGTTACCTCTCATCACATAAACACACTGCTATTGTTACCTCTCATCACATAAACACACTGCTATTGTTACATCTATCATTACATAAACACACTGCTATTGTTACATCTATCATCACATAAACACACTGCTATTGTTACATCTATCATCACATAAACAGACTGCTATTGTTACCTCTCATCACATAAACACACTGCTATTGTTACCTCTATCATCACATAAACACACTGCTATTGTTACCTATCATCACATAAACACACTGCTATTGTTACATCTATCATCACATAAACACACTGCTATTGTTACCTCTATCATCACATAAACACACTGCTATTGTTACCTCTATCATCACATAAACACACTGCTATTGTTACCTCTCATTACATAAACACACTGCTATTGTTACATCTATCATCACATAAACACACTGCTATTGTTACCTCTATCATTACATAAACACACTGCTATTGTTACATCTATCATTACATAAACACACTGCTATTGTTACCTCTCATCACATAAACACACTGCTATTGTTACATCTATCATTACATAAACACACTGCTATTGTTACATCTATCATCACATAAACACACTGCTATTGTTACATCTATCATCACATAAACACACTGCTATTGTTACCTCTCATCACATAAACACACTGCTATTGTTACATCTATCATCACATAAACACACTGCTATTGTTACATATCATTACATAAACACACTGCTATTGTTACCTCTCATTACATAAACACACTGATATTGTTACCTCTCATCACATAAACACCTGCTATTGTTACATCTCATCACATAAACACACTGCTATTGTTACCTCTCATTAAATAAACACACTGCTATTGTTACCTCTCATCACATAAACACACTGCTATTGTTACCTCTCATTATATAAACACACTGCTATTGTTACCTCTCATTACATAAACACACTGCTATTGTTACCTCTATCATCACATAAACACACTGCTATTGTTACATCTATCATCACATAAACACACTGCTATTGTTACATCTATCATCACATAAACACACTGCTATTGTTACATCTATCATCACATAAACACACTGCTATTGTTACATCTATCATCACATAAACACACTGCTATTGTTACCTCTCATTACATAAACACACTGCTATTGTTACATCTATCATTACATAAACACAGTGCTATTGTTACATCTATCATTACATAAACACACTGCTATTGTTACATCTATCATCACATAAACACACTGCTATTGTTACATCTATCATCACATAAACACACTGCTATTGTTACATCTATCATCACATAAACACACTGCTATTGTTACCTCTATCATCACATAAACACACTGCTATTGTTACCTCTATCATCACATAAACACACTGCTATTGTTACCTCTCATTACATAAACACACTGCTATTGTTACATGTATCATCACATAAACACACTTCTATTGTTACCTCTATCATTACATAAACACACTGCTATTGTTACATCTATCATTACATAAACACACTGCTATTGTTACCTCTCATCACATAAACACACTGCTATTGTTACATCTATCATTACATAAACACACTGCTATTGTTACATCTATCATCACATAAACACACTGCTATTGTTACATCTATCATCACATAAACACACTGCTATTGTTACCTCTCATCACATAAACACACTGCTATTGTTACCTCTCATTAAATAAACACACTGCTATTGTTACCTCTCATCACATAAACACACTGCTATTGTTACCTCTCATTACATAAACACACTGCTATTGTTACCTCTCATTACATAAACACACTGCTATTGTTACCTCTATCATCACATAAACACACTGCTATTGTTACATCTCATTACATAAACACACTGCTATTGTTACCTCTCATTACATAAACACACTGATATTGTTACCTCTCATCACATAAACACCTGCTATTGTTACATCTCATCACATAAACACACTGCTATTGTTACATCTCATTACATAAACACACTGCTATTGTTACCTCTCATTACATAAACACACTGATATTGTTACCTCTCATCACATAAACACCTGCTATTGTTACATCTCATCACATAAACACACTGCTATTGTTACCTCTATCATCACATAAACACACTGCTATTGTTACATCTATCATCACATAAACACACTGCTATTGTTACATCTATCATCACATAAACACACTGCTATTGTTACATCTATCATTACATAAACACACTGCTATTGTTACCTCTCATTACATAAACACACTGCTATTGTTACATCTATTATTACATAAACACACTGCTATTGTTACATCTATCATCACATAAACACACTGCTATTGTTACCTCTCATCACATAAACACACTGCTATTGTTACCTCTCATCACATAAACACACTGCTATTGTTACCTCTCATTACATAAACACACTGCTATTGTTACATCTATCATCACATAAACACACTGCTATTGTTACATCTATCATCACATAAACAGACTGCTATTGTTACCTCTCATCACATAAACACACTGCTATTGTTACCTCTATCATCACATAAACACACTGCTATTGTTACCTATCATCACATAAACACACTGCTATTGTTACATCTATCATCACATAAACACACTGCTATTGTTACCTCTATCATCACATAAACACACTGCTATTGTTACCTCTATCATCACATAAACACACTGCTATTGTTACCTCTCATTACATAAACACACTGCTATTGTTACCTCTATCATTACATAAACACACTGCTATTGTTACATCTATCATTACATAAACACACTGCTATTGTTACCTCTCATCACATAAACACACTGCTATTGTTACATCTATCATTACATAAACACACTGCTATTGTTACATCTATCATCACATAAACACACTGCTATTGTTACATCTATCATCACATAAACACACTGCTATTGTTACCTCTCATCACATAAACACACTGCTATTGTTACATCTATCATCACATAAACACACTGCTATTGTTACATATCATTACATAAACACACTGCTATTGTTACCTCTCATTACATAAACACACTGATATTGTTACCTCTCATCACATAAACACCTGCTATTGTTACATCTCATCACATAAACACACTGCTATTGTTACCTCTCATTAAATAAACACACTGCTATTGTTACCTCTCATCACATAAACACACTGCTATTGTTACCTCTCATTACATAAACACACTGCTATTGTTACCTCTATCATTACATAAACACACTGCTATTGTTACATCTATCATCACATAAACACACTGCTATTGTTACATCTATCATCACATGAACACACTGCTATTGTTACATCTATCATCACATAAACACACTGCTATTGTTACATCTATCATCACATAAACACACTGCTATTGTTACCTCTCATTACATAAACACACTGCTATTGTTACATCTATCATTACATAAACACAGTGCTATTGTTACATCTATCATTACATAAACACACTGCTATTGTTACATCTATCATCACATAAACACACTGCTATTGTTACCTCTATCATCACATAAACACACTGCTATTGTTACCTCTCATTACATAAACACACTGCTATTGTTACCTCTATCATTACATAAACACACTGCTATTGTTACCTCTCATTACATAAACACACTGCTATTGTTACCTCTATCATTACATAAACACACTGCTATTGTTACATCTATCATTACATAAACACACTGCTATTGTTACATCACATAAACACACTGCTATTGTTACATCTATCATCACATAAACACACTGCTATTGTTTCCTCTCATTACATAAACACACTGCTATTGTTACCTCTCATTACATAAACACACTGCTATTGTTACATCTATTATTACATAAAAACACTGCTATTGTTACATCTATCATCACATAAACACACTGCTATTGTTACCTCTATCATCACATAAACACACTGCTATTGTTACCTCTATCATCACATAAACACACTGCTATTGTTACCTCTCATTACATAAACACACTGCTATTGTTACATCTATCATCACATAAACACACTGCTATTGTTACCTCTATCATTACATAAACACACTGCTATTGTTACATCTATCATTACATAAACACACTGCTATTGTTACCTCTCATCACATAAACACACTGCTATTGTTACATCTATCATTACATAAACACACTGCTATTGTTACATCTATCATCACATAAACACACTGCTATTGTTACATCTATCATCACATAAACACACTGCTATTGTTACCTCTCATCACATAAACACACTGCTATTGTTACATCTATCATCACATAAACACACTGCTATTGTTACATCTCATTACATAAACACACTGCTATTGTTACCTCTCATTACATAAACACACTGATATTGTTACCTCTCATCACATAAACACCTGCTATTGTTACATCTCATCACATAAACACACTGCTATTGTTACCTCTCATTAAATAAACACACTGCTATTGTTACCTCTCATCACATAAACACACTGCTATTGTTACCTCTCATTACATAAACACACTGCTATTGTTACCTCTCATTACATAAACACACTGCTATTGTTACCTCTATCATCACATAAACACACTGCTATTGTTACATCTATCATCACATAAACACACTGCTATTGTTACATCTATCATCACATAAACACACTGCTATTGTTACATCTATCATTACATAAACACACTGCTATTGTTACCTCTCATTACATAAACACACTGCTATTGTTACATCTATTATTACATAAACACACTGCTATTGTTACATCTATCATCACATAAACACACTGCTATTGTTACCTCTCATCACATAAACACACTGCTATTGTTACCTCTCATCACATAAACACACTGCTATTGTTACATCTATCATTACATAAACACACTGCTATTGTTACATCTATCATCACATAAACACACTGCTATTGTTACATCTATCATCACATAAACAGACTGCTATTGTTACCTCTCATCACATAAACACACTGCTATTGTTACCTCTATCATCACATAAACACACTGCTATTGTTACCTATCATCACATAAACACACTGCTATTGTTACATCTATCATCACATAAACACACTGCTATTGTTACCTCTATCATCACATAAACACACTGCTATTGTTACCTCTATCATCACATAAACACACTGCTATTGTTACCTCTCATTACATAAACACACTGCTATTGTTACCTCTATCATTACATAAACACACTGCTATTGTTACATCTATCATTACATAAACACACTGCTATTGTTACCTCTCATCACATAAACACACTGCTATTGTTACATCTATCATTACATAAACACACTGCTATTGTTACATCTATCATCACATAAACACACTGCTATTGTTACATCTATCATCACATAAACACACTGCTATTGTTACCTCTCATCACATAAACACACTGCTATTGTTACATCTATCATCACATAAACACACTGCTATTGTTACATATCATTACATAAACACACTGCTATTGTTACCTCTCATTACATAAACACACTGATATTGTTACCTCTCATCACATAAACACCTGCTATTGTTACATCTCATCACATAAACACACTGCTATTGTTACCTCTCATTAAATAAACACACTGCTATTGTTACCTCTCATCACATAAACACACTGCTATTGTTACCTCTCATTACATAAACACACTGCTATTGTTACCTCTCATTACATAAACACACTGCTATTGTTACCTCTATCATCACATAAACACACTGCTATTGTTACATCTATCATCACATAAACACACTGCTATTGTTACATCTATCATCACATAAACACACTGCTATTGTTACATCTATCATCACATAAACACACTGCTATTGTTACATCTATCATCACATAAACACACTGCTATTGTTACCTCTCATTACATAAACACACTGCTATTGTTACATCTATCATTACATAAACACAGTGCTATTGTTACATCTATCATTACATAAACACACTGCTATTGTTACATCTATCATCACATAAACACACTGCTATTGTTACATCTATCATCACATAAACACACTGCTATTGTTACATCTATCATCACATAAACACACTGCTATTGTTACCTCTATCATCACATAAACACACTGCTATTGTTACCTCTATCATCACATAAACACACTGCTATTGTTACCTCTCATTACATAAACACACTGCTATTGTTACATCTATCATCACATAAACACACTGCTATTGTTACCTCTATCATTACATAAACACACTGCTATTGTTACATCTATCATTACATAAACACACTGCTATTGTTACCTCTCATCACATAAACACACTGCTATTGTTACATCTATCATTACATAAACACACTGCTATTGTTACATCTATCATCACATAAACACACTGCTATTGTTACATCTATCATCACATAAACACACTGCTATTGTTACCTCTCATCACATAAACACACTGCTATTGTTACATCTATCATCACATAAACACACTGCTATTGTTACATATCATTACATAAACACACTGCTATTGTTACCTCTCATTACATAAACACACTGATATTGTTACCTCTCATCACATAAACACCTGCTATTGTTACATCTCATCACATAAACACACTGCTATTGTTACCTCTCATTAAATAAACACACTGCTATTGTTACCTCTCATCACATAAACACACTGCTATTGTTACCTCTCATTACATAAACACACTGCTATTGTTACCTCTCATTACATAAACACACTGCTATTGTTACCTCTATCATCACATAAACACACTGCTATTGTTACATCTATCATCACATAAACACACTGCTATTGTTACATCTATCATCACATAAACACACTGCTATTGTTACATCTATCATCACATAAACACACTGCTATTGTTACATCTATCATCACATAAACACACTGCTATTGTTACCTCTCATTACATAAACACACTGCTATTGTTACATCTATCATTACATAAACACAGTGCTATTGTTACATCTATCATTACATAAACACACTGCTATTGTTACATCTATCATCACATAAACACACTGCTATTGTTACATCTATCATTACATAAACACAGTGCTATTGTTACATCTATCATCACATAAACACACTGCTATTGTTACCTCTATCATCACATAAACACACTGCTATTGTTACCTCTATCATCACATAAACACACTGCTATTGTTACCTCTCATTACATAAACACACTGCTATTGTTACATGTATCATCACATAAACACACTTCTATTGTTACCTCTATCATTACATAAACACACTGCTATTGTTACATCTATCATTACATAAACACACTGCTATTGTTACCTCTCATCACATAAACACACTGCTATTGTTACATCTATCATTACATAAACACACTGCTATTGTTACATCTATCATCACATAAACACACTGCTATTGTTACATCTATCATCACATAAACACACTGCTATTGTTACCTCTCATCACATAAACACACTGCTATTGTTACCTCTCATTAAATAAACACACTGCTATTGTTACCTCTCATCACATAAACACACTGCTATTGTTACCTCTCATTACATAAACACACTGCTATTGTTACCTCTCATTACATAAACACACTGC
Source organism: Salmo salar (assembly GCF_965601325.2). Classification (NCBI taxonomy): domain Eukaryota; kingdom Metazoa; phylum Chordata; class Actinopteri; order Salmoniformes; family Salmonidae; genus Salmo; species Salmo salar. The sequence goes on along the minus strand of NC_138313.1, from coordinate 50,255,637 downwards.
TATTGTTACCTCTATCATCACATAAACACACTGCTATTGTTACATCTCATTACATAAACACACTGCTATTGTTACCTCTCATTACATAAACACACTGATATTGTTACCTCTCATCACATAAACACCTGCTATTGTTACATCTCATCACATAAACACACTGCTATTGTTACATCTCATTACATAAACACACTGCTATTGTTACCTCTCATTACATAAACACACTGATATTGTTACCTCTCATCACATAAACACCTGCTATTGTTACATCTCATCACATAAACACACTGCTATTGTTACCTCTATCATCACATAAACACACTGCTATTGTTACATCTATCATCACATAAACACACTGCTATTGTTACCTCTATCATTACATAAACACACTGCTATTGTTACATCTATCATTACATAAACACACTGCTATTGTTACCTCTCATCACATAAACACACTGCTATTGTTACATCTATCATTACATAAACACACTGCTATTGTTACATCTATCATCACATAAACACACTGCTATTGTTACATCTATCATCACATAAACACACTGCTATTGTTACCTCTCATCACATAAACACACTGCTATTGTTACATCTATCATCACATAAACACACTGCTATTGTTACATATCATTACATAAACACACTGCTATTGTTACCTCTCATTACATAAACACACTGATATTGTTACCTCTCATCACATAAACACCTGCTATTGTTACATCTCATCACATAAACACACTGCTATTGTTACCTCTCATTAAATAAACACACTGCTATTGTTACCTCTCATCACATAAACACACTGCTATTGTTACCTCTCATTACATAAACACACTGCTATTGTTACCTCTCATTACATAAACACACTGCTATTGTTACCTCTATCATCACATAAACACACTGCTATTGTTACATCTATCATCACATAAACACACTGCTATTGTTACATCTATCATCACATAAACACACTGCTATTGTTACATCTATCATCACATAAACACACTGCTATTGTTACATCTATCATCACATAAACACACTGCTATTGTTACCTCTCATTACATAAACACACTGCTATTGTTACATCTATCATTACATAAACACAGTGCTATTGTTACATCTATCATTACATAAACACACTGCTATTGTTACATCTATCATCACATAAACACACTGCTATTGTTACATCTATCATTACATAAACACAGTGCTATTGTTACATCTATCATCACATAAACACACTGCTATTGTTACCTCTATCATCACATAAACACACTGCTATTGTTACCTCTATCATCACATAAACACACTGCTATTGTTACCTCTCATTACATAAACACACTGCTATTGTTACATGTATCATCACATAAACACACTTCTATTGTTACCTCTATCATTACATAAACACACTGCTATTGTTACATCTATCATTACATAAACACACTGCTATTGTTACCTCTCATCACATAAACACACTGCTATTGTTACATCTATCATTACATAAACACACTGCTATTGTTACATCTATCATCACATAAACACACTGCTATTGTTACATCTATCATCACATAAACACACTGCTATTGTTACCTCTCATCACATAAACACACTGCTATTGTTACCTCTCATTAAATAAACACACTGCTATTGTTACCTCTCATCACATAAACACACTGCTATTGTTACCTCTCATTACATAAACACACTGCTATTGTTACCTCTCATTACATAAACACACTGCTATTGTTACCTCTATCATCACATAAACACACTGCTATTGTTACATCTCATTACATAAACACACTGCTATTGTTACCTCTCATTACATAAACACACTGATATTGTTACCTCTCATCACATAAACACCTGCTATTGTTACATCTCATCACATAAACACACTGCTATTGTTACATCTCATTACATAAACACACTGCTATTGTTACCTCTCATTACATAAACACACTGATATTGTTACCTCTCATCACATAAACACCTGCTATTGTTACATCTCATCACATAAACACACTGCTATTGTTACCTCTATCATCACATAAACACACTGCTATTGTTACATCTATCATCACATAAACACACTGCTATTGTTACATCTATCATCACATAAACACACTGCTATTGTTACATCTATCATTACATAAACACACTGTTATTGTTACCTCTCATTACATAAACACACTGCTATTGTTACATCTATTATTACATAAACACACTGCTATTGTTACATCTATCATCACATAAACACACTGCTATTGTTACCTCTCATCACATAAACACACTGCTATTGTTACCTCTCATCACATAAACACACTGCTATTGTTACATCTATCATTACATAAACACACTGCTATTGTTACATCTATCATCACATAAACACACTGCTATTGTTACATCTATCATCACATAAACAGACTGCTATTGTTACCTCTCATCACATAAACACACTGCTATTGTTACCTCTATCATCACATAAACACACTGCTATTGTTACCTATCATCACATAAACACACTGCTATTGTTACATCTATCATCACATAAACACACTGCTATTGTTACCTCTATCATCACATAAACACACTGCTATTGTTACCTCTATCATCACATAAACACACTGCTATTGTTACCTCTCATTACATAAACACACTGCTATTGTTACCTCTATCATTACATAAACACACTGCTATTGTTACATCTATCATTACATAAACACACTGCTATTGTTACCTCTCATCACATAAACACACTGCTATTGTTACATCTATCATTACATAAACACACTGCTATTGTTACATCTATCATCACATAAACACACTGCTATTGTTACATCTATCATCACATAAACACACTGCTATTGTTACCTCTCATCACATAAACACACTGCTATTGTTACATCTATCATCACATAAACACACTGCTATTGTTACATATCATTACATAAACACACTGCTATTGTTACCTCTCATTACATAAACACACTGATATTGTTACCTCTCATCACATAAACACCTGCTATTGTTACATCTCATCACATAAACACACTGCTATTGTTACCTCTCATTAAATAAACACACTGCTATTGTTACCTCTCATCACATAAACACACTGCTATTGTTACCTCTCATTACATAAACACACTGCTATTGTTACCTCTATCATTACATAAACACACTGCTATTGTTACATCTATCATCACATAAACACACTGCTATTGTTACATCTATCATCACATAAACACACTGCTATTGTTACATCTATCATCACATAAACACACTGCTATTGTTACATCTATCATCACATAAACACACTGCTATTGTTACCTCTCATTACATAAACACACTGCTATTGTTACATCTATCATTACATAAACACAGTGCTATTGTTACATCTATCATTACATAAACACACTGCTATTGTTACATCTATCATCACATAAACACACTGCTATTGTTACATCTATCATCACATAAACACACTGCTATTGTTACATCTATCATCACATAAACACACTGCTATTGTTACCTCTATCATCACATAAACACACTGCTATTTTTACCTCTATCATCACATAAACACACTGCTATTGTTACCTCTCATTACATAAACACACTGCTATTGTTACATCTATCATCACATAAACACACTGCTATTGTTACCTCTATCATTACATAAACACACTGCTATTGTTACATCTATCATCACATAAACACACTGCTATTGTCACATCTATCATCACATAAACACACTGCTATTGTTACCTCTCATCACATAAACACACTGCTATTGTTACCTCTATCATCACATAAACACACTGCTATTGTTACCTATCATCACATAAACACACTGCTATTGTTACATCTATCATCACATAAACACACTGCTATTGTTACCTCTATCATCACATAAAGACACTGCTATTGTTACCTCTATCATCACATAAACACACTGCTATTGTTACCTCTCATTACATAAACACACTGCTATTGTTACATCTATCATCACATAAACACACTGCTATTGTTACCTCTATCATTACATAAACACACTGCTATTGTTACATCTATCATTACATAAACACACTGCTATTGTTACCTCTCATCACATAAACACACTGCTATTGTTACATCTATCATTACATAAACACACTGCTATTGTTACATCTATCATCACATAAACACACTGCTATTGTTACCTCTCATCACATAAACACACTGCTACTGTTACATCTATCATCACATAAACACACTGCTATTGTTACATCTCATTACATAAACACACTGCTATTGTTACCTCTCATTACATAAACACACTGCTATTGTTACCTCTCATCACATAAACACCATGCTATTGTTACATCTCATCACATAAACACACTGCTATTGTTACCTCTCATTACATAAACACACTGCTATTGTTACCTCTCATCACATAAACACACTGCTATTGTTACATCTATCATCACATAAACACACTGCTATTGTTACATATCATTACATAAACACACTGCTATTGTTACCTCTCATTACATAAACACACTGATATTGTTACCTCTCATCACATAAACACCTGCTATTGTTACATCTCATCACATAAACACACTGCTATTGTTACCTCTCATTAAATAAACACACTGCTATTGTTACCTCTCATCACATAAACACACTGCTATTGTTACCTCTCATTACATAAACACACTGCTATTGTTACCTCTCATTACATAAACACACTGCTATTGTTACCTCTATCATCACATAAACACACTGCTATTGTTACATCTATCATCACATAAACACACTGCTATTGTTACATCTATCATCACATAAACACACTGCTATTGTTACATCTATCATCACATAAACACACTGCTATTGTTACATCTATCATCACATAAACACACTGCTATTGTTACATCTATCATCACATAAACAGACTGCTATTGTTACCTCTCATCACATAAACACACTGCTATTGTTACCTCTATCATCACATAAACACACTGCTATTGTTACCTATCATCACATAAACACACTGCTATTGTTACATCTATCATCACATAAACACACTGCTATTGTTACCTCTATCATCACATAAACACACTGCTATTGTTACCTCTATCATCACATAAACACACTGCTATTGTTACCTCTCATTACATAAACACACTGCTATTGTTACCTCTATCATTACATAAACACACTGCTATTGTTACATCTATCATTACATAAACACACTGCTATTGTTACCTCTCATCACATAAACACACTGCTATTGTTACATCTATCATTACATAAACACACTGCTATTGTTACATCTATCATCACATAAACACACTGCTATTGTTACATCTATCATCACATAAACACACTGCTATTGTTACCTCTCATCACATAAACACACTGCTATTGTTACATCTATCATCACATAAACACACTGCTATTGTTACATATCATTACATAAACACACTGCTATTGTTACCTCTCATTACATAAACACACTGATATTGTTACCTCTCATCACATAAACACCTGCTATTGTTACATCTCATCACATAAACACACTGCTATTGTTACCTCTCATTAAATAAACACACTGCTATTGTTACCTCTCATCACATAAACACACTGCTATTGTTACCTCTCATTACATAAACACACTGCTATTGTTACCTCTATCATTACATAAACACACTGCTATTGTTACATCTATCATCACATAAACACACTGCTATTGTTACATCTATCATCACATAAACACACTGCTATTGTTACATCTATCATCACATAAACACACTGCTATTGTTACATCTATCATCACATAAACACACTGCTATTGTTACCTCTCATTACATAAACACACTGCTATTGTTACATCTATCATTACATAAACACAGTGCTATTGTTACATCTATCATTACATAAACACACTGCTATTGTTACATCTATCATCACATAAACACACTGCTATTGTTACATCTATCATCACATAAACACACTGCTATTGTTACATCTATCATCACATAAACACACTGCTATTGTTACCTCTATCATCACATAAACACACTGCTATTTTTACCTCTATCATCACATAAACACACTGCTATTGTTACCTCTCATTACATAAACACACTGCTATTGTTACATCTATCATCACATAAACACACTGCTATTGTTACCTCTATCATTACATAAACACACTGCTATTGTTACATCTATCATCACATAAACACACTGCTATTGTCACATCTATCATCACATAAACACACTGCTATTGTTACCTCTCATCACATAAACACACTGCTATTGTTACCTCTATCATCACATAAACACACTGCTATTGTTACCTATCATCACATAAACACACTGCTATTGTTACATCTATCATCACATAAACACACTGCTATTGTTACCTCTATCATCACATAAAGACACTGCTATTGTTACCTCTATCATCACATAAACACACTGCTATTGTTACCTCTCATTACATAAACACACTGCTATTGTTACATCTATCATCACATAAACACACTGCTATTGTTACCTCTATCATTACATAAACACACTGCTATTGTTACATCTATCATTACATAAACACACTGCTATTGTTACCTCTCATCACATAAACACACTGCTATTGTTACATCTATCATTACATAAACACACTGCTATTGTTACATCTATCATCACATAAACACACTGCTATTGTTACCTCTCATCACATAAACACACTGCTACTGTTACATCTATCATCACATAAACACACTGCTATTGTTACATCTCATTACATAAACACACTGCTATTGTTACCTCTCATTACATAAACACACTGCTATTGTTACCTCTCATCACATAAACACCATGCTATTGTTACATCTCATCACATAAACACACTGCTATTGTTACCTCTCATTACATAAACACACTGCTATTGTTACCTCTCATCACATAAACACACTGCTATTGTTACATCTATCATCACATAAACACACTGCTATTGTTACATATCATTACATAAACACACTGCTATTGTTACCTCTCATTACATAAACACACTGATATTGTTACCTCTCATCACATAAACACCTGCTATTGTTACATCTCATCACATAAACACACTGCTATTGTTACCTCTCATTAAATAAACACACTGCTATTGTTACCTCTCATCACATAAACACACTGCTATTGTTACCTCTCATTACATAAACACACTGCTATTGTTACCTCTCATTACATAAACACACTGCTATTGTTACCTCTATCATCACATAAACACACTGCTATTGTTACATCTATCATCACATAAACACACTGCTATTGTTACATCTATCATCACATAAACACACTGCTATTGTTACATCTATCATCACATAAACACACTGCTATTGTTACATCTATCATCACATAAACACACTGCTATTGTTACCTCTCATTACATAAACACACTGCTATTGTTACATCTATCATTACATAAACACAGTGCTATTGTTACATCTATCATTACATAAACACACTGCTATTGTTACATCTATCATCACATAAACACACTGCTATTGTTACATCTATCATTACATAAACACACTGCTATTGTTACATCTATCATCACATAAACACACTGCTATTGTTACATCTATCATCACATAAACACACTGCTATTGTTACATCTATCATCACATAAACACACTGCTATTGTTACATCTATCATTACATAAACACACTGCTATTGTTACCTCTCATTACATAAACACACTGCTATTGTTACCTCTATCATCACATAAACACACTGCTATTGTTACATCTATCATTACATAAACACACTGCTATTGTTACATCTATCATCACATAAACACACTGCTATTGTTACCTCTCATCACATAAACACACTGCTATTGTTACATCTATCATTACATAAACACACTGCTATTGTTACCTCTATCATTACATAAACACACTGCTATTGTTACATCTATCATTACATAAACACACTGCTATTGTTACATCACATAAACACACTGCTATTGTTACATCTATCATCACATAAACACACTGCTATTGTTTCCTCTCATTACATAAACACACTGCTATTGTTACCTCTCATTACATAAACACACTGCTATTGTTACATCTATTATTACATAAACACACTGCTATTGTTACATCTATCATCACATAAACACACTGCTATTGTTACCTCTCATCACATAAACACACTGCTATTGTTACCTCTCATCACATAAACACACTGCTATTGTTACATCTATCATTACATAAACACACTGCTATTGTTACATCTATCATCACATAAACACACTGCTATTGTTACATCTATCATCACATAAACACACTGCTATTGTTACCTCTCATCACATAAACACACTGCTATTGTTACCTCTATCATCACATAAACACACTGCTATTGTTACCTATCATCACATAAACACACTGCTATTGTTACATCTATCATCACATAAACACACTGCTATTGTTACCTCTATCATCACATAAAGACACTGCTATTGTTACCTCTATCATCACATAAACACACTGCTATTGTTACCTCTCATTACATAAACACACTGCTATTGTTACATCTATCATCACATAAACACACTGCTATTGTTACCTCTATCATTACATAAACACACTGCTATTGTTACATCTATCATTACATAAACACACTGCTATTGTTACCTCTCATCACATAAACACACTGCTATTGTTACATCTATCATTACATAAACACACTGCTATTGTTACATCTATCATCACATAAACACACTGCTATTGTTACATCTATCATCACATAAACACACTGCTATTGTTACCTCTCATCACATAAACACACTGCTATTGTTACATCTATCATCACATAAACACACTGCTATTGTTACATCTCATTACATAAACACACTGCTATTGTTACCTCTCATTACATAAACACACTGCTATTGTTACATCTATCATCACATAAACACCCTGCTATTGTTACATCTCATCACATAAACACACTGCTATTGTTACCTCTCATCACATAAACACACTGCTATTGTTACCTCTCATTACATAAACACACTGCTATTGTTACCTCTCATTACATAAACACACTGCTATTGTTACCTCTATCATCACATAAACACACTGCTATTGTTACATCTATCATCACATAAACACACTGCTATTGTTACATCTATCATTACATAAACACACTGCTATTGTTACATCTATCATCACATAAACACACTGCTATTGTTACATCTATCATCACATAAACACACTGCTATTGTTACATCTATCATCACATAAACACACTGCTATTGTTACATCTATCATCACATAAACACACTGCTATTGTTACATCTATCATCACATAAACACGCTGCTATTGTTACCTCTATCATTACCTAAACACACTGCTATTGTTACCTCTCATTACATAAACACACTGCAATTGTTATCTCTCATCACATAAACACACTGCTATTGTTACCTCTCATCACATAAACACACTGCTATTGTTACCTCTCATTACATAAACACACTGCTATTGTTACCTCTATCATCACATAAACACACTGCTATTGTTACCTCTATCATCACATAAACACACTGCTATTGTTACCTCTCATTACATAAACACACTGCTATTGTTACATCTATCATTACATAAACACACTGCTATTGTTACCTCTCATTACATAAACACACTGCTAATGTTACCTCTATCATCACATAAACACACTGCTATTGTTACCTCTCATCACATAAACACACTGCTATTGTTACCTCTCATCACATAAACACACTGCTATTGTTACATCTATCATTACATAAACACACTGCTATTGTTACATCTATCATTACATAAACACACTGCTATTGTTACCTCTATCATCACACAAACACACTGCTATTGTTACCTCTCATCACATAAACACACTGCTATTGTTACATCTATCATTACATAAACACACTGCTATTGTTACCTCTCATCACATAAACACACTGCTATTGTTACCTCTCATCACATAAACACACTGCTATTGTTACATCTATCATTACATAAACACACTGCTATTGTTACATCTATCATCACATAAACACACTGCTATTGTCACATCTATCATCACATAAACACACTGCTATTGTTACCTCTCATCACATAAACACACTGCTATTGTTACCTCTATCATCACATAAACACACTGCTATTGTTACCTATCATCACATAAACACACTGCTATTGTTACATCTATCATCACATAAACACACTGCTATTGTTACATCTATCATTACATAAACACACTGCTATTGTTACATCTATCATGACATAAACACACTGCTATTGTTACCTCTCATCACATAAACACACTGCTATTGTTACATCTATCATCACATAAACACACTGCTATTGTTACCTCTATCATTACATAAACACACTGCTATTGTTACATCTATCATTACATAAACACACTGCTATTGTTACCTCTCATCACATAAACACACTGCTATTGTTACATCTATCATTACATAAACACACTGCTATTGTTACATCTATCATCACATAAACACACTGCTATTGTTACATCTATCATCACATAAACACACTGCTATTGTTACCTCTCATCACATAAACACACTGCTATTGTTACATCTATCATCACATAAACACACTGCTATTGTTACATCTCATTACATAAACACACTGCTATTGTTACCTCTCATTACATAAACACACTGCTATTGTTACCTCTCATCACATAAACACCCTGCTATTGTTACATCTCATCACATAAACACACTGCTATTGTTACCTCTCATCACATAAACACACTGCTATTGTTACCTCTCATTACATAAACACACTGCTATTGTTACCTCTCGTTACATAAACACACTGCTATTGTTACCTCTATCATCACATAAACACACTGCTATTGTTACATCTATCATCACATAAACACACTGCTATTGTTACATCTATCATTACATAAACACACTGCTATTGTTACATCTATCATCACATAAACACACTGCTATTGTTACATCTATCATCACATAAACACACTGCAATTGTTACATCTATCATCACATAAACACACTGCTATTGTTACATCTATCATCACATAAACACACTGCTATTGTTACATCTATCATCACATAAACACGCTGCTATTGTTACCTCTATCATTACCTAAACACACTGCTATTGTTACCTCTCATTACATAAACACACTGCAATTGTTACCTCTCATCACATAAACACACTGCTATTGTTACCTCTCATCACATAAACACACTGCTATTGTTACCTCTCATTACATAAACACACTGCTATTGTTACCTCTATCATCACATAAACACACTGCTATTGTTACCTCTATCATCACATAAACACACTGCTATTGTTACCTCTCATTACATAAACACACTGCTATTGTTACATCTATCATTACATAAACACACTGCTATTGTTACCTCTATCATCACACAAACACACTGCTATTGTTACCTCTCATCACATAAACACTGCTATTGTTACATCTATCATTACATAAACACACTGCTATTGTTACCTCTCATCACATAAACACACTGCTATTGTTACCTCTCATCACATAAACACACTGCTATTGTTACATCTATCATTACATAAACACACTGCTATTGTTACATCTATCATCACATAAACACACTGCTATTGTCACATCTATCATCACATAAACACACTGCTATTGTTACCTCTCATCACATAAACACACTGCTATTGTTACCTCTATCATCACATAAACACACTGCTATTGTTACCTATCATCACATAAACACACTGCTATTGTTACATCTATCATCACATAAACACACTGCTATTGTTACCTCTATCATCACATAAAGACACTGCTATTGTTACCTCTATCATCACATAAACACACTGCTATTGTTACCTCTCATTACATAAACACACTGCTATTGTTACATCTATCATCACATAAACACACTGCTATTGTTACCTCTATCATTACATAAACACACTGCTATTGTTACATCTATCATTACATAAACACACTGCTATTGTTACCTCTCATCACATAAACACACTGCTATTGTTACATCTATCATTACATAAACACACTGCTATTGTTACATCTATCATCACATAAACACACTGCTATTGTTACCTCTCATCACATAAACACACTGCTACTGTTACATCTATCATCACATAAACACACTGCTATTGTTACATCTCATTACATAAACACACTGCTATTGTTACCTCTCATTACATAAACACACTGCTATTGTTACCTCTCATCACATAAACACCATGCTATTGTTACATCTCATCACATAAACACACTGCTATTGTTACCTCTCATTACATAAACACACTGCTATTGTTACCTCTCATCACATAAACACACTGCTATTGTTACCTCTCATTACATAAACACACTGCTATTGTTACCTCTCATTACATAAACACACTGCTATTGTTACCTCTATCATCACATAAACACACTGCTATTGTTACATCTATCATCACATAAACACACTGCTATTGTTACATCTATCATTACATAAACACACTGCTATTGTTACATCTATCATCACATAAACACACTGCTATTGTTACATCTATCATCACATAAACACACTGCTATTGTTACATCTATCATCACATAAACACACTGCTATTGTTACATCTATCATCACATAAACACACTGCTATTGTTACATCTATCATCACATAAACACGCTGCTATTGTTACCTCTATCATTACCTAAACACACTGCTATTGTTACCTCTCATTACATAAACACACTGCTATTGTTACCTCTCATCACATAAACACACTGCTATTGTTACCTCTCATCACATAAACACACTGCTATTGTTACCTCTCATTACATAAACACACTGCTATTGTTACCTCTATCATCACATAAACACACTGCTATTGTTACCTCTATCATCACATAAACACACTGCTATTGTTACCTCTCATTACATAAACACACTGCTATTGTTACATCTATCATTACATAAACACACTGCTATTGTTACCTCTCATTACATAAACACACTGCTATTGTTACCTCTATCATCACATAAACACACTGCTATTGTTACCTCTCATCACATAAACACACTGCTATTGTTACCTCTCATCACATAAACACACTGCTATTGTTACATCTATCATTACATAAACACACTGCTATTGTTACATCTATCATTACATAAACACACTGCTATTGTTACATCTATCATTACATAAACACACTGCTATTGTTACCTCTCATCACATAAACACACTGCTATTGTTACATCTATCATCACATAAACACACTGCTATTGTTACCTCTATCATCACATAAACACACTGCTATTGTTACCTCTATCATCACATAAACACACTGCTATTGTTACATCTATCATCACATAAACACACTGCTATTGTTTCCTCTCATTACATAAACACACTGCTATTGTTACATCTATCATTACATAAACACACTGCTATTGTTACCTCTATCATCACATAAACACACTGCTATTGTTACATCTATCATCACATAAACACACTGCTATTGTTACATCTCTTTACATAAACACACTGCTATTGTTACATCTATCATCACATAAACACACTGCTATTGTTACATCTATCATCACATAAACACACTGCTATTGTTACATCTATCATTACATAAACACTCTGCTATTGTTACATCTCATTACATAAACACACTGCTATTGTTACCTCTCATTACATAAACACACTGCTATTGTTACCTCTCATCACATAAACACACTGCTATTGTTACATCTATCATTACATAAACACACTGCTATTTTTACCTCCCATTACATAAACACACTGCTATTGTTACCTCTCATCACATAAACACACTGCTATTGTTACCTCTCATTACATAAACACACTGCTATTGTTACCTCTCATTACATAAACACACTGCTATTGTTACATCTATCATCACATAAACACACTGCTATTGTTACATCTATCATTACATAAACACACTGCTATTGTTACATCTATCATTACATAAACACACTGCTATTGTTACCTCTCATTACATAAACACACTGCTATTGTTACCTCTCATCACATAAACACACTGCTATTGTTACCTCCCATTACATAAACACACTGCAATTGTTACCTGTCATTACATAAACACACTGCTATTGTTACCTCTATCATCACATAAACACACTGCTATTGTAACATCTATCATCACATAAATACACTGCTATTGTTACATCTATCATCACATAAACACACTGCTATTGTTACCTCTCATCACATAAACACACTGCTATTGTTACATCTATCATCACATAAACACACTGCTATTGTTACATCTATCATCACATAAACACACTGCTATTGTTACATCTATCATCACATAAACACACTGCTATTGTTACATATATCATTACATAAACACACTGCTATTGTTACCACTCATTACATAAACACACTGCTATTGTTACCTCTATCATCACATAAACACACTGCTATTGTTACCTCTCATTACATAAACACACTGCTATTGTTACATCTATCATCACATAAACACACTGCTATTGTTACCTCTATCATTACATAAACACACTGCTATTGTTACATCTATCATTACATAAACACACTGCTATTGTTACCTCTCATCACATAAACACACTGCTATTGTTACATCTATCATTACATAAACACACTGCTATTGTTACATCTATCATCACATAAACACACTGCTATTGTTACCTCTCATCACATAAACACACTGCTACTGTTACATCTATCATCACATAAACACACTGCTATTGTTACATCTCATTACATAAACACACTGCTATTGTTACCTCTCATTACATAAACACACTGCTATTGTTACCTCTCATCACATAAACACCATGCTATTGTTACATCTCATCACATAAACACACTGCTATTGTTACCTCTCATTACATAAACACACTGCTATTGTTACCTCTCATCACATAAACACACTGCTATTGTTACCTCTCATTACATAAACACACTGCTATTGTTACCTCTCATTACATAAACACACTGCTATTGTTACCTCTATCATCACATAAACACACTGCTATTGTTACATCTATCATCACATAAACACACTGCTATTGTTACATCTATCATTACATAAACACACTGCTATTGTTACATCTATCATCACATAAACACACTGCTATTGTTACATCTATCATCACATAAACACACTGCTATTGTTACATCTATCATCACATAAACACACTGCTATTGTTACATCTATCATCACATAAACACACTGCTATTGTTACATCTATCATCACATAAACACGCTGCTATTGTTACCTCTATCATTACCTAAACACACTGCTATTGTTACCTCTCATTACATAAACACACTGCTATTGTTACCTCTCATCACATAAACACACTGCTATTGTTACCTCTCATCACATAAACACACTGCTATTGTTACCTCTCATTACATAAACACACTGCTATTGTTACCTCTATCATCACATAAACACACTGCTATTGTTACCTCTATCATCACATAAACACACTGCTATTGTTACCTCTCATTACATAAACACACTGCTATTGTTACATCTATCATTACATAAACACACTGCTATTGTTACCTCTCATTACATAAACACACTGCTATTGTTACCTCTATCATCACATAAACACACTGCTATTGTTACCTCTCATCACATAAACACACTGCTATTGTTACCTCTCATCACATAAACACACTGCTATTGTTACATCTATCATTACATAAACACACTGCTATTGTTACATCTATCATTACATAAACACACTGCTATTGTTACATCTATCATTACATAAACACACTGCTATTGTTACCTCTCATCACATAAACACACTGCTATTGTTACATCTATCATCACATAAACACACTGCTATTGTTACCTCTATCATCACATAAACACACTGCTATTGTTACCTCTATCATCACATAAACACACTGCTATTGTTACATCTATCATCACATAAACACACTGCTATTGTTTCCTCTCATTACATAAACACACTGCTATTGTTACATCTATCATTACATAAACACACTGCTATTGTTACCTCTATCATCACATAAACACACTGCTATTGTTACATCTATCATCACATAAACACACTGCTATTGTTACATCTCTTTACATAAACACACTGCTATTGTTACATCTATCATCACATAAACACACTGCTATTGTTACATCTATCATCACATAAACACACTGCTATTGTTACATCTATCATTACATAAACACTCTGCTATTGTTACATCTCATTACATAAACACACTGCTATTGTTACCTCTCATTACATAAACACACTGCTATTGTTACCTCTCATCACATAAACACACTGCTATTGTTACATCTATCATTACATAAACACACTGCTATTGTTACCTCCCATTACATAAACACACTGCTATTGTTACCTCTCATCACATAAACACACTGCTATTGTTACCTCTCATTACATAAACACACTGCTATTGTTACCTCTCATTACATAAACACACTGCTATTGTTACATCTATCATCACATAAACACACTGCTATTGTTACATCTATCATTACATAAACACACTGCTATTGTTACATCTATCATTACATAAACACACTGCTATTGTTACCTCTCATTACATAAACACACTGCTATTGTTACCTCTCATCACATAAACACACTGCTATTGTTACCTCCCATTACATAAACACACTGCAATTGTTACCTGTCATTACATAAACACACTGCTTTTGTTACCTCTATCATCACATAAACACACTGCTATTGTAACATCTATCATCACATAAATACACTGCTATTGTTACATCTATCATCACATAAACACACTGCTATTGTTACCTCTCATCACATAAACACACTGCTATTGTTACATCTATCATCACATAAACACACTGCTATTGTTACATCTATCATCACATAAACACACTGCTATTGTTACATCTATCATCACATAAACACACTGCTATTGTTACATATATCATTACATAAACACACTGCTATTGTTACCACTCATTACATAAACACACTGCTATTGTTACCTCTATCATCACATAAACACACTGCTATTGTTACATCTCATCACATAAACACACTGCTATTGTTACATCTATCATTACATAAACACACTGCTATTGTTACATCTATCATCACATAAACACACTGCTATTGTTACCTCTCATTACATAAACACACTGCTATTGTTACATCTATCATCACATAAACACACTGCTATTGTTACATCTATCATTACATAAACACACTGCTATTGTTACATCTATCATTACATAAACACACTGCTATTGTTACCTCTATCATTACATAAACACACTGTTATTGTTACCTCTCATCACATAAACACACTGCTATTGTTACCTATCATCACATAAACACACTGCTATTGTTACCTCTCATTACATAAACACACTGCTATTGTTACATCTATCATCACATAAACACACTGCTATTGTTACATCTATCATTACATAAACACACTGCTATTGTTACATCTATCATTACATAAACACACTGCTATTGTTACCTCTATCATTACATAAACACACTGCTATTGTTACCTCTCATCACATAAACACACTGCTATTGTTACATCTATCATCACATAAGCACACTGCTATTGTTACCTCTATCATCACATAAACACACTGCTATTGTTACCTCTATCATCACATAAACACACTGCTATTGTTACCTCTCATCACATAAACACACTGCTATTGTTACATCTATCATCACATAAACACACTGCTATTGTTACATCTCATCACATAAACACACTGCTATTGTTACATCTATCATTACATAAACACACTGCTATTGTTACATCTATCATCACATAAACACACTGCTATTTTTACCTCTCTTTAGATAAACACACTGCTATTGTTACCTCTATCATTACATAAACACACTGCTATTGTTACCTCTATCATCACATAAACACACTGCTATTGTTACCTCTCATCACATAAACACACTGCTATTGTTACATCTATCATCACATAAACACACTGCTATTGTTACATCTCATCACATAAACACACTGCTATTGTTACATCTATCATCACATAAACACACTGCTATTGTTACCTCTATCATCACATAAACACACTGCTATTGTTACCTCTCATCACATAAACACACTGCTATTGTTACATCTATCATCACATAAACACACTGTGTGTGTGTGTGTGTGTGTGTGTGTGTGTGTGTGTGTGTGTGTGTGTGTGTGTGTGTGTGTGTGTGTGTGTGTGTGTGTGTGTGTGTGTGTGTGTGTGTGAAATAGTATTGAGAGGAAGAACTTATGACAGTCCGGTGAGAGAGATGCATTACATCTCCTTTACATCCATCTGCTAGGGACAGTTCCTGTCCAGTTCTCTTTCCTGTCCCCTTCAGACTGGAAAAGACAGGTGGAATAACTTTCTCTTAAGCTCTGTATTGCCAAAACTGACACCTTTTTGTTCGTTCTCACCCAAAACAGTAATTTTCTCAACATATAAGGGCTCAGGGCCAGACCCAGATGCAGAAGGTTTGAGTATTTTGATATTTATTAGTTCCAAAAAAGGGTAAGCAAAAGATTGGTCGTGGACAGGCAAAAGGTCAAAACCAGATCAGAGTCCAGGAGGTACAGAGTGGCAGACAGGCTCGAGGTCAGGGCAGGTAGACTGGTCAGGCAGGTGGGTAGAAAGAGTCCAGAGTCCAGAAAACAGGCAAGGGTCAAAACCGGGAGGACTAGCAAAAGCAGGCACATGGAAAAACCACGCTGGTTGACTTGAAACAGACAACACGAATTGGCACAGAGAGACAGGAAACACAGGGACAAATACACCGGGGAAAATAAGTGACAACTGGAGGGGGGTGGAGACAATCACAAGGAACAGGTGAAACAGATCAGGGTGTGACACAACCACATTTTCACCCAGTAATTCAGATGCTCTGAAAGTTAATCAGCCATGGAACGTTGAAGAGGGAGAATGTTCCAGAATGTTCCAGAATGTTCCAGAATGTTCCAGAATGCAGGGAATGTGGCTTCTCGTTCCTCATCCTAAACTTGGCTTTGTTTCACCACGCCCCCTGCCACGCCCCAGTCATGGCTAATTATCTATTCTGATGCCTAGTCACTTTACCCCGCCTTCATGTACATATCTACCTCTAATACCTTATTATTATCTATCCTGATGTCTAGTCACTTTACCCTGCCTTCATGTACATATCTACCTCAAATACCTTATTATTATCTATCCTGATGTCTAGTCACTTTACCCTGCCTTCATGTACATATCTACCTCAAATACCTTATTATTATCTATCCTGATGCCTAGTCACTTTACCCTGCCTTCATGTACATATCTACCTCTAATACCTTATTATTATCTATCCTGATGCCTATTCACTTTACCCTGCCTTCATGTACATATCTACCTCAAATACCTTATTATTATCTATCCTGATGTCTAGTCACTTTACCCTGCCTTCATGTACATATCTACCTCAAATACCATATTATTATCTACCCTGATGCCTATTCACTTTACCCTGCCTTCATGTACATATCTACCTCAAATACCTTATTATTATCTATCCTGATGTCTAGTCACTTTACCCTGCCTTCATGTACATATCTACCTCAAATACCTTATTATTATCTATCCTGATGTCACTTTACCCTGCCTTCATGTACATATCTACCTCAAATACCTTATTATTATCTATCCTGATGCCTAGTCACTTTACCCTGCCTTCATGTACATATCTACCTCAAATACCTTATTATATTATCAATCCTGATGTCTAGTCACTTTACCCTGCCTTCATGTACATATCTACCTCAAATACCTTATTATCTATCCTGATGCCTAGTCACTTTACCCTGCCTTCATGTACATATCTACCTCAAATACCTTATTATTATCTATCCTGATACCTAGTCACTTTACCCTGCCTTCATGTACATATCTACCTCAAGTACCTCGTACCACATTGATCTGGTACTGGTACTCCCTGTATATAGCTCCACATTGATCTGGTACTCCCTGTATATAGCTCCACATTGATCTGGTACTGGTACTTCCTGTATATAGCTCCACATTGATCTGGTACTGGTACTCCCTGTATATAGCTCCACATTGATCTGGTACTGGTACTCCCTGTATATAGCTCCACATTGATCTGGTACTTCCTGTATATAGCTCCACATTGATCTGGTACTGGTACTCCCTGTATATAGCTCCACATTGATCTGGTTCTCCCTGTATATAGCTCCACATTGATGTGGTACTGGTACTTCCTGTATATAGCTCCACGTTGATCTGGTACTTCCTGTATATAGCTCCACATTGATCTGGTACTGGTACTCCCTGTATATAGCTCCACATTGATCTGGTACTCCCTGTATATAGCTCCACATTGATCTGGTACTGGTACTTCCTGTATATAGCTCCACATTGATCTGGTACTTCCTGTATATAGCTCCACATTGATCTGGTACTGGTACTCCCTGTATATAGCTCCACATTGATCTGGTACTCCCTGTATATAGCTCATCATTGATCTGGTACTTCCTGTATATAGCTCCACATTGATCTGGTACTTCCTGTATATAGCTCCACATTGATCTGGTACTGGTACTTCCTGTATATAGCTCCACGTTGATCTGGTACTTCCTGTATATAGCTCCACATTGATCTGGTACTGGTACTCCCTGTATATAGCTCCACATTGATCTGGTACTGGTACTTCCTGTATATAGCTCCACATTGATCTGGTACTCCCTGTATATAGCTCCACATTGATCTGGTACTTCCTGTATATAGCTCCACATTGATCTGGTACTCCCTGTATATAGCTCCACATTGATCTGGTACTGATACTCCCTGTATATAGCTCCACATTGATCTGGTACTGGTACTTCCTGTATATAGCTCCACATTGATCTGGTACTCCCTGTATATAGCTCCACATTGATCTGGTACTTCCTGTATATAGCTCCACATTGATCTGGTTCTCCCTGTATATAGCTCCACATTGATCTGGTACTGGTACTCCCTGTATATAGCTCCACATTGATCTGGTTCTCCCTGTATATAGCTCCACATTGATGTGGTACTGGTACTTCCTGTATATAGCTCCACGTTGATCTGGTACTTCCTGTATATAGCTCCACATTGATCTGGTACTGGTACTCCCTGTATATAGCTCCACATTGATCTGGTACTCCCTGTATATAGCTCCACATTGATCTGGTACTGGTACTTCCTGTATATAGCTCCACATTGATCTGGTACTTCCTGTATATAGCTCCACATTGATCTGGTACTGGTACTCCCTGTATATAGCTCCACATTGATCTGGTACTCCCTGTATATAGCTCATCATTGATCTGGTACTTCCTGTATATAGCTCCACATTGATCTGGTACTTCCTGTATATAGCTCCACATTGATCTGGTACTGGTACTTCCTGTATATAGCTCCACGTTGATCTGGTACTTCCTGTATATAGCTCCACATTGATCTGGTACTGGTACTCCCTGTATATAGCTCCACATTGATCTGGTACTGGTACTTCCTGTATATAGCTCCACATTGATCTGGTACTCCCTGTATATAGCTCCACATTGATCTGGTACTTCCTGTATATAGCTCCACATTGATCTGGTACTTCCTGTATATAGCTCCACATTGATCTGGTACTGGTACTCCCTGTATATAGCTCCACATTGATCTGGTACTGGTACTCCCTGTATATAGCTCCACATTGATCTGGTACTGGTACTTCCTGTATATAGCTCCACATTGATCTGGTACTGGTACTCCCTGTATATAGCTCCACAATGATCTGGTACTCCCTGTATATAGTTCCACATTGATCTGGTACTCCCTGTATATAGCTCCACATTGATCTGGTACTCCCTGTATATAGCTCCACATTGATCTGGTACTTCCTGTATATAGCTCCACATTGATCTGGTACTGGTACTCCCTGTATATAGCTCCACATTGATCTGGTACTTCCTGTATATAGCTCAACATTGATCTGGTACTCCCTGTATATAGCTCCACATTGATCTGGTACTTCCTGTATATAGCTCCACATTGATCTGGTACTGGTACTCCCTGTATATAGCTCCACATTGATCTGGTACTCCCTGTATATAGCTCCACATTGATCTGGTACTGGTACTCCCTGAATATAGCTCCACATTGATCTGGTACTCCCTGTATATAGCTCCACGTTGATCTGGTACTTCCTGTATATAGCTCCACATTGATCTGGTACTGGTACTCCCTGTATATAGCTCCACATTGATCTGGTACTGGTACTCCCTGTATATAGCTCCACATTGATCTGGTACTCCCTGTATATAGCTCCACATTGATCTGGTACTGGTACTCCCTGTATATAGCTCCACATTGATCTGGTACTGGTACTTCCTGTATATAGCTCCACATTGATCTGGTACTGGTACTCCCTGTATATAGCTCCACATTGATCTGGTACTGGTACTCCCTGTATATAGCTCCACATTGATCTGGTACTCCCTGTATATAGCTCCACAATAATCTGGTACTGGTACTCCCTGTATATAGCTCCACATTGATCTGGTACTCCCTGTATATAGCTCCACATTGATCTGGTACTCCCTGTATATAGCTCCACATTGATCTGGTACTGGTACTCCCTGTATATAGCTCCACATTGATCTGGTACTGGTACTCCCTGTATATAGCTCCACATTGATCTGGTACTTCCTGTATATAGCTCCACATTGATCTGGTACTCCCTGTATATAGCTCCACATTGATCTGGTACTTCCTGTATATAGCTCCACATTGATCTGGTACTGGTACTCCCTGTATATAGCTCCACATTGATCTGGTACTCCCTGTATATAGCTCCACATTGATCTGGTACTCCCTATATATAGCTCCACATTGATCTGGTACTTCCTGTATATAGCTCCACATTGATCTGGTACTCCCTGTATATAGCTCCACATTGATGTGGTACTGGTACTTCCTGTATATAGCTCCACGTTGATCTGGTACTTCCTGTATATAGCTCCACATTGATCTGGTACTGGTACTCCCTGTATATAGCTCCACATTGATCTGGTACTGGTTCTCCCTGTATAAAGCTCCACATTGATCTGGTACTTCCTGTATATAGCTCCACATTGATCTGGTACTTCCTGTATATAGCTCCACATTGATCTGGTACTGGTACTCCCTGTATATAGCTCCACATTGATCTGGTACTGGTACTTCCTGTATATAGCTCCACATTGATCTGGTACTCCCTGTATATAGCTCCACATTGATCTGGTACTTCCTGTATATTTCTCCATTCTTGTGTTAGTTACTATTTTATTTTTTTATTCATATTTTTTTAACTCCTCATCGTTGGGAAAGGTTCGTAAGCAAGCATTTCAGTGGAAAGTCTACAGCAGTTGTATTCGGTGATAAATCAAATTTGATTTGATTTGAATAGACTAGAGCAGTAAAGTGAGGGATGGATGTAAGGATGAGAAGACTGTAGCTCCCAGTGCCCTCTGTGAGATCCTTTTACTCCTGCGTAACATAACCACTTACGACATTGGTTGAAGCTCAATGTTAAATTCAAAATCTCTATCCCATCATCTCTTAGCCAACATGACAACAATGTCGATGAAAATTCACAAATCAACTTGATTGGAGGTACACAACATTCTCTGCGCCTCTCGTCATGTGCCGTCGGGCTGTCACCGAGAGCCAAACTTTTAAATTTTTTTAAGGGTTCCTTTAGCAATAGAGTTTTCAGAGTATTTTCTGCGACTACCTAGCTCAAATTCTAGACGTCGGATTAAAACGAGACTATAGCTTCCATTGGGTGACTTAATATTTGGGGGGATTGTCTAAGTTTGTAGGTGCAACAGTTTTTTTATTAAATGTATAATTTATCATTCTCACATGCTATTTTCTGCCCATTAAAGATGCATTATGCAGAAATCACTCCACCATTTCCTGGTTACTAAAATTCCAAATAGTTCACCTAATTTCAGTTTATGCGACAAAACAAGAAATGCATAGTGTAGAGAATCATTGTACCATCTAAACCGCTGTGAAATATATTTTCAATAACCAAAAATATTGTATTTTAAGCTGTTTGAAGCTGGTGCACAAAACCGAAAGTAAAAGACGCAAAAACAAAAAACTTAAGAACGGGAAGCATAGAAATGGTGAACAAAGAACAGATATACAGCTTCTTAGACTTGCTTTCAATGAGAATGAGAGATCTATAACTCACATTTCTATGATAATCTGGTCGGGTTGCCGAAAAAAGTTCGATATTGCAGCTTTAAGAACCAACGATGTGCTACCTTTTTTGTAGCGTTTCTGACAATGTTAAAACCGGACCAAAGCACTTTGGGTAGCAACAGCACTAGTAGCTAGCTAACACCAGTCAGATGATTTGGCAAGTAGCCTAGCGGTTAAGAGAATTGGGCCAGTAACTGAAAGGTTGTTGGCTCAAATCTGTGAGCTGGCAAGGTGGAAAATCTGCTGTTTTGCCCTTGAGCAAGGCAGTTAACCAACAACAATAACTGCTGCCATGATGTTGATTAAGGCAGCCCCTCAGCACCTCTCTGATTCAGAGGGGTTTGGGTAAAATGCAGAAGACACATTTCAGTTGAATACATTTCAGTTGTGCAACTGACTATGTATCCCTTTTTCCAAAGCTAGCTATGTTTTTTTCCTCATGGAAGGTTTTTTCACATGGTTGAAGTCGTCTATGTAAACTGTTGGCCTTGACACTTGAGTGTAATCAGAGCACAAATAAGATAGGGAACATCCTTAGCTGCTATTGTCAGTTAGCTAGTAACAATGGCTAGCTAGCTATAAGCCAACAGAGCTGTAACATTAGCTGTACGGCCAGATCGTGCACCAGAGCAACTCAACGTTGACAATATCTCCCACTGTCACGTCCTGACCAGCAGAGGGAGTAATTGTATTAGTTTTGGTCAGAACGTGGCAGAGGGTTTGTGTTTTGTATATATTTCTACGTTCTGTCTAGTTTAGTTTTATATGTTTAGGTTTGGGTGTTGGACTCTCAATTGGAGGCAAGTGTTTCTAGTTGCCTCTGATTGAGAGTCCTATATAGAGGTGTGTGTTTGGTTTGGTATTTTGTGGGTAGTTGTCTTTAGCACTGCTGTTGTACGTATAGCCTGTTAAACTGTCGTTCTTCGTTTTGGTGTTCACTTTATTTAAAATAAATATTCAAGATGAGCATCCACATTCCTGCTGCGTTTTGGTCCTCTCTATCCGAAGACAGCCGTTACACCCACATTCTTCCACAAAGTACAGCTAAGTAAAGGTCATAGTCAACACCAAGCTTTGGGAAACTGCCACACTGCTAATGTTTAATATATCAAATGGGTATTTCTTATCTAACGTTAACGTTACGCCATACACTAGTCAGTACAGCTAAATGCCTTTCTTGCAAGCTCTAAACCCAACAGTAATCAATATCAATGTAATACTAAAAATAAGTGCAAAAACTATAAATCAGATTTTTTTTTTTTTTATCTTTATTTAACTAGGCAAGTCAGTTAAGAACAAATTCTTATTTTCAATGAAGGCCTAGGAACAGTGGGTTAACTGCCTTGTTCAGGGGCAGAACGACAGATTTGTACCTTGTCAGCTCGGGGATTCGATCTTGTGTAACAGTTTAGCTTTCGTCCCTCTCCTCGCCCCACTGGGGCTCGAACCAGGGACCCTCTGCACACATCGACGACAGACACCCACAAAGCATCGTTACCCATTGCACCACAAAACCCGCGGCCCTTGCAGAGCAAGGGGAACAACTACTTAAGGTCGCAGAGCGAGTGACGTCACCGATTGAAACGCTATTAGTGCGCACCACCGCTAACTAAGAAGCCATTTCACATCGGTTACACCTTCAACTTTTCGGTTACTTGTCCAATGATCTAACCACTAGGCTACCTGCCGCCCCATATGTGCTGAATACAACAGGTGTAGACCTTAGGTGAAATGCTTACTTGCGAGCCCCTAACCAACAATGCAGTTTAAAGAAATATGGATAAGAATGAGAAATAAAAGTAACAAGTAATTAAAGAGCAGTAGTAAAATAACAATAGCGAGACTATATACAGTCGTGGCCAAAAGTTTTAGGAATGACACAAATATTAATTTCCACAAAGTTTGCTGTTTCAGTGTCTTTAGATATTTTTGTCAGATGTTACTATGGAATACTGAAGTATAATTACAAGCATTTCATAAGTGTCAAAGGCTTTTATTGACAATTACATGAAGTTGATGCAAAGAGTCAATATTTGCAGTGTTGACCCTTCTTTTTCAAGACCTCTGCAATCCGCCCTGGCATGCTAGGCCACATCCTGACTGATGGCAGCTCATTCTTGCATAATCAATGCTTGGAGTTTGTCAGAATTTGTGGGGTTTTGTTTGTCCACCCGCTTCTTGAGGATTGACCACAAGTTCTCAATGGGATTACGGTCTGGGGAGTTTCCTGGCCATGGACACAAAATATCGATGTTTTGTTCCCCAAGCCACTTAGTTATCACTTTTGCCTTATGGCAGGGTGCTCCATCATGCTGGAAAAGGCATTGTTCGTCACAAAACTTTTCCAGGATGGTTGGGAAAAGTTGCTCTCGGAGGATGTGTTGGTACCATTCTTTATTCATGGCTGTGTTCTTACGCAAAATTGTGAGTGAGCCCACTCCCTTGGCTGAGAAGCAACCCCACACATGAATGGTCTCAGGATGCTTTACTGTTGGTATGACACAGGACTGATGGTAGCACTCACCATGTCTTCTCCGGACAAGCTTTTTTCCGGATGCCCCAAACAATCAGAGAAAATGACTTTACCCCAGTCCAATCCCTGTACCTTATGCAGAATATCAGTCTGTCCCCTTTTCCTGGAGAGAAGTGGCTTCTTTGCTTTTCTTTTTCCTGTAGTCCACAATCATCTCCTTTGTCTTGATCATGTTGAGAGAGAGGTTGTGGTCCTGGCACCACATGGCCAGGTCTCTGACCTCCTCCCTATAGGCTGTCTCATCGTTGTTAGTGATCAGGCCTACCACTGTTGTGTCATCGGCAAACTTAATGATGGTGTTTGAGTCGTGCCTGGCCGTGGAGTCATGAGTGAAGAGAAAGTACAGGTGGGAACTGAGCACGCACCCCTGAGGGGCCCCTGTGTTGAGGATCAGCGTGGCAGATGTGTTGTTACCTACCCTTACCACCTGGGGGCGGCCCGTCAGGAAGTCCAGGATCCAGTTGCAGAGGGAGGTCTTTAGTCCCAGGGTCCTTAGCTTAGTGATGAGCTTTGAGGGCACTATGGTGTTGAACGCTGAGCTGTAGTCAATGAATAGCATTCTCACATAGATGTTCCTTTAGTCCAGGTGGGAAAGGGCAGTGTGGAGTGCAATAGAGATTGCATCATCATATGCAAATTGAATTGGGTCTAGGGTTTCTGGGATAATGGTGTTGATGTGAGCCATGACTAGCCTTTCATAGCACTTCATGGCTACAGACATGAATTTCTTGGGCACAGGCACTATGGTGGTCTGCTTAAAACATGTTGGTATTACAGACAGGGAGAGGTTGAAAATGTCAGTGAAGACACTTGCCAGTTGGTCAGCGCATGCTCGCAGTACACGTCCTGGTAATCTGTCTGGCCCTGCAGCCTTGTGAATGTTGACCTGTTTAAAGGTCTTACTCACATTGGCTGCGGAGTGAGTGATCACACAGTCATCCGCAACAGCTGGTGCTCTCATGCATGTTTCAGTGTTATTTGCCTCGAAGCGAGCATAGAAGTAGTTTAGCTCGTCACTGGGCAGCTCTTGGCTGTGTTTCCCTTTGTAGTCTGTAATGGTTTGTAAGCCCTACCACATCCGACGAGCATCCGAGCCGGTGAGGTACGATTCGATCTTAGTCCTGTATTGAAGCTTTGCTTGTTTGATGGTTCGTCGGAGGGCATAGCGGGATTTCTTATAAGCTTCCGGGTTAGAGTCCCACTCCTTGAAAGCAGGAGCTCCAGCCTTTAGCTCAGTGCGGATGTTGCCTGTAATCCATGGCTTCTGGTTGGGGTATGTACGTACGGTCACTGTGGGGACGAAGTCATCGATGCACTTATTGATGAAGCCAATGACTGATACAGCGTATAACCAGCCAGCTGTATGTTGATAGTGTCGTCATTCAGCCACGACTCCCTGAAGCATAAGATATTACACATTTGAATGTCCCGTTGTTAGTTTAATCTTCCGTGTAGGTCATCTATTTTATTCTCCTAGGATTGCAGGTTTGCTAGCAGAATGGAAGGAAGTGGGGGTTTATTCGATCGCCTACGAATTCTCAGAATTCCTCTGGCCCCTTTTTTCTCCGCCTCCTCTTCACGCAAGTCACGAGGATCTGACCCTGTTCCCGAGAAAAGCAGTACATCCTTCGTGTCGGGCTCGTCAGACTCGTTAAAGGAATAAAAGGATTCTGCCAGTCCGTGGTGAGTAATCACAGTCCTGATGTCTAAAAGTTATTTTCGGTCATAAGAGACGGTAGCTACAACATTATGTTCAAAATAAGTAAAAAAAAAAAAAAAGTTTGCAAACAATGTAAATAAACGAACAAAAAAAACACAATGGTATACGTAAAACGTCATCCGGCGCCATGGTTACAAATACAACGGTCAGCTCCGATAGTCCAGGTAGCCATAGTGTTAGCTATTTATCAGTCTTACGGCTTGGTGATAAAGCTGTTCAGGAGCCTGTTGGTGTCATACGTTATGCACTGGGTGCGCCGGTACCGCTTGCTGTGCGGAAACAGAGAGAACAGTCAGTCTATGGCCTTGGTTGGCTGGAATCTTTTAATGATTTTCCGGGTCTTCATTTCACACCGCCTGATATAGAGGTACTGGAGCTTGGCCTACCCATGCTAGATTACGGAGAATAAGTAATTTATAGATCGGCAGGTAAGGGTGCTCTCGAGCGGCTAGATGTTCTTTACCATTCGGCCATCAGATTTGCAACCAATGCTCCTTATAAGACACATCACTGCACTCTATACTCCTCTGTAAACTGGTCATCTCTGTATATCCGTCGCAAGACCCACTGGTTAATGTTTATTTATAAAACGCTCTTAGGCCTCACTCCCCCCTATCTGAGATACCTATTGCAACCCTCATCCTCCACATACAACGCTTGTTCTGCCAGTCACATTCTGTTAAAGGTCCCTAAAGCCGGTAGACCATCATCCAGTTGCAGAGGGAGGTGTTCACTCCCGGTCCTAAGCTTGGTGACGAGCTTAGAGGGGACAATGGTGTTGAACACTAAGCTGTAGACAATGAACAGCATTCTCACATAGTTGTTCCTCTTATCTAGGTGGGTGAGGGCAGTGTGGAGTGCAATTGAGATTGCGTCGTCTATGGATTTGTTGGGGTGGTATCTAATTTGGAGTGGGTCTAGGGTGTCTGGGATGATGGAGTTGATGTCTGCCATAATCAGCCTTTCAAAGCACTTCATGATTACAGATGTCAGTGTTACAGGACGATAGTCATTGTGGAATGACGGTGGTCAGCTTGAGACATGTGGGGGTTAACAGACTGGGACAAGGAGAGGTTGAAAATGACCAGTGAAAATGCCTGCCAGCTGTTCTGTGCATACTCTGAGAATGCTCTGGAATACCGTCAGGCCCCGCGGCCTTGCGATTGTTAACTTGATTAAAGATATTACTCTCATCAGCCTCGGAGAGCAAGATCACCCAGCCCTCTTGGGTCGGTGGGGGCCTTCACACATGCTAGGCTGTTTAGGATTCAAACCTTCTCAACCTGCTTACACATAGTCTGAAGTACAATAGACTAACATAGCTTCTGTAGTAGGTCAAATCTGTGTGATGGGAAACCTTGGTAGAGCATGGGTGGAGTAGGCATTGTGGTGCTGTAAAACCTTGGTAGAGCATGGGCGGAGTAGGCATTGTGGTGCTGTAAAACCTTGGTAGAGCATGGGCGTAGTAGGCATTGTGGTGCTGTAAAACCTTGGTAGAGCATGGGCGTAGTAGGCATTGTGATGCTCGTGTGAATTTCCTTTCTTTTTCAACTTCTCACTTAAAACATACATTTTTGTTTTTAATTCTAACAGGTTACCAGTGACTTGTGTTGTTGGGCAGGGGATGGGTTGCAATGCTCTCAGTAGACAGGCCTTGTCTTCACTTGCTAGTTCATTATTATTCATCAGATGTTTTCAATTACTTTTTTATCCCATTATCTATCTTGTCCAATAATAATAATAATATATATTTTTTTAATGTTTTATTTAACTAGGCAAGTCAGTTAAGAACACATTTTTATTTTCAATGAGGGCCTAGGAACTAATACTACTACTAGGTAGCCTAGCAGTTAGAGCGTTGGACTAGTAACTGAAAGATTTCTAGATCGAATCCTCGAGCTGACAAGGTCAAAATCTGTCGTTCTGCCCCTGAACAAGGCAGTTAACCCACTGTTCCCTGGTAGACCGTCATTGAAAATAACAATTTCCGCTTAACTGATTTGCCTAGTTACCAGTGGCTGACACAAGAGCTGATTCAGTTCTTTAACAGTGGCTGACACAAGAGCTGATTCAGTTCTTTAACAGTGGCTGACACAAGAGCTGATTCAGTTCTTTAACAGTGGCTGACACAAGAGCTGATTCAGTTCTTTAACAGTGGCTGACACAAGAGCTGATTCAGTTCTTTAACAGTGGCTGACACAAGAGCTGATTCAGTTCTTTAACAGTGGCTGACACAAGAGCTGATTCAGTTCTTTAACAGTGGCTGACACAAGAGCTGATTCAGTTCTTTAACAGTGGCTGACACAAGAGCTGATTCAGTTCTTTAACAGTGGCTGACACAAGAGCTGATTCAGTTCTTTAACAGTGGCTGACACAAGAGCTGATTCAGTTCTTTAACAGTGGCTGACACAAGAGCTGATTCAGTTCTTTAACAGTGGCTGACACAAGAGCTGATTCAGTTCTTTAATAGTGGCTATGATCAGGATCTCTGTGTCTCTCTGTCTCTCTCTCTCTCTCTCTCTCTCTCTCTCTCTCTCTCTCTCTCTCTCTCTCTCTCTCTCTCTCTCTCTCTCTCTCTTTGTAACGGTCATCTTCACCATTACATCAGTACTACAACTACTATCATCATTACCACCTACTAAACTGCTATCATTACCATTACCACCCATACAGCTACTATTTGGAATGATAAACAACAATAATAGTAGTAATAACAATAATAGTAATAATAGTAATAATAAGTAAGTTACTGTTTACTATGCAGATGTTATTATTAGTGTCCCTCAGGCTGTGGCAGGCAAATACATATTTATCTGCAAGAGGAGCCGTTTCTCCTTCGCCCATGAGTATTTTTAGTTTTTCCTCTGGGTTTAATAAGTTCAAATTTGGAATAAATGTAGTCATTTCTGTGAATAATGAATCTCTTGGTGAGGAATATTTATCACAGTAAAGGAGAAAGTGCATCTCTGTCTCTACCTCCCCTGTCGTGCAGTGACCACATACACGCTCCTCTTTGGGTAGCCATGTCTTTTTATGTCTGCCGGTTTCTATTGCCAATCGGTGGTCACTCAGCCTGTACTTGGTAAGGATCTGTCTCTGCTTCGCATCTCTGACAGAGTAGAGATAATCAGTCAATTCATATTCTCTGTTTAGGGTCAGATAGCAATTTAGTCGGCTTTGGGATTTTGTTTTGTTTTTCCAATGTTGTAAATATGAGTCCTTTGATTGGTTTATGATTTTGTTTATTGGAATTATTTTTTTTTAAGCAGTGCTGGTGTCAGCTTGGTTGGTGAGGTCCAACACCAGCTGACTGAGAGGGCTCGTTTCTGGGCTCAGCTCTTGGGTTTGAAGTGCTTTAAATTGCAGACTTGAATTTGGACTTGAATTTAGATGTAGCCAAAATTTTAATGATCTTGTCTGTATTTTCATTATTACTGGAAAGCGGCCCAATTCTGCCCTACATGCATTAGTTGGTGTATTTCTCTGGACTTGTAGGATTTTCCAACAGAATTCTGCATGTAGGGCTTCAATTGGATGTTTGTCCCACATTTTAAGGTCCAGTTTATTGAGTGGCCCCCAAACATCACTTCCGTAAAGAGCTATTGGTAGGATTACACTGTCAAATATTTTGGTCCAAATTCTAATTGGGATGTTGATTTTGAATAATTTCATTTTTATTACATACAATGTTTTGCAGTCTTTGAGTGCATTCACTGCCATATTGAAGTTTCCCGATGCAGATATGGTCAGACCAAGGTAGGTGTAATCTTTAATGTGTTTAATTAGGGTGTTGTTTAGGGTGAATTTATATTTGTCCTTATGACATCTGTTTTTTTGGGGGGAAAATCATGATTTTCGTTTTTTGGAAATTTACTGCCAGGGCCCAATTATGGCAATATTGCTCTAGAATGTTAAGGTTTTGTTGAAGACCTTCTTTGGTTGGTGATAGAAGAACCAAGTCATCAGCATATAGCAGGTATTTCACCTCTGTGTCAAATAGTGTGAGTCCTGGGGCTGGAGAATGGTCCAACATGTCTGCCAATTCACTGATATAAATGTTGAAAAGATTTGGACTCAAACTGCAGCCTTGTCTCACACCTCGACGTTGTGAAAATAATTCTGTTCTTTGGTTTTTGATTTTTATTGCACACTTGTTTTCTGTGTACATACATTTTATTAAGTCATACACCTTACCACCAAGCCCACTTTGGAGAATTTTGTAGAATAGCCCTTCGTGCCAAATAGAATCAAATGCTTTTTTAAAGTCAATAAAGCAAGCAAAGATTTTGCCCTCTTTTATTTTTTTGGTGGACGTGTTTATTAATTAGTGTGGTCAGTAGTGCGATGGTTAGAGAGAAAGACAATTTGACATTTACTTATTAATTTTTTTTTCTTGAAGAAAGGTTTGAATTCTAATTTGTTCGGCTTCGATGCCTCATGATTGAGTATTGCTCTGTTCAACTAGACTGTGATTTTGTTACGATAGGGGTGTTAGTACCGTAGGCTGACTGTGAACGCTCTGAGAGACTCTGGGTTGAAGACGGTGTGATAAAGTAGTCTACAGTACTACTGCCAAGAGATGAGCTATAGGTGTACCTACCATAGGTATTGACTATGTACAGACCCAGCGTTCGACAGAGCTATAGGTGTACCTACCGTAGGAGTCTCCTCGAAGCCTACCATTGACTATGTACAGACCCAGCGTGCGACAGAGCTATAGGTGTACCTACCATAGGTATTGACTATGTACAGACCCAGCGTGCGACAGAGCTATAGGTGTACCTACCATAGGTATTGACTATGTACAGACCCAGCGTGCGACAGAGCTATAGGTGTACCTACCATAGGTATTGACTATGTACAGACCCAGCGTGCGACAGAGCTATAGGTGTACCTACCATAGGTATTGACTATGTACAGACCCAGCGTGTGACAGAGCTATAGGTGTACCTACCATAGGTATTGACTATGTACAGACCCAGCGTGCGACAGAGCTATAGGTGTACCTACCATAGGTATTGACTATGTACAGACCCAGCGTGAGACAGAGCTATAGGTGTACCTACCATAGGTATTGACTATGTACAGACCCAGCGTGCGACAGAGCTATAGGTGTACCTACCATAGGTATTGACTATGTACAGACCCAGCGTGTGACAGAGCTATAGGTGTACCTACCATAGGTATTGACTATGTACAGACCCAGCGTGAGACAGAGCTATAGGTGTACCTACCATAGGTATTGACTATGTACAGACCCAGCGTGCGACAGAGCTATAGGTGTACCTACCATAGGTATTGACTATGTACAGACCCAGCGTGCGACAGAGCTATAGGTGTACCTACCGTAGGTATTGACTATGTACAGACCCAGCGTGCGACAGAGCTATAGGTGTACCTACCGTAGGTATTGACTATGTACAGACCCAGCGTGCGACAGAGCTATAGGTGTACCTACCGTAGGTATTGACTATGTACAGACCCAGCGTGCGACAGAGCTATAGGTGTACCTACCGTAGGTATTGACTATGTACAGACCCAGCGTGAGACAGAGCTATAGGTGTACCTACCGTAGGTATTGACTATGTACAGACCCAGCGTGCGACAGAGCTATAGGTGTACCTACCATAGGTATTGACTATGTACAGACCCAGCGTGAGACAGAGCTATAGGTGTACCTACCATAGGTATTGACTATGTACAGACCCAGCGTGAGACAGAGCTATAGGTGTACCTACCATAGGTATTGACTATGTACAGACCCAGCGTGAGACAGAGCAGCAGGAGCTGTGGCAGGTTTTTGTTTGGTTATGTGGTCCTAGTTGTGTCTGGGGGGGCGTATGGGGGAGGGAATGCTGTCACCTCCAGGTAGGTGTTTGTCCCCCTGTGTGCTGAGGGTATCAGGTTCTTGTCCAAGTCTCCACAGACTAGTACATGTCCCTGGAAATGGTTGATCTCCTCCTCTAGGATGGAGAAGCTGTCTTCATTAAAGTATGGGGATTCTAGTGGGGGGATATAGGTAGGATGGAGAAGCTGTCTTCATTATAGTATGGGGATTCTAGTGGAGGGATATAGGTAGGATGGAGAAGCTGTCTTCATTATAGTATGGGGATTCTAGTGGGGGGATATAGGTAGGATGGATAAACAATCTTCATTAAAGTATGGGGATTCTAGTGTGGGGCTATAGATAGGATGGATAAACAATCTTCATTAAAGTATGGGGATTCTAGTGTGGGGATATAGGTAGGATGGATAAACAATCTTCATTAAAGTATGGGGATTCTAGTGTGGGGCTATAGATAGGATGGATAAACAATCTTCATTAAAGTATGGGGATTCTAGTGTGGGGATATAGGTAGGATGGATAAACAATCTTCATTAAAGTATGGGGATTCTAGTGTGGGGCTATAGATAGGATGGATAAACAATCTTCATTAAAGTATGGGGATTCTAGTGTGGGGATATAGGTAGGATGGAGAAGCTGTCTTCATTATAGTATGGGGATTCTAGTGGAGGGATATAGGTAGGATGGATAAACAATCTTCATTAAAGTATGGGGATTCTAGTGTGGGGATATAGGTAGGATGGATAAACAATCTTCATTAAAGTATGGGGATTCTAGTGTGGGGATATAGGTAGGATGGATAAACAATCTTCATTAAAGTATGGGGATTCTAGTGTGGGGATATAGGTAGGATGGATAAACAATCTTCATTAAAGTATGGGGATTCTAGTGTGGGGATATAGGTAGGATGGATAAACAATCTTCATTAAAGTATGGGTATTCTAGTGTGGGGCTATAGATAGGATGGATAAACAATCTTCATTAAAGTATGGGTATTCTAGTGTGGGGCTATAGATAGGATGGATAAACAATCTTCATTAAAGTATGGGGATTCTAGTGGGGGGATATAGGTAGGATGGATAAACAATCTTCATTAAAGTATGGGTATTCTAGTGTGGGGCTATAGATAGGATGGATAAACAATCTTCATTAAAGTATGGGGATTCTAGTGGGGGGATATAGGTAGGATGGAGAAGCTGTCTTCATTATAGTATGGGGATTCTAGTGGGGGGATATAGGTAGGATGGAGAAGCTGTCTTCATTAAAGTATGGGGATTCTAGTGGGGGATATAGGTAGGATGGAGAAGCTGTCTTCATTATAGTATGGGGATTCTAGTGGAGGGATATAGGTAGGATGGAGAAGCTGTCTTCATTATAGTATGGGGATTCTAGTGGAGGGATATAGGTAGGATGGAGAAGCTGTCTTCATTATAGTATGGGGATTCTAGTGGGGGGATATAGGTAGGATGGAGAAGCTGTCTTCATTAAAGTATGGGGATTCTAGTGGAGGGATATAGGTAGGATGGATAAACAATCTTCATTAAAGTATGGGTATTCTAGTGTGGGGATATAGGTAGGATGGATAAACAATCTTCATTAAAGTATGGGTATTCTAGTGTGGGGATATAGGTAGGATGGAGAAGCTGTCTTCATTATAGTATGGGGATTCTAGTGGAGGGATAGATAGCACATAAGAGGTTATTTCCTTATTTTTTTTATAACCAAATGTCCTGTTTTTATGACTTTAATAGAGTGGGTTAGGTCTGCTCTATACTAGATTAGCATACCCCCTGAGTCTCTTCTCTGTTTCACACCTGGTAGTTTGGTGGATGGGACTACCAGCTGTTTGTAATTTAGACGACAACCAGTAGCTTCATCTCCTCTATACCCAGTTTCTTGTACAATGACTGACTGACACACACTCTCTCACACTCTCAATCTATCACTCTCTCTCTCTCTCTCTTCTCTCTCAATCTCTCTCTCTCCTCTTCTCTCTCTCAATCTATCACTCTCTCTCTCTCTCTTCTCTCTCAATCTCTCTCTCTCCTCTTCTCTCTCTCAATCTATCACTCTCTCTCTCTCTCTTCTCTCTCAATCTATCTCTCTCCTCTTCTCTCTCTCAATCTATCACTCTCTCTCTCTCTCTTCTCTCTCAATCTCTCTCTCTCCTCTTCTCTCTCAATCTATCACTCTCTCTCTCTCTCTTCTCTCTCAATCTCTCTCTCTCCTCTTCTCTCTCTCAATCTATCACTCTCTCTCTCTCTTCTCTCTCAATCTCTCTCTCTCCTCTTCTCTCTCTCAATCTATCACTCTCTCTCTCTCTCTTCTCTCTCAATCTATCTCTCTTTCTCTCTCTCTTCTCTCTCTTCTCTCTCGCTCTCTCTCTCTCTCTCTCTCCTCTCTCTCTCTCTCTCTCTCTCTCGCTCTCTCTCAATCTCTCTCTCTCCTCTTCTCTCTCTCAATCTATCACTCTCTCTCTCTCTCTTCTCTCTCAATCTATCTCTCTCCTCTTCTCTCTCTCAATCTATCACTCTCTCTCTCTCTCTTCTCTCTCAATCTCTCTCTCTCCTCTTCTCTCTCAATCTATCACTCTCTCTCTCTCTCTTCTCTCTCAATCTCTCTCTCTCCTCTTCTCTCTCTCAATCTATCACTCTCTCTCTCTCTTCTCTCTCAATCTCTCTCTCTCCTCTTCTCTCTCTCAATCTATCACTCTCTCTCTCTCTCTTCTCTCTCAATCTATCTCTCTTTCTCTCTCTCTTCTCTCTCTTCTCTCTCGCTCTCTCTCTCTCTCTCTCTCCTCTCTCTCTCTCTCTCTCTCTCTCGCTCTCTCTCGCTCTCTCTCTCTCTCTCTCTTCTCTCTCTCTCTCTCTCTCTTCTCTCTCAATCTCTCTCTCTCCTCTCCTCTTCTCTCTCTATCTTTCTCTCTCCTCTCCTCTCTCTATTTCTCTCTCTCTCTCTCTCTCTCTCTCTCTCTCTCTCTCTCTCTCTCTCCTACCACCTGGCTTCCATCCTCACCTCCCTCTGGCTTGCTGCCAACTAGCGACACCATGATTGTGCCATATGGGCACAGAGTGTGGCACACTGACTGGGGGCTGCATCCCAAGTAGCATACTATTCTCTGTGGGCCCTGGTCAAAAGTGATGCATTATATAGGGTGTGCCATGTGGAGCCTAGAGACTAGATGTATAAGCAGCTAAAAGCAGCAGCTATACCGACTGTTTCATTTCTCTAACAGCTCTGGAATATATTGTGTTGTATCATCACACACACACACACACACACACACACACACACACACACACACACACACACACACACACACACACACACACACACACACACACACACACACACACACACACACACACACACACACACACACACACAGGAAGGAATTCGCTTGGGATGTTATGTCCACACCCGTCGCTAACAGTAACACTGTGCTAATTGGTTGTTAGATTATTAATGCTCTTACTCAAGATGATAATGAGGTGTGTGTGTGTGTGTGTGTGTGTGTGTGTGTGTGTGTGTGTGTGTGTGTGTGTGTGTGTGTGTGTGTGTGTGTGTGTGTTTGTGCTCTAGCATCTTAATAATTAGGTCATAATTACATACTTGTTGCTTTTGCTTTCAAACAAATACCATCAAACATTAAAGAGTTAAAAGTAGATAGAATCAGCAAAGTGTTTGTTAGCGTGTGTGTTAGTCCTCTAGTTATAAGGATTGTATTGGTATGAGCTACAGAGTGTGTGTTAGTCCTCTAGCTATAAGGATTGTATTGGTATGAGCTATAGAGTGTGTGTTAGTCCTCTAGCTATAAGGATTGTATTGGTATGAGCTACAGAGTGTGTGTTAGTCCTCTAGCTATAAGGATTGTATTGGTATGAGCTACAGAGTGTGTGTTAGTCCTCTAGCTATAAGGATTGTATTGGTATGAGCTACAGAGTGTGTGTTAGTCCTCTAGCTATAAGGATTGTATTGGTATGAGCTACAGAGTGTGTGTTAGTCCTCTAGCTATAAGGATTGTATTGGTATGAGCTATAGAGTGTGTGTTAGTCCTCTAGCTATAAGGATTGTATTGGTATGAGCTACAGAGTGTGTGTTAGTCCTCTAGCTATAAGGATTGTATTGGTATGAGCTACAGAGTGTGTGTTAGTCCTCTAGCTATAAGGATTGTATTGGTATGAGCTACAGAGTGTGTGTTAGTCCTCTAGCTATAAGGATTGTATTGGTATGAGCTACAGAGTGTGTGTTAGTCCTCTAGCTATAAGGATTGTATTGGTATGAGCTATAGAGTGTGTGTTAGTCCTCTAGCTATAAGGATTGTATTGGTATGAGCTATAGAGTGTGTGTTAGTCCTCTAGCTATAAGGATTGTATTGGTATGAGCTACAGAGTGTGTGTTAGTCCTCTAGCTATAAGGATTGTATTGGTATGAGCTATAGAGTGTGTGTTAGTCCTCTAGCTATAAGGATTGTATTGGTATGAGCTACAGAGTGTGTGTTAGTCCTCTAGCTATAAGGATTGTATTGGTATGAGCTATAGAGTGTGTGTTAGTCCTCTAGCTATAAGGATTGTATTGGTATGAGCTATAGAGTGTGTGTTAGTCCTCTAGCTATAAGGATTGTATTGGTATGAGCTACAGAGTGTGTGTTAGTCCTCTAGCTATAAGGATTGTATTGGTATGAGCTACAGAGTGTGTGTTAGTCCTCTAGCTATAAGGATTGTATTGGTATGAGCTACAGAGTGTGTGTTAGTCCTCTAGCTATAAGGATTGTATTGGTATGAGCTACAGAGTGTGTGTTAGTCCTCTAGCTATAAGGATTGTATTGGTATGAGCTATAGAGTGTGTGTTAGTCCTCTAGCTATAAGGATTGTATTGGTATGAGCTACAGAGTGTGTGTTAGTCCTCTAGCTATAAGGATTGTATTGGTATGAGCTATAGAGTGTGTGTTAGTCCTCTAGCTATAAGGATTGTATTGGTATGAGCTACAGAGTGTGTGTTAAAACTATAACAGGCTGACTACACCACTCGCGTCCCGTGCCTCGAGCGTTGCAAAATAAATTTAGAAATCTGTATTATTAAATTATTGCACCCACACTGCTCACGTGCGCCAACGAGCGCCTGCGTTGCCAAGGGCTAAAATAGAAGTCAGTTCTATTTGTGACGCAGATCGAGCTGCATGTCCTGTCTCTCCCATCTCCTAATTGGTTTATAGAAGCAGGTACCGACGAGCCATCTCCTTATTGGTTTATAGAAGCAGGTACCGACGAGCCATCTCCTCATTGGTTTATAGAAGCAGGTACCCACCTGCCATCTCCTCATTGGTTTATAGAAGCAGGTACCCACCTGCCATCTCCTCATTGGTTTATAGAAGCAGGTACCGACGAGCCATCTCCTTATTGGTTGTACCCACGTGAGTGATTGAAAGACGAACGAGGTCAGTGGCGATAATGCACCTAATTTATGAAAGTTAGTTGCCAATCACCATATAACGTCCAGAGGAGAAAAAGCCTGGAAGGAGGAGAGATGACTGGAAACGATTCGGTTGGCCGTTTTATGTGTGGATTAATTTATTCATTGGCGGAGTAGAGGACCTTGTGCATTTCAGGTAAAACAACAAAACAGCAGGGATATCTCATGCTGTCTGCTCTGACTGACTGGCTGGCTAACTGGTTGACTAGCTGGCTGACTGGCTGACTGACTGGCTGGCTAACTGGTTGACTAGCTGGCTGACTGGCTGACTGGCTGGCTGGCTAACTGGTTGACTAGCTGGCTGACTGGTTGACTGGCTGGCTGACTGGCTGACTGGCTGGCTGGCTGGCTGGCTGGCTGACTGACTGGCTGGCTGACTGGCTGGCTTGCTGGCTGACTGGCTGACTGGCTGACTGGCTGTCTAGCTTGCTGTGGCTACAGTGATGGTTTAATGATGATCCAAATTCATACTTTTTCAATACACATGAATCAAATAAAACCTCCGACTGTTTGCTCATTGCCAATTTAATTTCAGTCACAAAACAATCGCTGGTTGAATTTCATAAAGTTTATTCAAAAGTACGGTATTTCAGTAAAACAAAGGGACACGCCAAACATATGTATAAGGTAAGCGTTTGACGTTGGAAGAATCGTAGCTGATTTCCACAGTCTGTTCTCTGCTCCGTTGGTGGAGTTCATCAGAAGGCTCAGCATATGTGGGAACTCCTTCAAGACTGTTGGTAAAGCATTCCAGGTGAAGCTGGTTGAGAGAATGCCAACAGTGTGCAAAAGCTGTCATCAAGGCAAAGGGTGGCTACTTTGAAGAATCTGAAATATAAAATATATTTTGAGTTGTTTAAAACTACATGATTCCATATGTTTTATTTCATATTTTTGATGTCTTCAACTATTATTCTACAATGTTGAAAATTGTAAAAAATAAAGAAAAACCCTTGAATGAGTAGGTGTGTCCAAACTTTTGACTGGTACTGTGTGCCAGCCCAGCTGTTGATGAGTACCAGACTTCGCTGAATCCTTCCCAGCACCAACAGCTACAAGGAAGTGCATGCAACATGTGCACAGAGACAGCAACACTAAACGAGGTACTATGACAGGTCAGCTAGACCACTGCCACCACCGAACGGTCTGTCACTATCCAGGAGCATTGCTACTGAAAGCCAGCAGTCAACCACACTGAACATTCATATTTATTTTTTATTTTACCTTTATTTAACTAGGCAAGTCAGTTAAGAACAAAATGTTATTTACAATGACGGCCTACCAGGGAACAGTGGGTTAAGTGCCTTGTTCAGGGGACGAACGACAGATTTATTATTACCTTGTCAGCTCGGGGATTTGATCTTGCAACCTTTCGGTTACTAGTCCAATGCTCTAACCACTAGGCTACCTGCCTCCTCTGCCCTCTAACCACTAGGCTACGCTGCTGCCTCTACACTTGAACCACTAGGCTACCTGCCGCCTCTACACTCTAACCACTAGGCTACCTGCCACCTCTACCCTCTAACCACTAGGCTACCTGCCTCCTCTACACTCTAACCACTAGGCTACCTACCACCTCTACACTCTAACCACTAGACTACCTGCCTCCTCTACACTCTAACCACTAGGCTACCTGCCTCCTCTACACTCTAACCACTAGGCTACCTGCCACCTCTAACCACTAGGCTACGCTGCCTCCTCTACCCTCTAACCACTAGGCTACGCTGCCGCCTCTACCCTCTAACCACTAGGCTACGCTGCCTCCTCTACCTTCTAACCACTAGGCTACGCTGCCTCCTCTACCCTCGAACCACTAGGCTACGCTGCCGCCTCTACCCTCTAACCACTAGGCTACGCTGCCTCCTCTACCTTCTAACCACTAGGCTACGCTGCCTCCTCTACACTCTAACCACTAGACTACCTGCCTCCTCTACACTCTAACCACTAGGCTACCTGCCTCCTCTACACTCTAACCACTAGGCTACCTGCCACCTCTAACCACTAGGCTACGCTGCCTCCTCTACCCTCTAACCACTAGGCTACGCTGCCGCCTCTACCCTCTAACCACTAGGCTACGCTGCCTCCTCTACCTTCTAACCACTAGGCTACGCTGCCTCCTCTACCCTCGAACCACTAGGCTACGCTGCCGCCTCTACCCTCTAACCACTAGGCTACGCTGCCTCCTCTACCTTCTAACCACTAGGCTACGCTGCCGCCTCTACCCTCTAACCACTAGGCTACGCTGCCTCCTCTACCCTCGAACCACTAGGCTACGCTGCCGCCTCTACCCTCTAACCACTAGGCTACGCTGCCTCCTCTACCTTCTAACCACTAGGCTACGCTGCCTCCCCTCCACTCTAACCACTAGGCTACCTGCCACCTCTACACTCTAACCACTAGACTACCTACCACCTCTACACTCTAACCACTAGACTACCTACCACCTCTACACTCTAACCACTAGACTACCTACCACCTCTACACTCTAACCACTAGATTACCCCTCTACACTCTAACCACTAGGCTACCTACCACCTCTACACTCTAACCACTAGATTACCCCTCTACACTCTAACCACTAGGCTACCTGCCACCTCTACACTCTAACCACTAGGCTACCTGCCACCTCTACACTCTAACCACTAGGCTACCTGCCACCTCTACACTCTAACCACTAGACCACCTGCCACCTCTACACTCTAACCACTAGACTACCTGCCACCTCTACACTCTAAACACTAGACTACCTGTCATCTCTACACTCTAACCACTAGGCTACCTGCCACCTCTACACTCTAACCACTAGACTACCTGCCACCTCTACACTCTAACCACTAGGCTACCTGCCACCTCTACACTCTAACCACTAGACTACCTGCCACCTCTACACTCTAAACACTAGGCTACCTGCCACCTCTACACTCTAACCACAAGACTACCTGTCATCTCTACACTCTAACCACTAGACTACCTACCACCTCTACACTCTAACCACTAGGCTACGCTGCCTCCTCTACCTTCTAACCACTAGACTACCTACCACCTCTACACTCTAACCACAAGACCACCTGCCACCTCTACACTCTAACCACTAGGCTACCTGCCACCTCTACACTCTAACCACTAGACTACCTGCCACCTCTACACTCTAACCACTAGGCTACCTGCCACCTCTACACTCTAACCACTAGACTACCTGCCACCTCTACACTCTAAACACTAGGCTACCTGCCACCTCTACACTCTAACCACAAGACTACCTGTCATCTCTACACTCTAACCACTAGACTACCTACCACCTCTACACTCTAACCACTAGGCTACGCTGCCTCCTCTACCTTCTAACCACTAGACTACCTACCACCTCTACACTCTAACCACAAGACTACCTGTCATCTCTACACTCTAACCACTAACCTACCTGTCATCTCTACACTCTAACCACTAGGCTACCTGCCACCTCTACACTCTAACCACTAGGCTACCTGCCACCTCTACACTCTAACCACTAGACTACCTTCCACCTCTACACTCTAACCACTAGACTACCTACCACCTCTACACTCTAACCACTAGGCTACCTATCTCCTCTACACTCTAACCACTAGGCTACGCTGCCGCCCCGTATCACGGCCGCTCCACTGCAGAAGGAGTGGTGGTCATCACCAACTGAACATGACAGAACAACACACTGCCGAGATGACGTCATGGACTTAACACACACACACACCATACTTATCTGCAAGGGGCCGCACACGAG
This sequence comes from Salmo salar, assembly GCF_965601325.2. Classification (NCBI taxonomy): domain Eukaryota; kingdom Metazoa; phylum Chordata; class Actinopteri; order Salmoniformes; family Salmonidae; genus Salmo; species Salmo salar. Next base: position 50,211,880 of record NC_138313.1, on the reverse strand, counting down.
ACCTGTTGACAGACGCAAAAGCAGAATCGGCTTCATACCACACAAGGTCAGGAAGAGAGGTCAAGCCCAGAGCTGTCCTAGACCTGTGAAATGTCCAAAGGGGGGTGTAGGCGGATCCACTGCCCTTAAAGAGTTCCAAACTGTCAAGTTGTTATTGAAAAGTTAACTTGAAATGTTTTGATATATGCTTTGTTACAGTGACAAGCTGAGATGTTGAGAAATGTTGGTTCTAACAGTAATAGAACGTTGAAACATTGTTACAGAGTCTGTTGATGAGGTTGGTTCTAACAGTAATAGAACGTTGAAACATTGTTACAGAGTCTGTTATGTTGATGAGGTTGGTTCTAACAGTAATAGAACGTTGAAACATTGTTACAGAGTCTGTTGATGAGGTTGGTTCTAACAGTAATAGAACGTTGAAACATTGTTACAGAGTCTGTTATGTTGATGAGGTTGGTTCTAACAGTAATAGAACGTTGAAACATTGTTACAGAGTCTGTTGATGAGGTTGGTTCTAACAGTAATAGAACGTTGAAACATTGTTACAGAGTCTGTTATGTTGATGAGGTTGGTTCTAACAGTAATAGAACGTTGAAACATTGTTACAGAGTCTGTTATGTTGATGAGGTTGGTTCTAACAGTAATAGAACGTTGAAACATTGTTACAGAGTCTGTTGATGAGGTTGGTTCTAACAGTAATAGAACGTTGAAACATTGTTACAGAGTCTGTTGATGAGGTTGGTTCTAACAGTAATAGAACGTTGAAACATTGTTGCAGAGTCTGTTGATGAGGTTGGTTCTAACAGTAATAGAACGTTGAAACATTGTTACAGAGTCTGTTGATGAGGTTGGTTCTAACAGTAATAGAACGTTGAAACATTGTTACAGAGTCTGTTATGTTGATGAGGTTGGTTCTAACAGTAATAGAACGTTGAAACATTGTTACAGAGTCTGTTATGTTGATGAGGTTGGTTCTAACAGTAATAGAACGTTGAAACATTGTTACAGAGTCTGTTATGTTGATGAGGTTGGTTCTAACAGTAATAGAACGTTGAAACATTGTTACAGAGTCTGTTATGTTGATGAGGTTGGTTCTAACAGTAATAGAACGTTGAAACATTGTTACAGAGTCTGTTGATGAGGTTGGTTCTAACAGTAATAGAACGTTGAAACATTGTTACAGAGTCTGTTATGTTGATGAGGTTGGTTCTAACAGTAATAGAACGTTGAAACATTGTTGCAGAGTCTGTTATGTTGATGAGGTTGGTTCTAACAGTAATAGAACGTTGAAACATTGTTACAGAGTCTGTTATGTTGATGAGGTTGGTTCTAACAGTAATAGAACGTTGAAACATTGTTGCAGAGTCTGTTATGTTGATGAGGTTGGTTCTAACAGTAATAGAACGTTGAAACATTGTTACAGAGTCTGTTGTGATGAGGTTGGTTCTAACAGTAATAGAACGTTGAAACATTGTTACAGAGTCTGTTATGTTGATGAGGTTGGTTCTAACAGTAATAGAACGTTGAAACATTGTTACAGAGTCTGTTATGTTGATGAGGTTGGTTCTAACAGTAATAGAACGTTGAAACATTGTTAGCAGAGTCTGTTATGTTGATGAGGTTGGTTCTAACAGTAATAGAACGTTGAAACATTGTTACAGAGTCTGTTGATGAGGTTGGTTCTAACAGTAATAGAACGTTGAAACATTGTTACAGAGTCTGTTGATGAGGTTGGTTCTAACAGTAATAGAACGTTGAAACATTGTTACAGAGTCTGTTGGATGAGGTTGGTTCTAACAGTAATAGAACGTTGAAACATTGTTACGGCGGAGAGGTGGCTCGTTGACGTGCTTGGCAGGTCGGAGGGTTGGTTCTAACAGTAATAGAACGTTGAAACATTGTTACAGAGTCTGTTGATGAGGTTGGTTCTAACAGTAATAGAACGTTGAAACATTGTTACAGAGTCTGTTATGTTGATGAGGTTGGTTCTAACAGTAATAGAACGTTGAAACATTGTTACAGAGTCTGTTATGTGATGAGGTTGGTTCTAACAGTAATAGAACGTTGAAACAGTTGGTTGGAGGGGGCAGAGGTGCTGTTAGGTGTTGATGAGGTTGGTTCTAACAGTAATAGAACGTTGAAACATTGTTACAGAGTCTGTTATGTTGATGAGGTTGGTTCTAACAGTAATAGAACGTTGAAACATTGTTACAGAGTCTGTTGATGAGGTTGGTTCTAACAGTAATAGAACGTTGAAACATTGTTACAGAGTCTGTTGATGAGGTTGGTTCTAACAGTAATAGAACGTTGAAACATTGTTACAGAGTCTGTTGATGAGGTTGGTTCTAACAGTAATAGAACGTTGAAACATTGTTACAGAGTCTGTTATGTTGATGAGGTTGGTTCTAACAGTAATAGAACGTTGAAACATTGTTACAGAGTCTGTTGATGAGGTTGGTTCTAACAGTAATAGAACGTTGAAACATTGTTACAGAGTCTGTTATGTTGATGAGGTTGGTTCTAACAGTAATAGAACGTTGAAACATTGTTACAGAGTCTGTTGATGAGGTTGGTTCTAACAGTAATAGAACGTTGAAACATTGTTGCAGAGTCTGTTATGTTGATGAGGTTGGTTCTAACAGTAATAGAACGTTGAAACATTGTTACAGAGTCTGTTGATGAGGTTGGTTCTAACAGTAATAGAACGTTGAAACATTGTTACAGAGTCTGTTATGTTGATGAGGTTGGTTCTAACAGTAATAGAACGTTGAAACATTGTTACAGAGTCTGTTATGTTGATGAGGTTGGTTCTAACAGTAATAGAACGTTGAAACATTGTTACAGAGTCTGTTGATGAGGTTGGTTCTAACAGTAATAGAACGTTGAAACATTGTTACAGAGTCTGTTATGTTGATGAGGTTGGTTCTAACAGTAATAGAACGTTGAAACATTGTTACAGAGTCTGTTGATGAGGTTGGTTCTAACAGTAATAGAACGTTGAAACATTGTTACAGAGTCTGTTATGTTGATGAGGTTGGTTCTAACAGTAATAGAACGTTGAAACATTGTTACAGAGTCTGTTGATGAGGTTGGTTCTAACAGTAATAGAACGTTGAAACATTGTTGCAGAGTCTGTTATGTTGATGCAGTATAAATGGTTAGTTACTTTCAGTTCAAACTACAGAGTATGAATTCAAAAGAAAAGCTTGAAAATATGACTGGTGATATAATATTCATATGTGTCAACATATAATGAATTTAAAAAAAAAAAAAATTGGGGGAGGGGGCATTCTACTGTCATTTCATAGTGCGCTATGATTGGTTAAGACCACCCAGGTCGTGAGGTCATTGCAGTTCATCATGGCCGGAGTCACGTACACGAACATGCAAGTTATAGCTAGCTAACAAAGAGCTCAGTTTTAGAAAGATCCTGTCGTCCTGGATGTATTATCTTCACACAAAGCCAAGACGTGTGTGTGTGTGTGTGTGTGTGTGTGTGTGTGTGTGTGTGTGTGTGTGTGTGTGTGTGTGTGTGTGTGTGTGTGTGTGTGTGTGTGTGTGTGGTTATGGTTTTCAACAGCTACAAGCCCTGTAATAAATCCTCTCTTCTCTTCCTCACATTACACCAGTCTGCCAGCAGCTGGGACATGTCAGAGAGAAGCCATCGCCACCCACCACACACACACACACACACACACACCACCCCAAGCTAAATGTTATCCCAACTTCTTCATGTTTGAAGTCAGTCAGAGAGAAGCTGTGCTGCAGACGCTGCTGCTGCTGAACGTGGTTGGTGGTTTGTGGCATCGCTTCAGATACGGAGCGTGTGTGTGTGTGTGTGTGTGTGTGTGTGTGTGTGTGTGTGTGTGTGTGTGTGTGTGTGTGTGTGTGTGTGTGTGAAGCCAACACTGTAGCTGTAAGATTACGTTGACAGGCAGACATGCGTTGTGTGTGTGTGTAAACTAAAATTAAATAATTAAATAATTAATAATAAAATTAAATAATTATTAAATAAAACTAAAACTATTATTTTTGCCTCCAAAACGAACTAACAGAATATAAAAGTAATTATGAATTATGTTCAGTTGTTCTAAACTTTGGGCAAAGTGGGTAAATGCAGCCAGATGGCAATGTTTCAAATAGGCCTAGCATGTGAATCACTATCACTAGCTAACACTAGCTATCATTAGCTAACACTAGCTATCACTAGCTATCACTAGCTAACACTAGCCATCACTAGCCATCACTAGCTAACACTAGCCATCACTAGCCATCACTAGCTAACACTAGCCATCGCTAGCTAACACTAGCTATCATTAGCTAACACTAGCTATCATTAGCTATCACTAGCTAACACTAGCTATCATTAGCTAAAACTAGCTATCACTAGCTAACACTAGCTAACACTAGCTATCACCAGCTAACACTAGCTAACACTAGCGATCACCAGCTAACACTAGCTATCACTAGCTAACACTAGCTATCACTAGCTATCATTAGCTAACACTAGCTATATTTGTAAACCAAATTCCAATTCCAAATGTTCCTCATTGAAAAAACATGGAAGAGAATTAGAATTGGAATTTCGGTGAATTCATTGGAATTGAAATGGAATTGATCTTGGAGTGTATTGTATTGTATTTCTTAGGGTGTATTGTATAGTATTTCTTAGGGTGTATTGTATAGTATTTCTTAGGGTGTATTGTATAGTATTTCTTAGGGTGTATTGTATTGTATTTCTTGGGGTGTATTGTATAGTATTTCTTGGGGTGTATTGTATTGTATTTCTTAGGGTGTATTGTATTGTATTTCTTGGGGTGTATTGTATTTCTTGGGGTGTATTGTATTTCTTGGGGTGTATTGTATTTCTTGGGGTGTATTGTATAGTATTTCTTAGGGTGTATTGTATTGTATTTCTTGGGGTGTATTGTATTTCTTGGGGTGTATTGTATTTTATCAGTAGTAGTAGAATAATAAATGAGGTGGGTTTGGGCTGGAAGTATCCACCAATCAGCTGGCCCATTACCTTTCATTCCCATGGCTCTGAGATCATTGGCAATTCCTCTCTCTCTGGGATCATAAAACTAATAATCTTCTGATTTACTGCCTGCACGGTGGCACGGTGGCATGGTGGCACGGTGGCACGGTCTAGCTGGAACACACGTGCAGGCACATGCACGCACACGTACGTATGTACCTACAAACACACCGCCGTCAGCCGTAGATCCAGCTACCTACTAGTTTTAGTTGCTTTCCCAGAGAAAATGGGCCAATAGCTGTCCTCTATTAGGAAATGGGCCAGTAGCTGTCCTCTATTAGGAAATGGGCCAGTAGCTGTCCTCTATCAGGAAATGGGCCAGTAGCTGTCCTCTATTAGGAAATGGGCCTGTAGCTGTCCTCTATTAGGAAATGGGCCAATAGCTGTCCTCTATTAGAAAATGGGCCAATAGCTGTCCTCTATTAGGAAATGGGCCAATAGCTGTCCTCTATTAGAAAATGGGCCAGTAGCTGTCCTCTATTAGGAAATGGGCCTGTAGCTGTCCTCTATTAGAAAATGGGCCAATAGCTGTCCTCTATTAGAAAATGGGCCAATAGCTGTCCTCTATTAGAAAATGGGCCAGATCAAGCAAAGAAAAAGTAGAAATAGCTTTTAAAAAGCAGGTTTACATTTGGACAAGGTCGTCTCAGTAAGAGAAACCAGTCCACTGCACCTCATGCCTGCTGGTCAGGTATATTTATCTGAAGGATCTGTATGATGTGTAATTAATAGATAGTTTTAATGTGAAATCAATATGGTTGATTTTTAAGGTTCGGGAGTTGAGCAGTGAATAGTGTCCCCTTTTAAGGATGTCAATATTAATTAATTAATTTATGTTTGTAATTTTGTCTTGTCTTTTAATTATTATATGTGTTATTGTTTTTACCATCGAGGACCACTTTGGAAATATACGTTTTAATTAATACTTTCAAGTGATATCCTCTGGGTCCACATTGTGTATTTTGTTGTATATGTCTGTTACCCAAAATAAATTAAATTCAATAGTGACAGATGACAGGGATCAGCCACCTCCTCTGCTCCTCTACACGTCAAAATGTGAGGAATTGCAGGAAATTTACATCAAAACATACATTTTTCTCTCCACCGTCAAGAGGGGGACACTAAAATGTTTTGCTGTGAGGTTGGGGGTGGGGGGTCCCCCAATCAAACTTTGCTTAGGCCCCCAAATACTAGAGCCGGCCCTGTGTGAAGGGCAGAGGGATAAAGAGAAGAAGAAGTTTGTGTGTGCGTGTGTGTGTGTGTGCGTGTGCGTGTGCGTGTGCGTGTGTGTGTGTGTGGTGTGTGTGTGTGTGTGTGTGGCGTGTGTGTGTGCACGCCTAAAGGCATGTGGCAGCTCAATTGATTGTGTCCCAGAAGCCGTTCTGAGGGTTGAGGGTGAGCAGAACGGAGTAGAACGGAGCAGAACAGAGTTCATGTGTGCTAAACACACGACAGTGCCATCCAGACCACAGGTCTACGAGCACCATGTAATCCAGCCACTATCCCTCTGCTCCCCTCCCCTCTTCTCTTCTCTCCTCCCCTTCCTCTGCTCCCCTCCCCTCCCCTCTTATCTTCTTTCTCGTCCCCTCCCCTCTTCTCTCTCCTCTCTTCTCCCCTCCCCTCTCCTCTCTCCCTCTCCTCTCCTCTCCCCCCTCCCCTCTCCTCTCCCCCCCTCCCCTCTCTCCCTCTCCTCTCCTCTCCCCTCCTCCCCTCTCCTCTCCTCTCCCCCCCTCCCCTCTCTCCCTCTCCTTTCCTCTCCTCTCCCCTCCTCTCCTTTCCTCTCCTCTCTCCCTCTCCTCTCCTCTCCCCCTCCCCTCTCTCCCTCTCCCCCCCTCCCCTCTCTCCCTCTCCTCTCCCCTCCTCCCCTCTCCTCTCCCCCCCTCCCCCCTCCCCTCTCTCCCTCTCCTTTCCTCTCCTCTCCCCTCCTCCCCTCCCCTCTCCTCTCCCCTCCTCTCCTCTCCCCCATCCTCTCTCCTCTCTCCTCTCCTCCCTCCCCCTACCTACTCGTATCCAGACCAAACCCTAAAATGTTTGTTTATCCTACCCAGCCAACCAGCACGTAGTCCCAACCATTAAAAACAGGAACTCAGTCAAAAAAAAAAAAATGTAAATAGACTTTTCATGTTTGAGGGCTGTAATTGTGGCTCTTGTGTGATGTTTTTACCCTGTGTGTGTGTGTGTGTGTGTGTGTGTGTGTGTGTGGGGGGGGGGGGGGGGGGCGTCCTCCCCTCTGCTGAGGAAAGGGGACAGTCTTCCAGCTGATAGCAGAATTCAGGTCGACACCGCATCATTTCTGCCTCATGCACCAATTCATGTTGTTACTCCTGTGACCAGAGAAAGTGAAATATTCCTCCATATTAAAACACGCTGCTAAAAATAACAACAACAATCTTATCGGAAACACTTTGCAATACTCAGTATTACAGCTGCAGTGGAAGTACAGTAGGGAGAACCCACATTTTAAGGCTTGACAGTGTTGACAGCGCTGAGTAACTACTGAAACACAAACTCACTCATAAAAATAAATAAAAAACAGCAGCTCTTTGAAATCTCACAGTATCAACTTTTGTCGTTCGAGGTTTTTTTTTTTTTTTTTTTTAACAGTCTATGTCTCCAGGAAACCGTCCAGACACGGTGATCTGAGCTATCTGATTGGACAGCGGTGGGCCTATCGGTGCACTTGATTTGCTCTCTGGGCCTACCGCCAACAACGAGAGCACCTAACGCCAACAACCCCTGCTCTAAACTGTGGTGTGTGTAGTGTCATTGATGCTAGTGGACAGAACGCTCTAGGCTATTTCAGATCAAACTCACTACTACTGACGGACGGTCTGGTGACAGCGCCAGGTGTTGGTAGTAAAACCAGGTCACTGAGGTCTCTGTTGTCTGTATTGGAGAGAGGAGCAGTAGTAAAACCAGGTCACTGAGGTCTCTGTTGTCTGGAGGAGAGAGGAGCAGTAGTAAAACCAGGTCACTGAGGTCTCTGTTGTCTGGAGGAGAGAGGAGCAGTAGTTAGAATCAGTACTGGGGTATCTGTTGTCTGTATTGGAGAGAGGAGCAGTAGTTAGAATCAGTACTGAGGTCTCTGTTGTCTGTATTAGAGAGGAGCAGTAGTTAGAATCAGTACTGAGGTATCTGTTGTCTGTATTGGAGAGAGGAGCAGTAGTTAGAATCAGTACTGAGGTCTCTGTTGTCTGTATTAGAGAGGAGCAGTAGTTAGAATCAGTACTGGGGTATCTGTTGTCTGTATTAGAGAGGAGCAGTAGTTAGAATCAGTACTGAGGTCTCTGTTGTCTGGAGGAGAGAGGAGCAGTAGTTAGAATCAGTACTGAGGTCTCTGTTGTCTGTATTAGAGAGGAGCAGTAGTTAGAATCAGTACTGAGGTCTCTGTTGTCTGTATTAGAGAGGAGCAGTAGTTAGAATCAGTACTGAGGTCTCTGTTGTCTGGAGGAGAGAGGAGCAGTAGTTAGAATCAGTACTGAGGTCTCTGTTGTCTGTATTAGAGAGGAGCAGTAGTTAGAATCAGTACTGAGGTCTCTGTTGTCTGGAGGAGAGAGGAGCAGTAGTTAGAATCAGTACTGAGGTCTCTGTTGTCTGTATTAGAGAGGAGCAGTAGTTAGAATCAGTGGCTGCTGCTTGTTGTGATGAAAGTAGCCCTGTATGTGTGTGTGTTGTGTGTACAGCTGTGACCCACATGACCTCACCACTTCCCCTCTCTGCTCTCTTGGTTGGAGGAGAGAGAGGCTCTCAGCTGGTGACTGACTGCTAGGTGCTCAGACGTGGCCTGTCTGTGAGTAGAGAGAAGCTCTCAGCTGGTGACTGACTGCTGGCTGCTCAGACGTGGCCTGTCTGTGAGAAGAGAGAAGCTCTCAGCTGGTGACTGACTGCTGGCTGCTCAGACGTGGCCTGTCTGTTAGTAGAGAGGCTCTCAGCTGGTGACTGACTTCTGGCTGCTCAGACGTGGCCTGTCTGTGAGAAGAGAGAAGCTCTCAGCTGGTGACTGACTTCTGGCTGCTCAGACGTGGCCTGTCTGTGAGAAGAGAGAAGCTCTCAGCTGGTGACTGACTGCTGGCTGCACAGACGTGGATAGTTCTGTCACAAAAACGGTGTTAACTGAGTTAACTAGCAAATGTGCCGACTCTGGTCTTGGTATGTGAGCTCTGGCCAACAGCTCCTAGATAAAGTATCCGTAAGTTAGTCTAAATGATGAGATTATTATGGATAAGAGCTAAATTATTTTTTATTTGTCAAACAGCAGTCAAGCATCGATCGTCAAGACACCAGTATAAAACCCTAGATATTTATTTCAAAGGAGCATTAAGATCACTGTGCACATTCACCACCCTGTGAAGTTCATCATAATTTATTTGATCTGTTTCCTAATAAACTGCAAGTTGTAGTAGGAGGACCACACAACACATCTCCTCCTTACTCCAAATTTACACCACCATTTCTTACATAATTCATTTTGCAGACAAAAAAGAAAATAGAGCCCACCAAAGAAAACCAAAAATAATCGCTCAAAGAGAAATTGGGGAATTATCAAAGAGTCACTACCAACCAACACGAAACAGGTGGGGTTTTAGGAGGGGTTCTGAAAAGACACTCATGGGGGGGGGGGTGTCCACTGAAAGTTGACCCAGCAACAACAAAAGACTACAACCGTGATCGGACACTAAATTTGCCCAAGAAAGAGGCAAACTAAAGAAAAACCCACATCAAACTTAAAGACAGGACAGAAACCCCCCAAAAAAGTGAAGCAAAACAAAAAAAATCACTGAAACCAGATAATGTTTTTTTTTCTATAAATAAAATGGGGAGGTGTTGACCATCCATTGCATCTCTCAAGACAAATGGAGCACTAGGTCAGCCACTCTTAAATATCACCTGGACCAGCACAGGTGAAACACCTTCCCACTAACGAGATGGACAAGCCAGCACAGGTGTAACACATACTGACTAACGAGGTGAAACCAACAGGTGCACCCCACGTGCTAACGTCCGACCTGGAAATATAAATGGAAAAAACCAAAGCCTGTAACACCTTCCCCTTTAAGACAAGAAATAAAAATAAAATATAAATATAATAGTTACAGTTGATGTCGGAAGTTTACATACACTTAAGTTAGAGTCATTAAAACTTGTTTTATTCAGCATTTCACTGTCAGGTCTACTACACCTGTTGTATTCAGCATTTCACTGTAAGGTCTACTACACCTGTTGTATTCAGCATTTCACTGTGAGGTCTACTACACCTGTTGTATTCAGCATTTCACTGTGAGGTCTACTACACCTGTTGTATTCAGCATTTCACTGTGAGGTCTACTACACCTGTTGTATTCAGCATTTCACTGTGAGGTCTACTACACCTGTTGTATTCAGCATTTCACTGTAAGGTCTACTATACCTGTTGTATTCAGCATTTCACTGTAAGGTCTACACACCTGTTGTATTCAGCATTTCACTGTGAGGTCTACTACACCTGTTGTATTCAGCATTTCACTGTAAAGTCTACTACACCTGTTGTATTCAGCATTTCACTGTGAGGTCTACTACACCTGTTGTATTCAGCATTTCACTATGAGGTCTACTACACCTGTTGTATTCAGCATTTCACTGTAAGGTCTACTACACCTGTTGTATTCAGCATTTCACTGTAAAGTCTACTACACCTGTTGTATTCAGCATTTCACTGTGAGGTCTACTACACCTGTTGTATTCAGCATTTCACTGTAAGGTCTACACACCTGTTGTATTCAGCATTTCACTGTAAGGTCTACTACACCTGTTGTATTCAGCATTTCACTGTAAGGTCTACTACACCTGTTGTATTCAGCATTTCACTGTGAGGTCTACTACACCTGTTGTATTCAGCATTTCACTGTAAGGTCTACTACACCTGTTGTATTCAGCATTTCACTGTAAGGTCTACTACACCTGTTGTATTCAGCATTTCACTGTGAGGTCTACTACACCTGTTGTATTCAGCATTTCACTGTAAGGTCTACACACCTGTTGTATTCAGCATTTCACTGTAAAGTCTACTACACCTGTTGTATTCAGCATTTCACTGTAAGGTCTACTACACCTGTTGTATTCAGCATTTCACTGTAAGGTCTACTACACCTGTTGTATTCAGCATTTCACTGTAAGGTCTACTACACCTGTTGTATTCAGCATTTCACTGTAAGGTCTACACACCTGTTGTATTCAGCATTTCACTGTGAGGTCTACTACACCTGTTGTATTCAGCATTTCACTGTGAGGTCTACTACACCTGTTGTATTCAGCATTTCACTGTAAGGTCTACTACACCTGTTGTATTCAGCATTTCACTGTGAGGTCTACTACACCTGTTGTATTCAGCATTTCACTGTGAGGTCTACTACACCTGTTGTATTCAGCATTTCACTGTAAGGTCTACTACACCTGTTGTATTCAGCATTTCACTGTAAGGTCTACTACACCTGTTGTATTCAGCATTTCACTGTGAGGTCTACTACACCTGTTGTATTCAGCATTTCACTGTAAGGTCTACTACACCTGTTGTATTCAGCATTTCACTGTAAGGTCTACTACACCTGTTGTATTCAGCATTTCACTGTGAGGCCTACTACACCTGTTGTATTCAGCATTTCACTGTAAGGTCTACACACCTGTTGTATTCAGCATTTCACTGTAAGGTCTACTACACCTGTTGTATTCAGCATTTCACTGTAAGGTCTACTACACCTGTTGTATTCAGCATTTCACTGTAAGGTCTACTACACCTGTTGTATTCAGCATTTCACTGTAAGGTCTACTACACCTGTTGTATTCAGCATTTCACTGTAAGGTCTACTACACCTGTTGTATTCAGCATTTCACTGTAAGGTCTACACACCTGTTGTATTCAGCATTTCACTGTAAGGTCTACTACACCTGTTGTATTCAGCATTTCACTGTGAGGTCTACTACACCTGTGAGGTCTACTACACCTGTTGTATTCAGCATTTCACTGCGAGGTCTACTACACCTGTTGTATTCAGCATTTCACTGCGAGGTCTACTACACCTGTTGTATTCAGCATTTCACTGTGAGGTCTACTACACCTGTTGTATTCAGCATTTCACTGTGAGGTCTACTACACCTGTTGTATTCAGCATTTCACTGCGAGGTCTACTACACCTGTTGTATTCAGCATTTCACTGTAAGGTCTACACCTGTTGTATTCGGCGCACGTGACAAATAAACTTTGATTTGATTTGAAACAGAGCGTAAACAGCAGCGTAAATGTTACTCCCTGATTATACGGTGAAGGGTGTGAGAGAGAAACTGAGAGCGGGAAGAGTGTCACAAATTACACCTACAGGAAGTGGCTTCGCAGCTCGCTGAAAGGAAGTGGCTTCGCAGCTCGCTGAAAGGAAGTGGCTTCGCAGCTCGCTGAAAGGAAGTGGCATCGCAGCTCGCTGAAAGGAAGTGGCTTCGCAGCTCGCTGAAAGGAAGGGGCTTCGCAGCTCGCTGAAAGGAAGTGGCTTCGCAGCTCGCTGAAAGGAAGTGGCTTCGCAGCTCGCTGAAAGGAAGTGGCTTCGCAGCTCGCTGAAAGGAAGTGGCTTCGCAGCTCGCTGAAAGGAAGTGGCTTCGCAGCTCGCTGAAAGGAAGGGGCTTCGCAGCTCGCTGAAAGGAAGGGGCTTCGCAGCTCGCTGAAAGGAAGGGGCTTCGCAGCTCGCTGAAAGGAAGTGGCTTCGCAACTCGCTGAAAGGAAATGGCTTCGCAGCTCGCTGAAAGGAAGTGGCTTCGCAGCTCGCTGGAAGGAAGTGGCTTCGCAGCTCGCTGAAAGGAAGTGGCTTCGCAGCTCGCTGAAAGGAAGTGGCTTCGCAGCTCGCTGAAAGGAAATGGCATCGCAGCTCGCTGAAAGGAAGTGGCTTCGCAGCTCGCTGAAAGGAAGTGGCTTCGCAGCTCGCTGAAAGGAAGGGGCTTCGCAGCTCGCTGAAAGGAAATGGCATCGCAGCTCGCTGAAAGGAAGGGGCTTCGCAGCTCGCTGAAAGGAGGAAGTGGCTTCGCAGCTCGCAGAAAGGAAGTGGCTTCGCAGCTCGCTGAAAGGAAGTGGCTTCGCAGCTCGCTGAAAGGAAGGGGCTAACACACTGTTAATGTGTGAGCCCACCCACCCATGCAGACACAGGGTCCTCGTGTTCTGCCTCATGACCAGCAAAGAGTGAGGAAACTACCCCAGTCATTTATTAACTATCAGTCACACTAATGACCCAACGCTGCAGCAATCTGCAAATAGGATACCACCAAAATCAGCTCATAATAAACTGTTGCAACATAGCATTGATTTATGCCTTGTTATTGCTGCTGTATGCCCATAAAGACGGAGGGTGGGGCTGGAAGTTTCACTGTGGCTTCGGGGTGGAAGCTGGGGGGGGGGGGGGGGGGGGTTGAAGGCTGGGGCTAGGGCTGGGGTTGGGGGATGGACTGTGGCATGGAGGCTGGGGGTGTTAAGGGTGGGGTTGGGGGAGGGACTGTGGCGTGGAGGCTGGGGGTGTTAAGGCTGGGATTGGGGGAGGGACTGTGGCGTGGAGGCTGGGGCTGGTGCTGCAGGTGGAGGCTGCAGGTGGAGGCTGGTGCTGGGGGAGGGGCTGTGGCTGCAGGTGGAGGCTGGTGTTGGGGGAGGGGCTGTGGCTGCAGGTGGAGGCTAGGGATTTGATCAAGCAACCTTTCGGTTACTGGCCCAACGCTCTAATCACTAGGCTACCTGCCGCCCTGATCTCACTCCCTGGGGAAGGTTAGGCTCAGGCCTATTATCACATTTAATCAAAGATTTTTTTGTATTTGTATTTATTAGGGATCCCCATTAGTTCCTGTCAAGGCAGCAGCTACTCTTCCTGGGGTCCAGCAAAATCAAGACAGCTTACTTAATTTCAAAAACACACAGATTTCACAAAACACTGTGTGCCCTCAGGCCCCTACTCCATCACTACCACATATCTACAGTACTAAATCCATGTGTACGTGTGTGTATAGTGTGTATGCTATCATGTGTTTGTATGTGTGTCTGTGCCTATGTTTGTGTTGCTTCACAGTCCCCACTGCTCCATAAGGTGTATTTGTATCTGTTTTTTAAATCTGATTCTCCTGCTGCATCAGTTACCTGATGTGGAATAGAGTTCCATGTAGTCATGGCTCTATGTAGTACTGTGCTCCTCCCATAGTCTGTTCTGGACTTGGGGACTGTGAAGAGACCTCTGGTGGCATGTCTTGTGGGGTATGGATGGGTGTCTGAGCTGTGTGCTGGTAGTTTAAACAGACCTCTGGTGGCATGTCTTGTGGGGTATGCATGGGTGTCTGAGCTGTGTGCTAGTTGTTGAAACAGACCTCTGGTGGCATGTCTTGTGGGGTATGGATGGGTGTCTGAGCTGTGTACCAGTAGTTTAGACAGACAGCTCGGTGCTTTCTACATGTCAATACCTCTCATAAATACAAGTAGTGATGAAGTCAATCTCTCCTCCACTTTGAGCCAGGAGAGACTGACATGCATATTATTAATGTTAGCTCTCTGTGTACATCCAAGGGCCAGCCGTGCTGCCCCTGTTCTGAGCCAAATGTAATTTTCTTAAGTGTCTCTTTGTGGCACCTGGCCACACGACTGAACAGTAGTCCAGGTGCGACAAAACTAGGGCCTGTAGGACCTGCCTTGTTGATAGTGTTGTTAAGAAGGCAGAGTAACACTTTATTATGCACAGACTGTCACTATGTTTTGACAATGACAGTTCACAATCCAGGGTTACTCCAAGCGGTTTAGTCTCCTCAACTTGCTCAATTTCAACATTTATTATAAGATGTAGTTGAGGCTAAGGGTTTTAGTGAATAATTTGTCCCAAATACAATGCTTTTAGTTGTAGAAATATTTAGGACAACATATTCCTTGCCACCCACTCTGAAACTAACTGCAGCTCTTTGTTAAGTGTTGCAGTCATTTCAGTCACTGTAGTAGCACTGTCACGTCCTGACCAGTAAAGGGGTTATTTGTTATTGTAGTTTAGTCAGGACGTGGCAGGGGGTGTTTGTTTTATGTGTTTCGGGGTTTTTTGGTTTATGTTCTATGTTAGTATAGTTCTATGTTCGTTCTAGTTTTTCTATTTCTATGTTTAGTTTATTGGGTTGACCTTCAATTGGAGGCAGCTGTTCCTCATTGCTTCTAATTGAAGGTCCTATTTAGTAGGGGTGTTTTTCCATGGGTTTTTGTGGGTAGTTGTTCCGTGTATGGCTGTGTGCCTCACAGGACTGTTTTCGTCGTTGTTTTTTGATTAAGTGTTTGTTTTGGTTTTCTTCTAAATAAAAGAAGATGAGTATTCACATTCCCGCTGCGTTTTGGTCCCATCCTTACGACGAACCTGACAAGCACATGTATATAGTGTTGAGTCATCTGCATACATAGACACACTGGCTTTACTCAGAGCCAGCGCCATGACGTTAGTAAAGATTGAAAAAAGTAAGGGGCCTAGACAGCTGCCCTGGGGAATTCCTGATTCTACCTGGATTATGTTGGAGAGGCTTCCATTAAAGAACACCCTCTCTGTTCTGTTAGACAGGTAACTCTTTATCCACATTATAGCAGGGGGTGTAAAGCCATAACACATGGTTTTTCCAGAAGCAGACTATGATCAATAATGTCAAAAGCTGCACTGAAGTCTAACAAGACAGCCCCCACAATCTTTTTAATCACCAATTTCTCTCAGCCAATCATCAGTCATTTGTGTAAGTGTAAGCTTGTTGAATGTCCTTCTCAATAAGTGTGCTGAAAGTCTGTTGTCAATTTGTTTACTGTAAAATACCATTGTATCTGGTCAAAAAAAATAAAAAATTAAAGTTTACAACGGGTTGGTAACAGGCTGATTGGTCGGCTATTTGAGCCAGTAAAGGGGGCTTTACTATTCTTGGGAAGCGGAATGACTTTTGCTTCCCTCCAGGCCTGAGGGCACACACTTTCTAGTAGGCTTAAATTGAAAATGTGGCAATATCGTCCGCTATTATCCTCAGTAATTTTCCATCCCAGTTGTCAGACCACTGTGGCTTGTCATTGCTGATAGACAACAATAATTTTTTCACCTCTTCCACACTCACTTTTTGTAATGAATGAACCATCTGATTCAATGAACGATGGAGCTGAGTTTGCCTTTTTTTTCCCAAAATGTAATTTTAAAATGCTCCAAAGCTTTTTATTATCTTATCTTCATGTAATTTATCTTTGTTTCATAGTGTAGTTTCTCTCTTCTTTTTTATTCAGTTTAGTCACATGATTTCTCAATTGGCAATACATTTGCCAATTGTTTGTGCAGCCAGACTTACTTGCCATTCCTTTTGCCTCATCACTCTCAACCAATTTTTTAATTCCTCATCAATCCAAGAGGATTTAACAGTTTTTAAAGGAATTTTCTTAATAGGTGCATGCTTATTAGAACCTGGGAATAAGCTATTTCATTTAATGTGTCAAGTGCAGCGTAAGGTTTGCTCCTCATTACACACCATGGACCAACAAATATTATTTACATCAACACCATGGGAATCACTACAAAACGTATTGTATGACCTCTTATACACTATATTAGGCCCAGCCTTTGGAACTTTGGTTTTCCTAGATATGGCTGCTATATTGTGATCACTACATCCTATGGATTTGAATACTGGTTTAAAGCACATTTCTGCAGCATTAGTAAAGATGTGATCGATACATGTTGATGATTTCATTCCTGTGCTGTTTGTAACCACCCTGGTAGGTTGACTGATAACCTGAACCAGGTTGCAGGCACTGGTTACAGTTTAAAGCTTTTTCTTGAGTGGGCAGCTTCATGAAAGCCAGTCAATATTTAAATCACCCTGAAACTATACCTCTCTGTTGAAATCACATACATTTATCAAGCATTTCACACATGTTATCCAGATACTGACTGTTAACACTTGGTGGTCTATAGCAGCTTCCCACCAGAATGGGGCTTTAGGTGAGGCAGATGAACCTGTAGCCATATTACTTCAACAGTATTTAACATGAGATCCACTCTAATCTTTACAGGAACGTGGTTCTGAATATAAACAGCAACACCTCCACCATTGGCATTTCTATATTTTCTTTCGATGTTATAACCTTTTATTACTGTATGCTGTATCAAAGGTATTATCTAAGTGAGTTTCAGAGGTAGTCAGAATATGAATGTCATCTGTTACAAGCAAGTTATTGACTTCATGGACCTTGTCTCTTAAGCTACATATGTTAAAGTGGGCTATTTTGAGCACTTTTCTTCAGGGAGGCTTACTTGATTGTATTGCTTTACTGAGAAGCTTAGCAGAAGTAGATATGCTCATGTTATTTATGTTAGTGCAGGGTAAGCTGAACACAGTGGACTTCCTCCTAAGGCACTTCCTCCTAAGATCACTCTCTATTGAAAGGAATGTGGGTGGTAGCCTGTGAAAGATTAGCCTGTGTACAATCCTGCTCGAGTTTCTCACAGGCCAGTTCTTCTTCTCTCTACCTTGGAAACAACACACATATTCCACAGCCCTTTGAAATAACATATTCCACAGCCCTTTGCTTGTTGGTGAGGATCAAATCAAATCAAATGTAGGCAATTGTGTTAGTCATTCTCATATCTTAATGTGTTTCACTGGTGTCCTTCCTAACCTACACCACAAATACCAGCAACGCCACATTACGTTTGATCATATATACACAGCGAGAGATTCAAACAGTAATTTTGATAGTTTGTGTTTCAAATCAAAGTTTGATTTGAAAAAGGCCTGATAATATTGTAGAAGTGTGTTTAGTGACGGTGGAAGGATGGTGTACCACAATACTTTACAATAAATTCATTACCTTTTTCATATACATTACACTATGTAAACATAGTACATAGCCAATATCAACTGAATACATATTACTTATCATATGGCTTTACATACCCTATGCATGTACCGACTGGCACTATCACACCTGAATTATTTCTGTTGCTCATTTGACTGTTTATGGCACTTAATCATATTCCAGTTTGTCACTAGTAAGGTTACATGAACAGAATATGTTGTTTTGTTTAATCTAGACTCTCATTATTACCACGTGGTAGCTAACAGAACAGATTGTTTGAACTGGAGAGAAAAAACATTCTCAGATAATTAATGAAGCATCCATCCCGGGAGCAGCCTCCACTATTCACGGTCAGAGTAGTACCCCGGACCGAGAAGCAGACATTTTGTTAGTGCTTTGACCCCCCCCTTCTCTCCCTCCCTCCCTCCCTCCCTCCCTCCCTCCCTCCCTCCCTCCCTCCCTCCCCACCCACGTGGCCTTGATTGACAGTCTAGCTCTTGCGTAAAAACACGCTTGAAACAATCCGACCAATAGCAAGGCGAGCGAGTAAGAGTGACTTCGTAGAGATTGGACGAGGAGCTTGTAAAGTTTGTTGTAAAGGGAACCCACGTGGGTCAGAGCCGCTGTAGTTGTGAAGCTCTGTGCGAGTTCAGGCATGCGGAGCTTGTTAAAAAAAATAATTAAAAAAAATGTCATTCACTCAGATCAGATCCTGAAAAAAAAAATCAGCGACAGAGCTCAGTAACATCCAGATGTTTATATGTACACTCTGATCTATATGTTGTTAAGATGCTGGGCAATTTAGTAAACAGCAATATAATAACCTATATCCATTAGAGCAGTATTTCGATCTCAAAAAGGGGTTACTTGTCCTATTCACAGGGGGCAATTGAGAGGACTCATGAGACCATAGGCTTACTAGTAAAATGCACATGAAGAGGTACTTCAGGAGTACTCCTGGCAGAGCAAAATTCAGTTCGGTGGTTCAGTAACCGAAAAAGTTCGTGAACCAGTGTGGCCAGGAATTATTTTCCTATACAGCCTATAAGGCTAATTACGTAAATCAGGGGTTTGTAGCTATATGCACTGTAATAGGAATTCGCGAATGGTTCAATGATCATGATGAGACAACGCCTGCATAATGTTACCCACACGATGGTTACCCATTTACCCAAATGTACTATTTATATGCATCAAAAGGACATAGTTCGCCCTTCGCAGCAGAAGCAGGATAGCCTGGGTAACGTATGTTAAGCTCTCGTCCCACTCCTCCAGACCGTACCCAGGCAACGAGCAGACCTGTCTGTCCTGAACGGAGCACATATATCGCAAAATTAAAAAAATGCATGCAAAAAAAAAAGACTAAGCACATCTATAGAATATGCAGAGTAAGTATGTTGACTTTAATATTCTCGTAGTTACAATAATGTCGACACACACAATATAAAAGTAGGATAGGGCGTAAAGGATGACGTCAGATATCATTAGGTGCATTCCATTTTGACTGCACCGGCCAGCGATTTCATCACGTGACAGGAGGAAAACCGGTGAAAAATAACATTTTAAATTGTCACATGTGCTGAATGCAGACGGTGTAGACTTAACCGTGAAATGCTTGTTTAGGAACCCTTCCCAACGATGCAGAGTTTAAAAAAGTAATGATACAAAGATTGATAGTAGCAAAAGAGGAATATAAAATACACAAGATGTGGAGCTATATACAGGAAGTACCAGATCAATGTGGAGCTATATACAGGAAGTACCAGATCAATGTGGAGCTATATACAGGAAGTACCAGATCAATGTGGAGCTATATACAGGAAGTACCAGATCATTGTGGAGCTATATACAGGGAGTACCAGATCAATGAGGAGCTATATACAGGGAGTACCAGTACTAGATCATTGTTCAGAGGTACGAGGTATTTGAGGTAGATATGTACATGAAGGCAGGGTAAAGTGACTAGACATCAGGATAGATAATAATAAGGCATTTGAGGTAGATATGTACATGAAGGCAGGGTAAAGTGACTAGACATCAGGATAGATAATAACAAGAGTACAATTAGTTACAGAGTAGCAGCAGCATATGATGAGTGTAAAAGTGTGTGTGTATATGTGTTTGTGTTGTGTCAGTACGCATGTGTGTGTGTGTGTGTGTGTGTAACAGTATAGCTTCAGTCCCTCTCCTCGCCCTGAACCAGTGACCGACCCTCTGCACACAGACAACAAGTCCCCCTCGAAGCATCGTCACCCATCGCTCCACAAAAACCCGCGGCCCTTGCAGAGCAAGGGGAACAACTACTTCAAGGTCTCAGAGCGAGTGACGTCATCCGATTGAAACGCTATTAGCGCGCACCACCGCTAACTAACTAGCCATTTCACAAAAGGTTACATTTGGCTGTGTGTGTGTTTGTGTTGTCGGTATGCGTGTGTGTGTGTTATGTGTTTGTGTGTGTGTGTATATATAGCTTCGTGATATATGTAGCCTTCATGCATAGAGTCTGTGCCCAGATAATGTTGGTGCAGATAGTCCGGGTAACTATTAATGAACTATTTAAGCAGTATTTATGTCTATCTGCTTTTAAAATCCCTCCAAGGCTGTCCTTACCCTACGTCACTTCGATTTGAACCGAGTCCCTCTGACGAGATAGAACGAGAAAAAAAAAGAACGCGTCACAAAATGCTCAACGCCCCCACGTGGGGACATCGTTCTCTGATTGGCCCCCCTGAGCAATGGTACCCCGTTCAGAGCAAATCTGATTGGACAGACAGAGGCGCGCTTTCACCAGGCTGTTCAGCCCTCGTGCTGTAGACTGTGTGACACCGACGAGGGGGGGGGAGAGAGAAAAGCTTTCTGTGGATAAACGGCGATATTGTCGAAGGAGTAACTGTTACCATGTTAGCTACGCTTTTATTAAACAATTTCAACAACAACAAAACAAAAAAAAACTCTTCAAATTCGTAAGACATACTTGAGAACATACCTTGGGATTAAACAGTCATCTTTTGTCAAATAAAAACGGTTCAAAGTACGTTAGTAAAAACTAGAAGAGAAAACCCGTTTCGTCTTGAACCGGACTAAAATCCGTTGGCTAAGCTAGTCCTTCTCGAGAAGCGGGGTGCGCCGAGAGAAGATGACTGGTGTGGTTTGCGTTGATCAAGAAACCTTCTCGACACCCTTGGACGGATTTAAAAAGCGTATTTGTGTAGCGAAATATCCGTACTTTTAACATCAAATCATCTCGAGTACTAAACACACACAGGTAGGAGAAGGACAAATAAAGTCAAGACAGAGTACGTAGTTAGGTAACTTAGCTAGCTTCACGTTTAACATTTGTGGCTAGGCTAGCGCTGGGTAAACTAGCTAGCGTTTGGCTAGCTAAACAGGTTACTTACGGTTTAAGCTAGCCGTCGTTTGCTGTATCAAGTTGGGAAAGTGGAATTTACAGCCACAACCGTGGTTAAGATCGGACACACTGCTGGCTGGTGTGAAAATGTGGAACTATCTCATGTTAGCTACTGTTGGCTAGTTAATGATGATCATGTGTATTTTATTGTCCGCCTTTGTAAATACATTTCCTTTAGCCTATGACAGTTTTTGACCAAGGATTTTTATCAGCTAGTTTGGAGCTGAAAAATCTTCCTTTCCCCTGTTTTCAACCAACAGATTAAATCGTGTCATCAACGAAGGTTTTTGAGAAGGAGTTTTCTCTCTCTCTCTCTCTCTCTCTCTCTCTTCCCCCCCTCCTCCACAGACTGTTGTTGTGAGAGGAGCAGACACTGACCGTCTTCATCACCAGAGTACCCGAAGCTCACGCTTCTCCCACAAATAAACAAAGGATACATTTCAAGATGTATCCGCAGGGCCGACATCCGGTATGTTGTTGCCTCTTTTTTGTAATGTTTTATCCTTCTCTGAACACAGAATTGCATTTTATTTTTGTTTTGCACGGAGAGTCTTGCAACAATTGAGTTCTGTTCTAGCTATCTGGCTTTCAAAATATTTATTTCTTTCCACCATAATGTTGCCTTGGAACTGAAGTGACTGAAATATTATTGCCCCTCTTTACTGTAGCTAGTTACATTAACAACAATATTAGCTATCATACTCATATCAGAAGTCAAATTTGTGTGTGTCTAATGTTGTGATGTTGTTTACATGCTATATACCAACGTAAACAAAACCTTAAAGTGACATCTGCTTTGAATTCCAAAGGTAAAAAAAAAAAAGTGTTTTAGACCAAACCCCTCTCTTCTCTGGCACTGTCAGCCCATCCATCCATGCATAGTAAAGCACTGTGAATGTGATGGTGTTTATGCGGCGCTGTGAATGTGATGGTGTTTATGCTCAGCATTACAAGGGCTGCACGTCTGGAGCTAGTTGTAAAATCTCACTCCCTCCTTTTGTCAGAACGCTACTGTTGGCATAGCTACTGCAGTAGCTAGGAGTGTTATGTTAGCTACTCCAGATGGACCTATACACAAACACTCATATAATCTGGAACACAATAATAGCTAGATCTATGAATGAAATCCTGTGTTCACATAGTGTTTCAGAGTAGAAGTCCAGATCTAGAATCAGTTTTGCCTTTCATTATGAATTCTATTACATGGACTGGGGGGGGGGGGGACCTGATACTAGATCTGAGACACTATGAGCACTGTTCCAGAGTGCCAAACAGCAGACACTGTGGAATACACATTTGATGCATCCTACCCATCCAATATGAAATACTGATGCCCCATCTAATCTACAAGAAACTGTAACACAGGCTGACAAGTCTAGTGTCAAAAATACACATGTCTTGCCCTAATGATGAGCTGAAATATATAGATGCGTCCTGTCCTAATGATGAGCTGAAATATATAGATGTGTCCTGTCCTAATGATGAGCTGAAATATCTAGATGCGTCCTGTCCTAATGATGAGCTGAAATATATAGATGTGTCCTGTCCTAATGATGAGCTGAAATATCTAGATGTGTCCTGTCCTAATGATGAGCTGAAATATATAGATGTGTCCTGTCCTAATGATGAGCTGAAATATATAGATGTGTCCTGTCCTAATGATGAGCTGAAATATATAGATGTGTCCTGTCCTAATGATGAGCTGAAATATATAGATGTGTCCTGTCCTAATGATGAGCTGAAATATATAGATGTGTCATGTCCTAATGATGAGCTGAAATATATAGATGTGTCCTGTCCTAATGATGAGCTGAAATATATAGATATGTCCTGTCCTAATGATGAGCTGAAATATATAGATGTGTCCTGTCCTAATGATGAGCTGAAATATATGCACATGTCCTGTCCTAATGATGAGCTGAAATATATAGATGCGTCCTGTCCTAATGATGAGCTGAAATATATAGATGTGTCCTGTCCTAATGATGAGCTGAAATATAGCCTATTGATTTCAATAAATGTGAAGACTAAACAAGATCAAACTTGTATTTCTTGCATGTGCATCATATCGCTCCTTTCTAATGATTTCATCTGACGATGTGATGTTCTCGCCTTGTTGTTTCAGGCACCTGGACATGGTCAGCCGGGTCAGCCTGGGTTCAAGTTCACCGTAGCAGAGTCCTGCGACAGGATCAAAGACGAGTTTCAGTTCCTGCAGGCCCAGTATCACAGGTAACTAGTCAGTTCTATGCAGGCCCAATATCTGGGGTAACTAGTCAGTTCCTGCAGGCCCAGTATCACAGGTAACTAGTCAGTTCTATGCAGGCCCAGTATCACAGGTAACTAGTCAGTTCTATGCAGGCCCAGTATCACAGGTAACTAGTCAGTTCTATGCAGGCCCAGTATCACAGGTAACTAGTCAGTTCTATGCAGGCCCAATATCTGGGGTAACTAGTCAGTTCTATGCAGGCCCAATATCTGGGGTAACTAGTCAGTTCCTGCAGGCCCAGTATCACAGGTAACTAGTCAGTTCTATGCAGGCCCAATATCTGGGGTAACTAGTCAGTTCTATGCAGGCCCAATATCTGGGGTAACTAGTCAGTTCTATGCAGGCCCAATATCTGGGGTAACTAGTTAGTTCTATGCAGGCCCAATATCACAGGTAACTAGTCAGTTCTATGCAGGCCCAATATCTGGGGTAACTAGTCAGTTCTATGCAGGCCCAATATCTGGGGTAACTAGTCAGTTCTATGCAGGCCCAATATCTGGGGTAACTAGTCAGTTCTATGCAGGCCCAATATCTGGGGTAACTAGTCAGTTCTATGCAGGCCCAATATCTGGGGTAACTAGTCAGTTCTATGCAGGCCCAATATCTGGGGTAACTAGTTAGTTCCTACAGGCCCAATATCACAGGTAACTAGTTAGTTCCTACAGGCCCAATATCTGGGGTAACTAGTTAGTTCCTACAGGCCCAATATCACAGGTAACTAGTTAGTTCCTACAGGCCCAATATCTGGGGTAACTAGTCAGTTCTATGCAGGCCCAATATCTGGGGTAACTAGTCAGTTCTATGCAGGCCCAATATCTGGGGTAACTAGTTAGTTCCTACAGGCCCAATATCACAGGTAACTAGTTAGTTCCTACAGGCCCAATATCTGGGGTAACTAGTCAGTTCTATGCAGGCCCAATATCTGGGGTAACTAGTCAGTTCTATGCAGGCCCAATATCTGGGGTAACTAGTCAGTTCTATGCAGGCCCAATATCTGGGGTAACTAGTTAGTTCCTACAGGCCCAATATCACAGGTAACTAGTTAGTTCCTACAGGCCCAATATCTGGGGTAACTAGTTAGTTCCTACAGGCCCAATATCACAGGTAACTAGTTAGTTCCTACAGGCCCAATATCTGGGGTAACTAGTTAGTTCCTACAGGCCCAATATTGTGGGTAACTAGTCAGTTCCACGCAAGCCCAATATCTGGGGTAACTGGTCACATATAACCCTATAATATGTTTAGGCTGTCCAGGGCTTTGCAGTACAACCATTCTACTAGCATATGTGTCTAAATATTTTTGAGGTGCTGCCTAGAATTTTAAAATTTAGGAGCACCAGTGTGCCTAGAAACACATCAACCAGATGATTTACTGCACTGTACAGCAGCCCGCTGAGAGAAAACACTAAGTGTAGAATCACGTCCGTCATGCTTGCGCCATTACTTCAAAGAGAGAAAAAAAAAACGGCTTATTACCTCAAATAATTTTTCATTGTGCTCCTAAATTTATTCTGTGTACTCCCTTAAATCGTTCAACTTAGGGGTACACGTCAGCGTCGAGTTCCGACGTCATCCCAACTGAATTCGCTACATATGTGATATCGTTTTAGATGCTAGTCTATCAATATGGACAAAGCTTGGGACAAAATCTTCACCGTGGTAAATGTCCCTTACAGACAGACACTGAATGTGATTTTGATTTGAACATAGCGCTTCATATATCTGGCTCTGCTTATTTATTTGCAAACTCATCTAAAGTAGTGTACTATAATAGGGAATAGGGCCCTAGTCTAAAGTAGTGCACTATATAGGGAATAGGGCTCTGGTCTAAAGTAGTGCACTATATAGGGAATAGGGCTCTGGTCTAAAGTAGTGCACTATATAGGGAATAGGGCTCGGGTCCAAAGTAGTGTACTATATAGGGAATAGGGCTCTGGTCTAAAGTAGTGCACTAAATAGGGAATAGGGCCCTGGTCTAAAGTAGTGTACTATATATAGGGAATAGGGCTCTGGTCTAAAGTAGTGCACTATATATAGGGAATAGGGCTCTGGTCTAAAGTAGTGCACTATATAGGGAATAGGGCCCTGGTCTAGTCAAAGGTAGTGCACTATATAGGGAATAGGGCTCTGGTCTAAAGTAGTGTACTATATAGGGAATAGGGCTTTGGTCTAAAGTAGTGCACTATATAGGGAATAGGGCTCTGGTCTAAAGTAGTGCACTATATAGGGAATAGGGCTCTGGTCTAAAGTAGTGCACTATATAGGGAATAGGGCTCTGGTCTAAAGTAGTGTACTATATAGGGAATAGGGCTTTGGTCTAAAGTAGTGCACTATATAGGGAATAGGGCTCTGGTCTAAAGTAGTGCACTATATAGGGAATAGGGCTCTGGTCTAAAGTAGTGCACTATATAGGGAATAGGGCTCTGGTCTAAAGTAGTGCACTATATAGGGAATAGGGCTCTGGTCTAAAGTAGTGCACTATATAGGGAATAGGGCTCGGGTCCAAAGTAGTGTACTATATAGGGAATAGGGCTCTGGTCTAAAGTAGTGTACTATATAGGGAATAGGGCTTTGGTCTAAAGTAGTGCACTATATAGGGAATAGGGCTCTGGTCTAAAGTAGTGTACTATATAGGGAATAGGGCTCTGGTCTAAAGTAGTGCACTATATAGGGAATAGGGTTCCATTGAGGACAATCTGCTGTGCCGGCCTCTTCAATAAATCACTGTCAGTCAGTCTAGTTTATAAACACTTTACCACATTGTTGCATTTGTCAACTTCAGCACCTTTGGTTATTCCCCTCTGAAACATCAACAACATTGAGCAGGAGAAACATGAGGCTAATTAACTGTCCTAATTTATTCCCTATATAGTGCACTACTTTAGACCAGAGCCCTATTCCCTATATAGTGCACTACTTTAGACCAGAGCCCTATTCCCTATATAGTGCACTACTTTAGACCAGAGCCCTATTCCCTATATAGTGCACTACTTTAGACCAAAGCCCTATTCCCTATATAGTGCACTACTTTAGACCAGAGCCCTATTCCCTATATAGTGCACTACTTTAGACCAGAGCCCTATTCCCTATATAGTGCACTACTTTAGACCAAAGCCCTATTCCCTATATAGTGCACTACTTTAGACCAGAGCCCTATTCCCTATATAGTACACTACTTTGGACCCGAGCCCTATTCCCTATATAGTACACTACTTTGGACCCGAGCCCTATTCCCTATATAGTGCACTACTTTGGACCAGAGCCAATTGGAATAGGGTATCATTGGGGAGGGATCCAGAGAGACGCCTGTAAATTGACACCTTGTCTCCCTTTTTTTAAAGTCTTAAGGTGGAGTACGACAAGCTCTCCAATGAGAAGACAGAGATACAGCGCCACTATGTCATGGTAAGAGTATGGGTACAATAGGAGATAATTAAGGGTTTGAATGAACAGGCTTGTACAGGGATTATCTTCACCTCTGGGCTTCATGTACCTGTCTGTGCTTCTTAGGTGGGGTTGTGTGTGTGTGTGTGTGTGTGTGTGTGTGTGTTGTACATGTGGTTGATAGGTGTGTGTGTTGTTGTACATGTGGTTGATAGGTGTGTGTGTGGGTGTCTCATACCTCAAATCAAACGTTATTTGTCACATGGGCCGAATACAACAGGTGTAGACCTTACAGTGAAATGCTTACTTACAAGCTCTAACCAATAATGCTTTAAGACATTTTAAGAAAATAAGTGTTAAGTAAAAAATTAAAAGTAACAAATAATTAAAGAGCAGCAGTAAAATAACAATAGTGAGTCTATATACAGGGGGTACCGGTACAGAGTCAATGTGGAGGCTATATACAGGGGGTACCGGTACAGAGTCAATGTGGAGTCTATATACAGGGGGTACCGGTACAGAGTCAATGTGGAGGCTATATACAGGGGGTACCGGTACAGAGTCAATGTGGAGGCTATATACAGGGGGGTACCGGTACAGAGTCAATGTGGAGGCTATATACAGGGGGTACCGGTACAGAGTCAATGTGGAGGCTATATACAGGGGGTACAGGTACAGAGTCAATGTGGAGGCTATATACAGGGTATTACGGTACAGAGTCAATGTGGAGGCTATATACAGGGGGTACCGGTACAGAGTCAATGTGGAGGCTATATACAGGGGGGTACCGGTACAGAGTCAATGTGGAGGCTATATACAGGGGGTACCGGTACAGAGTCAATGTGGAGGCTATATACAGGGGGTACCGGTACAGAGTCAATGTGGAGGCTATATACAGGGGGGTACCGGTACAGAGTCAATGTGGAGGCTATATACAGGGGGGTACCGGTACAGAGTCAATGTGGAGGCTATATACAGGGGGTACCGGTACAGAGTCAATGTGGAGGCTATATACAGGGGTTACCGGTACAGAGTCAATGTGGCGGCTATATACAGGGGGTACCGGTACAGAGTCAATGTGGAGGCTATATACAGGGGGTACCGGTACAGAGTCAATGTGGAGGCTATATACAGGGGGGTACCGGTACAGAGTCAATGTGGAGGCTATATACAGGGGGTACCGGTACAGAGTCAATGTGGAGGCTATATACAGGGGGTACAGGTACAGAGTCAATGTGGAGGCTATATACAGGGTATTACGGTACAGAGTCAATGTGGAGGCTATATACAGGGGGTACCGGTACAGAGTCAATGTGGAGGCTATATACAGGGGGGTACCGGTACAGAGTCAATGTGGAGGCTATATACAGGGGGTACCGGTACAGAGTCAATGTGGAGGCTATATACAGGGGGTACCGGTACAGAGTCAATGTGGAGGCTATATACAGGGGGGTACCGGTACAGAGTCAATGTGGAGGCTATATACAGGGGGGTACCGGTACAGAGTCAATGTGGAGGCTATATACAGGGGGTACCGGTACAGAGTCAATGTGGAGGCTATATACAGGGGGTACCGGTACAGAGTCAATGTGGAGGCTATATACAGGGTGTTACGGTACAGAGTCAATGTGGAGGCTATATACAGGGGGTACCGGTACAGAGTCAATGTGGAGGCTATATACAGGAGGTACCGGTACAGAGTCAATGTGGAGGCTATATACAGGGGGGGTACCGGTACAGAGTCAATGTGGAGGCTATATACAGGGGGTACCGGTACAGAGTCAATGTGGAGGCTATATACAGGGGGTACCGGTACAGAGTCAATGTGGAGGCTATATACAGGGGGTACCGGTACAGAGTCAATGTGGAGGCTATATACAGGGGGGTACCGGTACAGAGTCAATGTGGAGGCTATATACAGGGGGTACCGGTACAGAGTCAATGTGGAGGCTATATACAGGGGGTACCGGTACAGAGTCAATGTGGAGGCTATATACAGGAGGTACCGGTACAGAGTCAATGTGGAGGCTATATACAGGGGGGTACCGGTACAGAGTCAATGTGGAGGCTATATACAGGGGGTACCGGTACAGAGTCAATGTGGAGGCTATATACAGGGGGTACCGGTACAGAGTCAATGTGGAGGCTATATACAGGGGGTACCGGTACAGAGTCAATGTGGAGGCTATATACAGGGGTTACCGGTACAGAGTCAATGTGGCGGCTATATACAGGGGGTACCGGTACAGAGTCAATGTGGAGGCTATATACAGGGGGTACCGGTACAGAGTCAATGTGGAGGCTATATACAGGGGGGTACCGGTACAGAGTCAATGTGGCGGCTATATACAGGGTGTTATGGTACAGAGTCAATGTGGAGGCTATATACAGGGGGTACCGGTACAGAGTCAATGTGGAGGCTATATACAGGGTGTTACGGTACAGAGTCAATGTGGAGGCTATATACAGGGGGTACCGGTACAGAGTCAATGTGGAGGCTATATACAGGAGGTACCGGTACAGAGTCAATGTGGAGGCTATATACAGGGGGGTACCGGTACAGAGTCAATGTGGAGGCTATATACAGGGGGGTACCGGTACAGAGTCAATGTGGAGGCTATATACAGGGGGTACCGGTACAGATTCAATGTGGAGGCTATATACAGGGGGTACCGGTACAGAGTCAATGTGGAGGCTATATACAGGGGGTACCGGTACAGAGTCAATGTGGAGGCTATATACAGGGGGTACCGGTACAGAGTCAATGTGGCGGCTATATACAGGGGGTACCGGTACAGAGTCAATGTGGCGGCTATATACAGGGGGTACCGGTACAGAGTCAATGTGGAGGCTATATACAGGGGGTACCGGTACAGAGTCAATGTGGAGGCTATATACAGGGGGTACCGGTACAGAGTCAATGTGGAGGCTATATACAGGGGTTACCGGTACAGAGTCAATGTGGCGGCTATATACAGGGGGTACCGGTACAGAGTCAATGTGGAGGCTATATACAGGGGGTACCGGTACAGAGTCAATGTGGAGGCTATATACAGGGGGGTACCGGTACAGAGTCAATGTGGCGGCTATATACAGGGTGTTATGGTACAGAGTCAATGTGGAGGCTATATACAGGGGGTACCGGTACAGAGTCAATGTGGAGGCTATATACAGGGGGTACCGGTACAGAGTCAATGTGGAGGCTATATACAGGGGGTACCGGTACAGAGTCAATGTGGAGGCTATATACAGGGGGTACCGGTACAGAGTCAATGTGGAGGCTATATACAGGGGGTACCGGTACAGAGTCAATGTGGAGGCTATATACAGGGGGTACCGGTACAGAGTCAATGTGGAGGCTATATACAGGGGTTACCGGTACAGAGTCAATGTGGAGGCTATATACAGGGGGTACCGGTACAGAGTCAATGTGGAGGCTATATACAGGGGGTACCGGTACAGAGTCAATGTGGAGGCTATATACAGGGGGGTACCGGTACAGAGTCAATGTGGCGGCTATATACAGGGTGTTATGGTACAGAGTCAATGTGGAGGCTATATACAGGGGGTACCGGTACAGAGTCAATGTGGAGGCTATATACAGGGGGTACTGGTACAGAGTCAATGTGGAGGCTAT
This sequence comes from Salmo salar, assembly GCF_965601325.2. Taxonomy (NCBI): domain Eukaryota; kingdom Metazoa; phylum Chordata; class Actinopteri; order Salmoniformes; family Salmonidae; genus Salmo; species Salmo salar. The sequence goes on along the minus strand of NC_138313.1, from coordinate 50,181,305 downwards.
ATACAGGGGGTACTGGTACAGAGTCAATGTGGAGGCTATATACAGGGGGTACTGGTACAGAGTCAATGTGGAGGCTATATACAGGGGGTACCGGTACAGAGTCAATGTGGAGGCTATATACAGGGGGTACCGGTACAGAGTCAATGTGGAGGCTATATACAGGGGGTACCGGTACAGAGTCAATGTGGAGGCTATATACAGGGGGTACCGGTACAGAGTCAATGTGGCGGCTATATACAGGGGGTACCGGTACAGAGTCAATGTGGAGGCTATATACAGGGGGTACCGGTACAGAGTCAATGTGGAGGCTATATACAGGGGGTACCGGTACAGAGTCAATGTGGAGGCTATATACAGGGGGTACCGGTACAGAGTCAATGTGGAGGCTATATACAGGGGTTACCGGTACAGAGTCAATGTGGAGGCTATATACAGGGGGTACCGGTACAGAGTCAATGTGGAGGCTATATACAGGGGGTACCGGTACAGAGTCAATGTGGAGGCTATATACAGGGGGGTACCGGTACAGAGTCAATGTGGCGGCTATATACAGGGTGTTATGGTACAGAGTCAATGTGGAGGCTATATACAGGGGGTACCGGTACAGAGTCAATGTGGAGGCTATATACAGGGGGTACCGGTACAGAGTCAATGTGGAGGCTATATACAGGGGGTACCGGTACAGAGTCAATGTGGAGGCTATATACAGGGGGTACCATTACAGAGTCAATGTGGAGGCTATATACAGGGGGTACCGGTACAGAGTCAATGTGGAGGCTATATACAGGGGGTACCATTACAGAGTCAATGTGGAGGCTATATACAGGGGGTACCAGAGTCAATGTGGAGGCTATATACAGGGGGTACCAGAGTCAATGTGGATGGGCACCGGTTAGTTGAAGTAATTGAGGTAGTATGTACATGTAGGTAGAGTTAACGTGACTATGCATAGATGATAAACAGAGAGTAGCAGCAGCGTAAAAGAGGGGTCTGGGAAGCCCTTTGAGTAGCTGTTCAGGAGTGTTATGTCTTGGGGGTAGAAGCTGTTAAGAAGCCTTTTAGACCTAGACTTGGTGCTCCGGTACCGCCCGCCATGCAGTAGCTGGTTGATAGGGGCGTGTGCTGTTTCTGTGGTTGATAGGGGCGTGTGTTGTTGATAGGGGCGTGTGTTGTTGATAGGGGCGTGTGTTGTTTCTGTGGTTGATAGGGACGTGTGTTGTTTCTGTGGTTGATAGGGACGTGTGTTGTTTCTGTGGTTGATAGGGGCGTGTGTTGTTTCTGTGGTTGATAGGGACGTGTGTTGTTTCTGTGGTTGATAGGGGCGTGTGTTGTTTCTGTGGTTGATAGGGGCGTGTGTTGTTTCTGTGGTTGATAGGGGCGTGTGTTGTTTCTGTGGTTGATAGGGACGTGTGTTGTTTCTGTGGTTGATAGGGACGTGTGTTGTTTCTGTGGTTGATAGGGACCTGTGTTGTTTCTGTGGTTGATAGGGACCTGTGTTGTTTCTGGTTGATAGGGGTGTGTGTTGTTTCTGTGGTTGATAGGGACGTGTGTTGTTTCTGTGGTTGATAGGGGCGTGTGTTGTTTCTGTGGTTGATAGGGGCGTGTGTTGTTTCTGTGGTTGATAGGGGCGTGTGTTGTTTCTGTGGTTGATGGGGACGTGTGTTGTTTCTGTGGTTGATAGGGGCGTGTGTTGTTTCTGTGGTTGATAGGGACGTGTGTTGTTTCTGTGGTTGATAGGGACGTGTGTTGTTTCTGTGGTTGATAGGGGCGTGTGTTGTTTCTGGTTGATAGGGGTGTGTGTTGTTTCTGTGGTTGATAGGGGCGTGTGTTGTTTCTGTGGTTGATAGGGGCGTGTGTTGTTTCTGTGGTTGATAGGGACGTGTGTTGTTTCTGTGGTTGATAGGGACGTGTGTTGTTTCTGTGGTTGATAGGGACCTGTGTTGTTTCTGTGGTTGATAGGGACCTGTGTTGTTTCTGGTTGATAGGGGTGTGTGTTGTTTCTGTGGTTGATAGGGACCTGTGTTGTTTCTGGTTGATAGGGGCGTGTGTTGTTTCTGTGGTTGATACAGTTGAAGTCGGAAGTTTACATACACTTAGGTTGGAGTCATTAAAACTTGTTTTTCAACCACTCCACAAATTTCCTCTTAACAAACTATAGTTTTGGCAAGTCGGTTAAGACATCTACTTTGTGCATGACACAAGTAATTTTTCCAACAATTGTGTACAGACAGATTATGTCACTTAAAATTCACTGTATCACAGTTCCAGTGGGTCAGAAGTTTACATACACTAAGTTGACTGTGCCTTTAAACAGCTTGGAACATTCCAGAAAATGTCATGGCTTTAGAAGCTTCTGTTAGGCTAATTGACATCATTTGAGTCAATTGGAGGTGTACCTGTGGATGTATTTCAAGGCCTACCTTCAAACTCAGTGCCTCTTTGCTTGACATCATGGGAAAATCATAAGAAATCAGCCAAGACCTCAGGAAAACAATTGTAGACCTCCACAAGTCTGGTTCATCCTTGGCAGCAATTTCCAAATGCCTGAAGGTACCACGCCCATCTGTACAAACAATAGTACGCAAGTATAAACACCATGGGACCACGCAGCCATCATACCGTTCAGGAAGGAGACGCATTCTGTCTCCTAGAGATGAACGTACTTTGGTGCGAAAAGTGCAAATCAATCCCAGAACAGTTTGGTTTGGTTGGGTTTAACGACCTGTGTCCAGTTCATTAGAAACCAAACATGACAATTAGAAAAATAAATCACGGGAGTTTTTTTAGCAAGAATAAAGGCGACTTCTGATTTGTAAGACATGTATAAATGCAAAAGATACCATTTAATAAGAATGGGCTAGAAGTGTCTTATATGTTGACCTACCGAGTGGCTAGGACAGGCAAGCCCCATAATATTGTGAAGGACTTAATTCTTCCTGCTGGGACAGTTCTGGGGAAAAGGCCAACAAAAACTATACAGACAATGCCTTCATCAAACAACACTGTTTCACTAAGCATCAGTGACATGGCTGGAGACATTTTGAAACAATTACTGCTTCGCATACAAGCCAGTGAATTCTATGCGTTACAGCTGGATGAGTCAGAAGTGGCGGGCGTGGCACAGCTCCTGGTATATGTCCGTTATGTTTATGGGGGGTCAATTAAGGAAGACATCCTCTTCTAACAAACCACTGGAAACCAGGACAACAGGAGAGGATATTTTTTTAAGTACTGGACAGCTTTGTGACATTAAATGGACTTTGGTGGTCAAGATGTGTTGGTATCTGTACTGATGGCGCAAAAGCCATGACAGGGAGACATAGTGGAGTGGTAACGCGCCTGCAAGCAGTTGCTCCCGACGCCACTTGGGTCCACTGCAGTATCCACCGAGAGGCTCTTCCTGCCAAGGGAATGCCTGACAGCTTGAAAGACGTTTTGGACACTACAGTGAAAATGGTTAACTTTGTTATTAAAGCAATGCCCCTTGAAGTCTCGTGTATTTTCTGCATTATGCAATGATATGGGCAGCGACCATGTAACGCTTTTACAACATACAGAAGTGTGCTGGTTATTAAGGGGTAAAGTATTGACACGTTTTTTTAAATTGAGAGACGAGCTTAAAGTTTTCTTTACAGACCATCATTTTCACTTGTCTGACCGCTCGCACGATGACGAGTTCCTCACACGACTGGTCTATCTGGGTGACTGTGTGTGGAAAATGATTTAAGACTGAGACTCTCTCCAATACAACCCAACATTGCGGAGTTATGTGCATCCTTTCAAGCACACCCTTCTCATTACCCTGTGGTGAGTTATTCACAATTTTCGATGAACAAATAAGGTTTTATATGTAAGATGGCTAAATAAAGAGTTTGTGTGTGTGTGTGGCAGGCGTATAATGATGGCAACAACAACAAAATGGTTGAATGTTTGAAGGGATACGGGACTATGGGAACCACTGGTCTAGAAGAACACACAGAAATGTCTATTTGCTCAGTTTAACTATGTTGCTCTGTTCTCCTATGATACCTCAGGCAGGCGTGTGAGTGACATGTAATCCATCGAGACCACAGGCAGCTGCGGTCAGAGACTCAGGGGGGGGTCAGAAATGGCTTTCCTGTGTGTGTGTGTGTGTGTGTGTGTGTGTGTGTGTGTGTGTGTGTGTGTGTGTGTGTGTGTGTGTGTGTGTGTGTGTGTGTGTGTGTGTGTGTGTGTGTGTGGTGTGTGTGTGTCTGTGCAATTACTTTGAGAAGCTCAATGTACTATTCAGTCCATTAGCTTCTTCCAAAATGACCTTTTGAACCAAGACAAGACGAGGAGAGAGCTGGTATGTCTGATAGCAGATCAGAGAGACACTGGCCAATACCTGGTGTAACCTGATTCCTTAAACAGACATACCGGCTTGTTCCCCAAATGGCAACCTATTCCCTATATAGTGCGCTACTGTAATGGGCAATAGGGTACCATTTCCCCTGTCAAAAGTAGTGCACTACTGTAATGGGCAATAGAGTACCATTTCCCCTGTCAAAAGTAGTGCACTACTGTATGGGCAATAGGGTACCATTTTCCGTGTCAAAAGTAGTACACTACTGTATGGGCAATAGGGTACCATTTCCCCTGTCAAAAGTAGTGCACTACTGTAATGGGCAATAGAGTACCATTTCCCCTGTCAAAAGTAGTGCACTACTGTATGGGCAATAGGGTACCATTTTCCGTGTCAAAAGTAGTACACTACTGTATGGGCAATAGGGTACCATTTCCCGTGTCAAAAGTAGTGTACTACTGTATGGGCAATAGGGTACCATTTCCCCTGTCAAAAGTAGTGCACTACTGCATGGGCAATAGAGTACAATTTTCCGTGTCAAAAGTACTACACTACTGTATGGGCAATAGGGTACCATTTCCCCTGTCAAAAGTAGTGCACTACTGTATGGGCAATAGGGTACCATTTTCCGTGTCAAAAGTAGTACACTACTGTATGAGCTATAGGGTACCATTTCATTTAGAGATTGACAGCACTGTGCTAGGCTAACCCCTGCTGCCTTCCTCTCTCTACATTTATATTGAAATGGTTACCTAGCCTGCTCCCTCCCTCACTACACAATGCTGCTCTGTTGTTTTAATCTGTCGTTTCCGTCCTCGTCCCTGCTCTGTCGTTTCCGTCCTCGTCCCTGCTCTGTCGTTTCCGTCCTCGTCCCTGCTCTGTCGTTTCCGTCCTCGTCCCTGCTCTGTCGTTTCCGTCCTCGTCCCTGCTCTGTCGTTTCCGTCCTCGTCCCTGCTCTGTCGTTTCCGTCCTCGTCCCTGCTCTGTCGTTTCCGTCCTCGTCCCTGCTCTGTCGTTTCCGTCCTCGTCCCTGCTCTGTCGTTTCCGTCCTCGTCCCTGCTCTGTCGTTTCCGTCCTCGTCCCTGCTTTGTCGTTTCCGTCCTCGTCCCTGCTCTGTCGTTTCCGTCCTCGTCCCTGCTTTGTCGTTTCCGTCCTCGTCCCTGCTCTGTCGTTTCCGTCCTCGTCCCTGCTCTGTCGTTTTCGTCCCTGCTCTGCTATTGGTTTAGGCCCCATCCCTGCTCTCCTGCTTACCTGGGGATAACAGAATACAAGAACCAACTGATTCCATCATCACAACACAACAGAACTATGTCAGAACTACAAATTCTTCAGCAGGGGTTCGCAATCTGTTTGGCTCCGAGACCCACCAATTGAGGTGTCTTTTGAGTCACGAGACGACCCACCATAAGTGTTGAGTGGTGAATTAACACACAGATCAAATAAAAAGTTTAAACTAGCATTTTTTTAAAGATCTGTTTTCCACAAACTATAAAAAAAAATAAAAAAAATATATAAGACATATAATTACAGTTGAATTCATAATGCAGCTGTGCTGCTGTCAGTAGTTGTTTCAGGCTGTTGGTTATGTGTCCGTTAATACAGGAGGTGTACATTTTTGTCTTTTTTTACACTGTCGGTCAAAAGTTTTAGAACACCTACTCATTCAAGGGTTTTTCTTAATTTTTTACTGTTTTCTACATTGTAGAATAATAGTGAAGACATCAAAACTATGAAATAACACATATGGAATAATTTAGTAACCAAAGAAGTGTTAAACAATTCTAAATATATTTTTTTTATTTGAATTTCTTCAAAGTAGCCACCCTTTGCCTTGATGACAGCTTTGCACTCTCTTGGTATTCTCTCAACCAGCTTCAAGAGGTAGTCACCTGGAATGCATTTCAATTAACAGGTGTGGCGCCTTAAGTTAATTTGTGGAATTTCTTTCCTTCTTAATGCGTTTGAGCCAATCAGTTGTCTTGTGACAAGGTAGGGGTGGTATACAGAAGATAGCCCTATTTGGTAAAAGACCAAGTCCATATTATGGCAAGAACAGCAAAGAGAAACGACAGTCCATCATTACTTTAAGACATGAAAGTCAGTCAAAACGGAAAATTAAGAACTTTGTTTCTTCAAGTGCAGTCGTAAAAACCAAGCGTTATGATAAAACTGGCTCTCATGAGGACCGCCACAGGAAAGGAAGACCCAGAGTTACCTCTGCTGCAGAGGATAAGTTCATTAGATTTACCAGCCTCAGGAATTGCAGCCGAAATAAATGCTTCACAGAGTTCAAGTAACAGACACATCTCAACATCAACTGTTCAGAGGAGACTGCGTGAATAAGGCCTTCATGGTCGAATTGCTGCAAAGAAACCACTACTAAAGGACACCAATAATAAGAAGAGAAATTTGTCCTTTGGTCTGGAGTCCAAATGAGAGATTTTTGGTTCCAGCCGCCGTGTCTTTGTGAGACGCGGTGTGGGTGAACGTAAGATCTCTGCATGTGTATGTCCCACCGTGAAGCATGGAGGAGGAAGTGTGGGGGTGCTTTTCTGGTGACACTGTCTGTGATTTATTTAGAATTCAAGGTACACTTAACCAGCATGGCTACCACAGCATTCTGCAGCGATACGCCATCCCATCTGGTTTGGGTTTAGTGGGACTATCATTTGTTTTCAACAGGACAATGACCCAACACACCTCCAGACTGTGTAAGGGCTATTTTACTAAGAAGGAGAGTGATGGAGTGCTGCATCAGATGACCTGGCCTCCACAATCGCCCAACACACCTCCAGGCTGTGTAAGAGCTATTTTACTAAGAAGGAGAGTGATGGAGTGCTGCATCAGATAACCTGGCCTCCACAATCACCTGACCTCAACCAATTTGAGGTGGTTTGGGATGAGTCGGACAGCAGAGTGAAGTAAAAGCAGCCAACAAGTGCTCAGCATATGTGGGAACTCCTTCAAGACTGTTGGAAAATCATTCCAGATGAAGCTGTTTGAGAGATCAGCAAGCGTGTGCAAAGCTGTTATCAAGGCAAAGAGTGGCTATTTGAAGAATCTCAAATGTACAATATATTTTGATTTGTTTAACACTTTTTTGGGGGTTACTACATGATGGTACCATGTGTAGTGTGGTACCATGTGTAGTGTGCTGTAGGGAATATGGTGCCATGTGTAGTGTGGTGCCATGTGTAGTGTGCTGTAGGGAATATGGTGCCATGTGTGGTGCCATGTGTAGTGTGGTGCCATGTATGGTGTGCTGTAGGGAATATGGTGCCATGTGTAGTGTGGTGCCATGTGTAGTGTGCTGTAGGGAATATGGTGCCATGTGTAGTGTGGTGCCATGTGTAGTGTGGTGCCATGTGTAGTGTGCTGTAGGGAATATGGTGCCATGTGTGGTGCCATGTGTAGTGTGGTGCCATGTGTGGTGTGCTGTAGGGAATATGGTGCCATGTGTAGTGTGGTGCCATGTGTAGTGTGCTGTAGGGAATATGGTGCCATGTGTGGTGCCATGTGTAGTGTGGTGCCATGTGTAGTGTGCTGTAGGGAATATGGTGCCATGTGTAGTGTGGTGCCATGTGTGGTGTGCTGTAGGGAATATGGTGCCATGTGTAGTGTGGTGCCATGTGTAGTGTGGTGCCATGTGTAGTGTGCTGTAGGGAATATGGTGCCATGTGTAGTGTGGTGCCATGTGTAGTGTGGTGCCATGTGTAGTGTGCTGTAGGGAATATGGTGCCATGTGTAGTGTGCTGTAGGGAATATGGTGCCATGTGTAGTGTGGTGCCATGTGTAGTGTGCTGTAGGGAATATGGTGCCATGTGTGGTGCCATGTGTAGTGTGCTGTAGGGAATATGGTGCCATGTGTAGTGTGCTGCCACGCCATTTTCATATTGGTTTAGGTAAAATAATATTTTCGTCAAAATAATCATGATTTTTTTCCTCTTCTGTTGCAGTATTACGAGATGTCCTATGGGCTCAACATAGAGATGCAGAAACAGGTATGTTACCATCACTACCACTCCTTTGTCTGCCAGGGATTACATACAGTAACAATGTATACTCGCTGTATGTATGCTGGATCACAGTGTCTGCTTATTTGGCTGACTTTTTCCACGTTTTGTTGGTTTTTATTTAACCTTTATTTAACTTGGCAAGTCAGATAAGAACAAATTCTTATTTACAATGACGGCCTACCAGGGAACAGTGGGTTATTGCACTTTGACATTATGGACATTACAGATTTGTACCTTGTCAGCTCGGGGATTCGAACTTGCAACCTTTCGATTTCTAGTCCAATGCTCTAACCACTAGGCTACCCTGCCACCCCAGTCTGAATTTAAAATGGATTACATTTAGTGTCACTGGTCCACACACAATACCCCATAATGTCAAAGTGGAATTATGTTTTTAGACATTTTTACAAATTCATTAAAAATGAAAAGCTGAAATGTCTTGAGTCAGTAATTATTCAACCCCTTTGTTTTATCAAGCCAAAATAAGTTCAGCAGTAAACATGTGCTTAACAAGTCACACAATATGTTGCCTGGACTCACTCTGTGTGCAATAATAGTGTTTAACATGATTTATGAATGACTACCTCATATCTGTATCCCACACATACAATTATCTGTAAGGTCTCTCAGTCCTGCAGTGAATTTCAAACACAGATTCAACCACAAAGACCAGGGAGGTTTTCCAATGCCTTGCAAAGAAGGGCACCTATTGGTAGATGGGTAAAAAATTTTAAAGCAGACATTTGAATATCCCTTTGAGCACGGTGAAGTTATTAATTACACTTTGGATGGTGTATCAATACACCCAGTCACTACAAAGATACAGTTGTCATTCCTAACTCAGTTGCCGGAGAGGAAGGAAACCGCTCAGGGATTTCACCATGAGGCCAATGGTGACTTTCAAAGAGTTAGAGTTTAATGGCTGTGATTGGAGAAAACCGAGGATGGATCAACAACATTGTAGTTACTCACAATACTAACCTAAATGACAGAGTGAAAAGAAGGAAGCCTGTACAGAATAAACATTTCTCAAAACTTGCATCCTTGTTTGCAACGAGGCACTAAAGTAAAACTGCAAAACAATGTGGCAAAGAAATTAACTCTTTGTCCAGAATACAAAGTGTTATGTTTGGGGAAAACACAACCCATCACTGAGTACCACTCTTCATATGGTTCTGTCTGCTTTCCAACACACACTGGGAGTCAAATTCACCTTTCAGCATGACACCAAAACCACAAGGCCAAATATACACTGGAGTTACTTACCAAGATCACATTGAATGTTTCTGAGTTGATTAGTTACAGTTTTAACTAGGGATACACTATATATCGGTGAACAAATCGGAATCGGACGATATTTGCTAAAAATGTCAACATCGGTAACGTCCCGATGTCTGTCTAGTTTAACGCCGACGTGCAAAACCGATGTCAAAGCTGACGTGCATACCTCTATAACGTAGGTTCATGACGTAAAGACGCCACGTAAAGTGTGGCGCTACACGTGCAACACAGCATTCCTAACCTAGCCCACAATGTCTGCTGTGTGGAATCGAACAGTCATTTGAAGAGTAAGAAAACTCAAAGGCGAAATCCATTAACGCCAACATAATTTAATTCATTGCCCTTGACAATCAACCGTTCTCTGATGTTGGCTTTCACCGATTTGGTGAAAGCACCGGTACACTTTATTTTTATTTTTCGATACTATTTTTCAGATGTTACCCTACCAGAGTTACACACTATTGTTGAAGCTCACATCCATGAGCTACTTGCTATGGGCGTCACTGCTATTAGTTTCAAGACTGACATTTGGACCAGCGACATCAGCCCAATGAACATGCTGAGTCTGACAGCACAGTGGGTCGCCTAGGATTTCAGACTGAGGAATGTCGTATTGCATGCTCATGAATATGCTGTTTGTCATACCGCTGCTGCCATTTCAATGGCATTTGAGAACATGTTTGAAAGTTGGAAACATGAACACATTAGCCAGCTCCATTCGAACAACTGACTGGAGAAATAAGCTCATCAACTGTGCCTGTAGCAGACGTGATACCCTCTGTCATGGCATTGAAACACCTGCTCAACAAAACTGACAGGGATGTAAACAAATGCACAGAATTTGAGAAGATTTATGTGTGTGTGTGTGCAACATTTCTGTGATCTTTTTTTTTCCCAGCTCATGAAACATGGGACAAACACTTTACATGTTACGTTTTATATTTTTGTCCAGTGTAGTATTCTAATCCCTAATTCTAACGCCACCGATTTTGTCACGACAATGGATTGCCCATTCTGACTTCGCCAGTGCCAAGCTAACCAGTTAGCTAGCAGCTAGTGTGTGACATTAGTGCTGACTAATATCTATGGAGTGAAGATGGCCCTTTTTCCCGACGAGGTGGATGTTTTTACTGGCCCACATTGGCGAATTAAACAGTTGCCCTTGACAACAGTTTGCCCCAGGAAGCAAAACTGCCCACGCAGGCTGTGAACAAGCGATTCGGTGGCATTCTCTCATTACTGTGTCGCCACCATGCTCAATGCTATGTACAGTTGAGGTTGGAAGTATACATACACCTTAGCCAAATACATTTAAAGTCAGTTTTTCACAATTCCTGACATTTAATCCTAGTAAGAATTCCCTGTTTTAGGTCATTTAGGATCACCACTTTATTTTAAGAATGTGAAATGTCAGAATAACAGAGAGAATGATTTATTTCAGCTTTTATTTATTTCATCACATTCCCAGTGGGTCAGAAGTTTACATGCACTCAATTAGTATTTGGTATCATTGCCTTTAAATTGTTTAACTTGGGTCAAACGTTTCAGGTAGCCTTCCACGAGCTTCCCACAATAAGTTGGGTGAATTTTGACCCATTCCTCCTGACAGAGCTGGTGTAACTGAGTCAGGTTTCTAGGCCTCCTTGCTCGCACACGCTTTTTCAGTTTTGCCCACAAATGTTCTATAGGATTGAAGTCAGGGCTTTGTGATGGCCACTCCAATACCTTGACTTTGTTGTCCTTAAGCCATTTTTCTACAACTTTGGAAGTCTGCTTGGGGTCATTGTCCATTTGGAAGACCCATTTGCAACCAAGCTTTAACTTCCTGACTGATGTCTTGAGATGTTGCTTCAATATATCCACATAATTTTCCTCACTCATGATGCCATCTATTTTGTGAAGTGCACCAGTCCCTCCAGTAGCAAATCACCCCCACAACATGATTCTGCCACCCCCGTGCTTCACGGTTGGGATGGTGTTCTTCGACTTGTAAAATATTGGATATTGGTATCGGCCAAAAATGTCATATCGATGCATCATTAGTTTTCACTTAAAATTGGCTTGAAAATCAATGACATGACTTGAAAATGGCTGTCTATCAATGATCAACAACCAACTTGACAGAGCTCGTCAGAGAATTAAAAAAATAATAATGTGCAAATATTGTACAATCCAGGTGTGTAAAGCTCTTAGACTTACCCAGAAAGACTCTAACATGGGTGTGAATACTTCTGGAAATTAGGTATTTCTGTATTTCATTTTCAATAAATTTGAGAAGTAAAAATCTAAACTTGATTTCACTTTGTCGTTATGGGATATTGTGTGTTGATGGTTGCTGAATTTTTTTGGCGGATTTAATCAATTTTGAATTCCGGCTGTAACTCAGAAATGTGGAATAAGTCAAGGGGTATGAATACTTTCTGAAGGCATTATATAGTAGTGCCTTCAGAATAGTACCTCAGAGCTTCTCTGGGTAAGAGAAGATGGTCTCCGTGTCAGTGGGCAGCCTCAGAGGAGCAGAGGGAGGAACGGGAGAGGGAAGAGGGAGGAACGGGAGAGGGAAGAGGGAGAAATGGGAGAGGGAAGAGGGAGGAACGGGAGAGGGAGGAACGGGAGAGGGGAGACGGAGGAACGGGAGAGGGAGGAACGGGAGAGGGAGGAACGGGAGCGGGAGGAACGGGAGAGGGGAGAGGGAGGAACGGGAGAGGGAAGAGGGAGAAACGGGAGAGGGAAGGGGAGAGGGAGGAACTGGAGAGGGAAGGGGAGAGGGAGGAACGGGAGAGGGAAGAGGGAGGAACGGGAGAGGGAGGAACTGGAGAGGGAAGAGGGAGGAACGGGAGAGGGAAGGGGAGAGGGAGGAACGGGAGAGGGAAGAGGGAGGAACGGGAGAGGGAGGAACTGGAGAGGGAAGAGGGAGGAACGGGAGAGGGAGGAACGGGAGAGGGAGGAACGGGAGACATTCTTGTGTTGTGAGCTGAGCTGGGAATCAGTGACAAGACCTGGGTTCACTTATCTGGAGACACACACACACACACACACACACACACACACACACACACACACACACACACACACACACACAGCCTTTGTTTGGAGATTGGCAAAGTGACACAGAGTCAGCCGTGAGGTCCGACAGCTTTAATGAGATTAAAGGCAGGGGGTGTGTGTCAGGTGATCTCTTTGACTTGATGACTACAGACAGAACACTGCTGATGTCAAGACAACCATTCATTACAGGAAGCCTGGGGGTAAAAGTCCTCTCTGGTAGTTCATTACAGGAAGCCCAGGGGTAAAATTTCTCTCCTCTGGTAGTTCATTACAGGAAGCCCAGGGGTTAAAGTCCTCTCTGGTAGTTCCTTACAGGAAGCCCAGGGGTAAAATTCCTCTCCTCTGGTAGTTCATTACAGGAAGCTCGGGAGTAAAAGTCCTCACCTCTGGTAGTTCGTTACAGGAAGCCCGGGGGTAAAAGTCCTCTCCTCTGGTAGTTCATTACAGGAAGCCCAGGGGTAAAAGTCCTCTCCTCTGGTAGTTCATTACAGGAAGCCCAGGGGTAAAAGTCCTCTCCTCTGGTAGTTCATTACAGGAAGCCTAGGGGTAAAAGTCCTCTCCTCTGGTAGTTCGTTACCCCTGGGCTTCCTGTAAAAGTCCTCACCTCTGGTAATTCATTACAGGAAGCCCAGGGGTAAAAGTCCTCTCCTCTGGTAGTTCGTTACAGGAAGCCTAGGGGTAAAAGTCCTCTCCTCTGGTAGTTCGTTACCCCTGGGCTTCCTGTAAAAGTCCTCACCTCTGGTAATTCATTACAGGAAGCCCAGGGGTAAAAGTCCTCACCTCTGGTAGTTCATTACAGGAAGCCCAGGGGTAAAAGTCCTCTCCTCTGGTAGTTCATTACAGGAAGCCCGGGGGTTAAAGTCCTCTCCTCTGGTAGCTGGAGTGGGAGGTGAGGGAGGGGTAGAGGGGATGACAAGCCAGGCCCTGTGTAAACGGGTTAATCGACTTCATCCATTTTAGCGGCAGGCAGGCTGACTTTAATCAAGAACCTCAACGAGACCGAGCTGATGGAAACTGACTGAATTATTCATCAGTCTAACCAGGCTCCAACCTGAAACAGCTGAACACAGTGTTAGCTGGTCTGTTTGATTACTAAGGCTCAGTGACAAGGGAGAAAGAGGAGGAGGAGGAGGAAGCCCTAACCAGCTGAACACAGTGTTAGCAATCAAACAGAGCAGCTAAGGCTCCAATCCTGCAGCTGCTTACACAGGAGGAGGAGGAGGAGGAGGAGGAGGATGAGGAGAAGTAGGGGGAGGGTTATCTGAGGAAATCCATTCCTCTGACAGTCCCTTGTTGTTATTATTGAGGAGGAACTGGCTTCATGTGAATTGCAGATCAGCTGGCAGCGTGCACATCAGACGGAACAGAAACTCCGCTCAGATTGTGTGCGTGTGTAAAACCCCACAGAGAAGGATAAAGGAGTCACCATTATGAAATAGTCAACTGGGTGGGATTTCCAACGTCATTGGTTGATTCCCTCCTCCTGACCCATTTTGGAGTCACTTCCCTCCCTTTCCAGGATGAGAAATGACAACGTCTCAGCAGCTCTAAAAGGTCAGTTTTTTTTTTTTTTTTACTGAGCACAGGAGAACACACTGGCAGGGCTAGATCATCTGTGGAATTTATGAAGCCTCAGTTCGACCCAGGGCATAATGCTGAATAAACACACACACACACACATCACGACCCAGGGCAAATGCTCTACACTCACACAGACCAGACCAGGTACAGGCCAGACCGTTTTATTTATTACACCGGGCAGCAGAAATACGTTTGGCAGCCGATGGGAGATTCTGTATTAGCTCTCTGAACAGCAGCGACGTTAGCAGTGGGTAGAGCAGAGCCAGGGTGATTTGGTGTGTCATGTCAAGAGGACAGGGTCGTGCCGGCCTCAATCTAATGCAGAATAGACACTAAATGGACCTTTAGATAGAAGGACGGCCGGCTAAATGGACCTTTAGATAGAAGAGCGGCCGGCTAAATGGACCTTTAGATAGAAGGACGGCCGGCTAAATGGACCTTTAGATAGAAGGACGGCCGGCTAAATGGACCTTTAGATAGAAGGACGGCCGGCTAAATGGACCTTTAGATAGAAGGACGGCCGGCTAAATGGACCTTTAGATAGAAGGACGGCCGGCTAAATGGACCTTTAGATAGAAGGACGGCCGGCTAAATGGACCTTTAGATAGAAGGACGGCCGGCTAAATGGACCTTTAGATAGAAGGACGGCCGGCTAAATGGACCTTTAGATAGAAGGACGGCCGGCTAAATGGACCTTTAGATAGAAGGACGGCCGGCTAAATGGACCTTTAGATAGAAGGACGGCCGGCTAAATGGACCTTTAGATAGAAGGACGGCCGGCTAAATGGACCTTTAGATAGAAGGACGGCCGGCTAAATGGACCTTTAGATAGAAGGACGGCCGGCTAAATGGACCTTTAGATAGAAGGACGGCCGGCTAAATGGACCTTTAGATAGAAGGACGGCCGGCTAAATGGACCTTTAGATAGAAGGACGGCCGGCTAAATGGACCTTTAGATAGAAGGACGGCCGGCTAAATGGACCTTTAGATAGAAGGACGGCCGGCTAAATGGACCTTTAGATAGAAGGACGGCCGGCTAAATGGACCTTTAGATAGAAGGACGGCCGGCTAAATGGACCTTTAGATAGAAGGACGGCCGGCTAAATGGGCCTTTAGATAGAAGGACGGCCGGCTAAATGGGCCTTTAGATAGAAGGACGGCCGGCTAAATGGGCCTTTAGATAGAAGGACGGCCGGCTAAATGGGCCTTTAGATAGAAGGACGGCCGGCTAAATGGGCCTTTAGATAGAAGGACGGCCGGCTAAATGGGCCTTTAGATAGAAGGACGGCCGGCTAAATGGGCCTTTAGATAGAAGGACGGCCGGCTAAATGGGCCTTTAGATAGAAGGACGGCCGGCTAAATGGGCCTTTAGATAGAAGGACGGCCGGCTAAATGGGCCTTTAGATAGAAGGACGGCCGGCTAAATGGGCCTTTAGATAGAAGGACGGCCGGCTAAATGGGCCTTTAGATAGAAGGGCGGCCGGCTAAATGGGCCTTTAGATAGAAGGGCGGCCGGCTAAATGGGCCTTTAGATAGAAGGGCGGCCGGCTAAATGGGCCTTTAGATAGAAGGGCGGCCGGCTAAATGGACCTTTTACATGGAAAGCTGCAATAGCAGGCAGAGAGATCAAATACCTGGAACCGCTCACTGTAATCTGACACTGTTATAGAACTGCAGCTAGTGTAGCCTGCTTCCACATCCCGAGTATTCATTCATCAGCTAAAGAGAAACATCACACACAGTAAAGCTGGTGATTTGTATAATGTAATGCTTGTTTGGAGGGATAAGCCCAGTCAATAACCCCCAGGGACATTTGACAGGATTTGTTAAAAGGCCTCGGAACATCGAAAAACGCTGTGACGGAACTCAAGAGTACATTTCATCCTCACCAGGGCTTAGTGTGTCATAGTGTTCTGTTTAGAGAGAGAGAGAGAGAGACTCGTGTCATCTTTTAGGTAGGCTATTTGATGATGCCGTTTAATAATCGCGGACAAGGGACAGTACCTTATTTATAATGAGGGATACCTGGAGAAAATCAGACCTCTCTGAAATTAACATGGATGGGCCCTCCCTTAATTTGAAATGTATTTTTACCTGACTATCCCTGAACGCTTTAAAAAATAAACAAGTGACCCTTCCCTATACCCTAGATAATAACTTAAAGCGGATAGCAGAGAACGTGCCTACCGTTTACCCTCACTCAGATTAGAGCCTTAGATAAGCCGTTCTAGAACCTGTTCTAGAACCTGTTCTAGAACCTGTTCTTCTTCCTTTTGTAAGCATCACATGGCAAAGTAGCCAGAAGGTTGTTGATTCGTAGCCCACCGCGGACAAGGGTAGCAGTGAAAACGTCTCCATTATTGGGTTCATGCAGTGATTTGTATTACAGTATTTCATAAAAAAAAAAAAAAAACAATCTTTTATAAAACAGATTTCGTGCAATGCTGCGTCATTTTTATATGACTGGAGACGAGTAGAATGTTTTATTTACACCCAAAACGGAGCGTGACAATAACGATTTCTATACAGGCTATTGTTAAAAAAATGAGTCTTAACTTTAGCTCTGTTCAATACTTAACTATCAACTGTAAACATGGAACAGAACCAGCTGAAGTATCTCGTCGTCATTGAATTAGAGAAAAAGCCATTTTTGTTTTCAAATCCAAGTCAAATCGAATTGGATTGGTCACATACACATGGTTAGCAAGATGTTAATGCGAGCGTAGAGAAATGCTTGTGCAGTAATGTCTAACAAGTAATCTAACAATTCCACGACAACTACTTAATAATACACACGTCTAAAGGGGTGAATGAGAATATGTACATATAAATATATGGATGAGCGATGGCAGAGCGGCATAGTCAAGATGCAATAGATGGTATAGAGTACAGTATACACATATGAGATGAGTAATGTAGGATATGTAAACGTTATTAAAGTGACATTGTATAAAGTGACTAGTGATCCATTTGTTAAAGTGGCCAGTGATTTGGTCTCCATGTTGGCAGCAGCCTCTCTGAGTTAGTGATTGCTGTTTAACAGTCTGATGGCCTTGAGATTAGAAGCTGTTTTTCAGTCTCTCGGTCCCAGCTTTGATGCACCTGTACTGACCTCGCCTTCTGGATGATAGCGGGGTGAACAGGTAGTGGCTCGGGTGGTTGTTGTCCTTGATGATCTTTTTGGCCTTCCTGTGACATTGGGTGGTGTAGGTGTCCTGGAGGGCAGGTAGTTTGCCCCCGGTGATGTGTTGTGCAGACCTCACTACCCTCTGGAGAGCCTTCCGGTTATGGGCGGAGCAGCTGCCGTACCAGGCGGTGATACAGCCCGACAGGATGCTCTCGATTGTGCAGCTGTAAAAGTTTGTCAGGGTTTTAGGTGACAAGCTACATTTCTTCAGCCTCCTGAGGTTGAAGAGGCGCTGTTGCGCCGCCTTCACCACACTGTCTGTGTGGTTGGACCACTTCA
Organism: Salmo salar; assembly: GCF_965601325.2. Taxonomy (NCBI): domain Eukaryota; kingdom Metazoa; phylum Chordata; class Actinopteri; order Salmoniformes; family Salmonidae; genus Salmo; species Salmo salar. The sequence goes on along the minus strand of NC_138313.1, from coordinate 50,163,590 downwards.
GTTTGTCTGATGTGTACGCCAAGGAACTTAAACCTTTCCACCTTCTCCACTGCGTTCCCATCAATGTGGATAGGGGGGTGCTCCCTCTGCTGTTTCCTGAAGTCCACGATCATCTCCTTTTGTTGTGTTGACATTGAGTGAGAGGTTGTTTTCCTGACACCACACTTCGAGTGCCCTGACCACCTCCCTGTAGGCTGTCTCGTCGTTGTTAGTAATCAAGCCTACCACTGTAGTGTCATCTGCAAACTTGATGATTGAGTTGGAGGCGTGCATGGCCACGCAGTCATGGGTGAACAGGGAGTACAGGAGGGGCCCACGTGTTGAGGATCAGCGTGGCGGATGTGTTGTTACCTACCCTCACCACCTGGGGGGCGGCCCGTCAGGAAGTCCAGGATCCAGTTGCAGAGGGAGGTGTTTAGTCCTAGGATCCTTAGCTTAGTGATGAGCTTTGAGGGTACTATGGTGTTGAACGCTGAGCTGTAGTCAATGAATAGCATTTTCACGTAGGTGTTCCTTTTGTCCAGGTGGGAAAGAGCAGTGTTGAGTGCAATAGAGATTGCATCATCTGTGGATCTGTTTGGGCGGTATGCAAATTGGAGTGGGTCTAGGGTTTCTGGGATAATGGTGTTGTGAGCCATGACCAGCCTTTCAAAGCACTTCATGGCTACGGATTTGAGTGCTACGGGTCGGTAATCATTTAGGCAGGTTACCTTAGTGTTCTTGGGCACAGGGACTATGGTGGTCTGCTTGAAACATGTTGGTATTACAGACTCAGACAGTGAGAGGTTGAAAATGTCAGTGAAGATACTTGCCAGTTGCTCAGCTCATGTTCGGAGTACACGTCCTGGTAATCCGTCTGGCCCTGCGGCCTTGTGAATGTTGACCTGTTTAAAGGTCTTACTCAGATCTGTCAATTACTGTCAATCTGTCAATTACTCAGATCTGTCAATTACAGGCTGGTACTCAGATCTGTCAATTACAGGCTGGTACACAGATCTGTTAATTACAGGCTGGTACTCAGATCTGTCAATTACAGGCTGGTACTCAGATCTGTCAATTACAGGCTGGTACTCAGATCTGTCAATTACAGGCTGGTACACAGATCTGTCAATTACAGGCTGGTACTCAGATCTGTTAATTACAGGCTGGTACTCAGATCTGTTAATTACAGGCTGGTACTCAGATCTGTCAATTACAGGCTGGTACACAGATCTGTTAATTACAGGCTGGTACTCAGATCTGTCAATTACAGGCTGGTACTCAGATCTGTCAATTACAGGCTGGTACTCAGATCTGTCAATTACAGGCTGGTACTCAGATCTGTCAATTACAGGCTGGTACTCAGATCTGTCAATTACAGGCTGGTACTCAGATCTGTCAATTACAGGCTGGTACTCAGATCTGTCAATTACAGGCTGGTACTCAGATCTGTCAATTACAGGCTGGTACTCAGATCTGTCAATTACAGGCTGGTACTCAGATCTGTCAATTACAGGCTGGTACTCAGATCTGTCAATTACAGGCTGGTACTCAGATCTGTCAAGCAGCATGTTTAGAGCATTCCAGGGTTCTCCCCTGGATTTCTAACAAGTGGTTGCTGCTCAGTTGTTTTTACATTTTAATGTATTTTTATTTTTTTACATAGTGGCGTAACCACTCCACAAGGTGGCGCAGCGTCTCTTTTACATTCTTTGGGGAGAACCATGCCAAAACTAAAGGCAACAATGGACCTGCTCTGTGTCGTGTCTTTGGCTATGCCGCATTAAGTGATATGACATGCTAACCTATAAAATGATTTCTCTGTAATTAATATTACCTGATTAAGCTAATCATGTAAATGTAATTAACTAGAAAGTCGGGGCACCACGGAAGAACGTTTATAGAGCCGTTATCTTCCGAATAAACTCTTAAAATACTTTGTAATATTTTACATCGATAGCAGTCAATATTAACCCTTGTCTTATTTTCAGTCTCATAATGAAAGTTGTAAATTCTTGGTTATCTTCACGAACCCTGGCTAACAAGTTGAATCAGCAATACAAAATTGGGTTTAATTATTTATTTACTAAATACCTAAACTAATCACACAGAATACAAATGATGTCATACAGAAAACGTCCTGGTGGACGGAACCTGTATGAAAGCTGGTTACACAAAGGAAAGGGGGTTGGGCTTGAATGAAAGAGCGGGAAGATTTAGGAACAAAGAAACAGCAGCTATGCTATCGTAAATACATTATCTTATGCATTCTAAATTACCGCCCATTTGTCCCCAAGGGTTGTGTCCCAAATGAATCCTAATCCTTACATAGTAAACTATATAGAGGGTCTGAGTCCCAAATGAATCCTATCTCTTTCTCTCTCTCTCTCTCCCCCCCAAGGGCTTTATTAGCAATGAAAGTGAAGTAGATAATAAACAAAAGTGAAATAAAAATGACAGAAGTTCCAAAAGAATAGACCTTTCAAATGTCATTACAGTGTTGTAACGATCTGCAAATACTTCAAGTACAAAAGGGAAAATAAACAAACTTAAACATGGGTTATATTTACGATGGTGTTTGTTCTTCACTGGTTGCCCTTTTCTTGTGGCAACAGGTCACACATCTTGCTGCTGTGAAATATGTCTCTCTAATATGGTCATACATTTGGCAGGAGGTTAGGAAGTGCAGCTCAGTTTCCACCTCATTTTGTGGGCAGTGTTGCACATAGCCTGTCTTCTCTTGAGAGCCAGGTCTGCCTACAGCGGCCTTTCTCAATAGCAAGGCTATGCTCACTGAGTCTGTACATAGTCAAAGCTTTCCTTCAGTTTGGGTCAGTCACAGTGGTCAGGTATTCTGCCACTGTGTACTCTCTGTTTAGGGCCAAATAGCATTCTCCCTCTCAATCTCTTGTGCGTTCTCTCTTCTTTCTCTCTTTCTTTCTTTCTTTCTTTCTTTCTTTCTTTCTTTCTTTCTTTCTTTCTTTCTTTCTTTCTTTCTTTCTTTCTTTCTTTCTTTCTTTCTTTCTTTCTTTCTTTCTTTCTTTCTTTCTTTCTTTCTTTCTTTCTTTCTTTCTTTCTTTCTTTCTTTCTTTCTTTCTTTCTTTCTTTCTTTCTTTCTTTCTTTCTTTCTTTCTTTCTGTGTTATTAAATACCCAATTTACCGACTTCAGTTAAATTTCTTGAAAACCATTTAGTTTTTTTTTGTGAGCCCAACGCACTGTTTCTCTAGAGAGAAATCAAGTCAGGAACTATGTGGGATGCTGGGCCGAAGGGAGTTGTAGTTTTTTATTTTTAGCAAATATTCAACGTAGTTCATGGCAGAAACGTGGTAATTAACTACAATGACCATGATCCATTGTGACTTTTTTTTTCTGGCTTTGAGAGGTTTCACTAGCCCGAAATCTGTCCAAAATAAGCCCAATGTGTTTCTATGGTCTTAAGCTTGTCGCTTAACCTCTCTGGGCTAGGCGGGACAAATTCGTCCCACCTACGCAACAGCCAGTTGAATCCCGTGGCACGATTTTCAAATACCTTAGAAATGCTATTACTTCAATTTCTCAAACATATGACTATTTTACAGCATTTTAAAGACAAGACTCTCGTTAATCTAACCACACTGTCCGATTTCAAAAAGGCTTTACAACGAAAGCAAAACATTAGATTATGTCAGCAGAGTACCCAGCCAGAAATAATCAGACACCCATTTTTCAAGCTAGCATATAATGTCACAAAAACCCAGAAGACAGCTAAATGCAGCACTAACCTTTGATGATCTTCATCAGATGACAATCCTAGGACATTGTTATACAATACATGCATGTTTTGTTCAATCAAGTTTATATTTATATCAAAAACCAGCTTTTTACATTAGCATGTGACGTTCAGAACTAGCATACCCCCCGCAAACTTCCGGGGAATTTACTCACGATAAACGTTCACAAAAAACATAACAATTATTTTAAGAATTATAGATACAGAACTCCTTTGTGCAATCCAGGTGTCCGATTTTAAAATAGCTTTTCGGTGAAAGCACATTTTGAAATATTCTCAGTAGATAGCCCAGCCATCACGGCTAGCCATTTAGACACCCACCAAGTTTAGCCCTGACCAAAGTCAGATTTACTATTACAAAAGTTTGATTACCTTTGTTGTCTTCGTCAGAATGCACTCCCAGGACTGCTACTTCAATAACAAATGTTGGTTTGGTCCAAAATAATCCATCGTTATATCCAAATAGCGGCGTTTTGTTCGTGCGTTCCAGACACTATCCGAAGTGTAAATAAGGGTCACGAGCATGGCGCAATTCGTGACAAAAAAATTCTAAATATTCCATTACCGTACTTCGAAGCATGTCAACCGCTGTTTAAAATCCATTTTTATGCCATTTTTCTCGTAAAAAAGCGGTAATATTCCGACCGGGAATCTCCGTTTAGGTAAACAGAGGAAAGAAAACAAAGCATTCGGTCGACGCGGGCACGTGCCTGAGTCTCACAGTACTGTAACCAGCCACTACCCAAACGCGCTACTTTTTTTCAGCCAGAGCCTGCAAAGCCACGATTCAGCTTTTTGCCGCCTTCTGAGAGCCCATGTGAGCCGTAGGAAGTGTCACGTAACAGCAGAGATCCTTTGTAATGGATAGAGATGGCAAAGAAGGCCAAGAAATGGTCAGACAGGCCACTTCCTGTACAGAATCTTCTCAGGTTTTGACCTGCCATTTGAGTTCTGTTATACTCACAGACACCATTCAAACAGTTTTAGAAACTTTGGAGTGTTTTCTATCCAAAGCCAATAAATATATGCATATTCTAGTTACTGGGCAGGAGTAGTAACCAGATTAAATCGGGTACGTTTTTTTATCCAGCCGTGTCAATACTGCCCCCTAGCCCTAACAGGTTAACTTCCTGCTTTTGGGTCAGCGACTCACAAGGATACACTTTTACACCTGCTACATTAGATCAGATACACTCAGACCTCGTGAGAGTGGAATGTACACAACACAACAACGAGAGGTACAGATACACTTCCTGAATGTATATACCTTATCTATTTTGAAGAACTGGTAAAATGATTTAGTCAGACAGCTCTGTAGCATACTTAGGCAGGCCAGCCTAGCTAAATAGGATGCCTAAAGACAGTACGGTATGGATGAGAACAGAGATAACGTTGTGTGGCTGGCTAGCTAGATAAATAGGATGCCTAAAGACAGTACGGTATGGGGAGAACAGAGATAACGTTGTGTGGCTGGCTAGCTAGATAAATAGGATGCCTAAAGACTAGAGATCGACCGATTATGATTTTTCAACACCGATGCTGATTATTGGAGGACCAAAAAAGCCGGTACCGATTAATCGGCCAATTTATTTTCAGCTTTTTTTTTATGCTGCCACTTACAACAATACTGAATGAACACTTATTTTAACTTAATAAAATCAATTTAGCCTGAAATAAATAATGAAACATGTTCAATTTGGTTTAAATAATGCAAAACAAAGTGTTGGAGAAGAAAGTAAAAGTGCAATATGTGCCATGTAAGAAAGCTAATGTTTAAGTGCCTTGCTCAGAACATGAGAACATATGAAAGCTAGTGGTTCCTTTTAACATGAGTCTTCAATATTCCCAGGTAGGAAGTTTTAGGTTGTAGTTAGTATATTATTATAGGAATTATAGGACTATTTCTCTCTATACGATTTGTATTTCGAATACCTTTGACTATTGGATGGTCTTATAGGCACTTTAGTATTGCCAGTGTAACAGTATAGCTTCCGCCCCTCTCCTCGCTCCTACCTGGGCTCAAACCAGGAACACATCGACAACAGCCACCCTCGAAGCAGCGTTACCCATGCAGAGGAAGGAAAACAACCACTCCGAAGTCTCAGAGCGAGTGACGTTTGAAACGCTATTAGCGTGCACCCGGCTAACTAGCTAGCCATTTCACATCAGTTACACCAGCCTAATCTTGGGAGTTGATAGGCTTGAAGGGGTGGGTATAATTTGTGGAACGTTCCAACAGGAATCTGTTCCAAAAAACATAAAGTAAAAGGTTGCCAACCAACAACGCATACAAAGTAGCAACGCATACAAACCTAGCTAACTAGTTGCCGAATAGGCATCAACTCACCACGTAGCTTATTCTTAATGTTTGTCCATAGGCAAACAGACATGTGAGGACAGACATTTTTCGGAATAAACGTGATGAGTGAAAAACGCAATGAAATAGACCACTCCCTACCCGGTATCTTATTCTGCCACTATACAACTTTGTATGCGTTGTTTTTTGGAAATCTTGTTATTTATAATTTTTTTGGAATAGATTCCTGTTGGAACGTTCCACAAATTATACCCACCCAGGTTGAAGATAACAACAGCGCAATGCTTGAAGTACAGCAAAGTGCTGTTTGAATGAATGCTTACGAGCATGCTGCTGCCTACCACCGCTCAGTCAGACTGCTCTATCAAATCATAGACTTAATTATAATATAATAAACACACAGAAATACGAGCCTTGGGTCATTAATATGGTCGAATCTGGAAACTATCATCTCGAAAACAAACGTTTTTTTCTTTCAGTGAAATACGGAACCGTTCCGTATTTTATCTAACGGGTGACTAAGTCTAAATATTCCTGTTAGGCATTGATGTTTATGGTTAGGTACATTGGTGCAACGACACTACTTTTTTCGCAAATGCGCTTATTAAATCAACACCCGTTTGTCGAAGTAGGCTGTGATTCAATGATAAATTAACAGGCACCGCATCGATCATATGCAACGCAGGACACATTAGATAAACTAGTAATATCATCAACCATGTGTAGTTAACTAGTGATTATGTTAAGATTGATAGTTTTTTTATAAGTCTAATGCTAGCTAGCAACTTACCTTTTGCTTCTTGCTGCCCTCGCGTTACAGGTAGTCAGCCTGTTAATCCTTGTGGAGTGCAATGTAAGGCAGGTGGTTAGAGCGTTGGACTGGTAACCGAAGGTTGCAGAAACGAATCCCCCCTGAACAAGGCAGTTAACCCCCGTTTCTAGGCCGTCATTGTAAATAAGAATGTGTTCTTAATCTGACTTGCCTAGTTAAATAAATGTGTAAAAAAAATAAAAAAATAATAATCGGCAAATCGGTGGCCAAAAATACCGATTTATTGATTGTTATGAAAACTTGAAATCGGCCCTAATTAATCGGCCATTCCGATTAATCGGTCGACCTCTACTAAAGACAGTACGGTATGGGGAGAACAGAGATAACGTTGTGTGGCTGGCTGACTGCTGAACGGAGATGAGATAACTTTAAAGGAATGAACATTTTATAAAGTCATCAAATAAAAATATGAATATTAAATAAGTAATATTGTATTATTTCATAGTCATTTCCTGTTCTATTGATGTCTTCCCAGTGTAGACTTGACAGAGACAATGGAATACAGTCAAATTGAATGTTCACCATTTCTGGCGTTTTCGATTTTCCATAAAAAAAATGTAACGTCATTATTTCATAATGTATTTTTCTTCAGTTGTTGAATGTCTGCTGTAACCAGCAGGCTAATGTAGGCCTATCCAATATAATTGAGGTGTAAGTTACACACCGTCTGCCTCTAAGCCTTTTGTTAATGTGCAGCCAGAGACCCAATCCCAGTCCAAATAGTTAGCCATGTGAATGTACCTGTATTGATCCACTCAGAGCAGAGCAGGGCCAGAGGGCTCTAAATGGATGACTGGATCGTTACAATGATTTAGTCCCTGATAGACAGGCCTGAGGCTGGTGGGGAGAGGCCATAAAGGCCTTAAGCTATGGGCCTTAGTCCCTGATAGACAGGCCTGAGGCTGGTGGGGAGAGGCCATAAAGGCCTTGTAGGGCCAGCCGATGGGCCTTGGGGGGAGGGTGGCGGCGGGCCAGCCCAGTAAACAGGCCTGAGGCCACACTAAAACAGTGTGCATGTTTGAGATACTAGACTGTGCAGAATCAGTACATCTGCTAATCGCCTTGCATCCCAAATGACTACTCATTATTTAATACATATTACACAGTATCTCGCTATTGATTACAGAAAGGGTTGACTGCCGGAAAGGGTTGACTGCCGAAAAGGGTTGACCACCAGAAAGGGTTGATGCCAGCCAGACCTGTAGAATGGCTTGACCTGTAGAAAGGCTTGATGCCAGCCAGACCTGTAGAATGGCTTGACCTGTAGAAAGGCTTGATGCCAGCCAGACCTGTAGAATGGCTTGACCTGTAGAAAGGCTTGATGCCAGCCAGACCTGTAGAATGGCTTGACCTGTATAAAGGTTTGATGCCAGACCTGTAGAATGGCTTGACCTGTAGAAAGGGTTGATGCCAGCCAGACCTGTAGAATGGCTTGACCTGTATAAAGGTGTGATGCCAGACCTGTAGAATGGCTTGACCTGTAGAAAGGTTTGATGCCAGACCTGTAGAAAGGCTTGACCTGTAGAAAGAGTTGATGCCAGACCTGTAGAATGGCTTGACCTGTATAAAGGGTTGATGCCAGACCTGTAGAATGGCTTGACCTGTATAAAGGGTTGATGCCAGACCTGTAGAATGGCTTGACCTGTATAAAGGGTTGATGCCAGACCTGTAGAATGGCTTGACCTGTATAAAGGGTTGATGCCAGCCAGACCTGTAGAATGGCTTGACCTGTAGAAAGGTTTGATGCCAGACCTGTAGAAAGGCTTGACCTGTAGAAAGGTGTGATGCCAGACCTGTAGAATGGCTTGACCTGTATAAAGGATTGATGCCAGACCTGTAGAATGGCTTGACCTGTAGAAAGGGTTGATGCCAGACCTGTAGAATGGCTTGACCTGTAGAAAGGCTTGATGCCAGCCAGACCTGTAGAATGGCTTGACCTGTATAAAGGATTGATGCCAGACCTGTAGAATGGCTTGACCTGTAGAAAGGTTGATGCCAGACATGTAGAATGGCTTGACCTGTATAAAGGCTTGATGCCAGACCTGTAGAATGGCTTGACCTGTATAAAGGGTTGATGCCAGACCTGTAGAATGGCTTGACCTGTAGAAAGGCTTGATGCCAGACCTGTAGAATGGCTTGACCTGTATAAAGGTTTGATGCCAGACCTGTAGAATGGCTTGACCTGTAGAAAGGGTTGATGCCAGACCTGTAGAATGGCTTGACCTGTATAAAGGGTTGATGCCAGACCTGTAGAATGGCTTGACCTGTAGAAAGGCTTGATGCCAGCCAGACCTTTATGGCCTGTCTCCAGACCCAGTTTGCTCTCTGATAAACCCTGATGTGTAATGATGTTCTGTGTCATTTGGTCAAACTATAAATGTAAATAGTGTGGTTAGTCAGTTAACAGACAGTTGACATGGTAGATGAAACAGTCAGGATAAGAGGAAGGAGTTCAACCACTTGGACTGAGAGACGAACCACCTGCCTCCTCATTTTCCCCTCTTGTCTACAGTGGAGAGGAGAGGAGAGCACTCATTCATCATTTAGTCAGTCAGTCCAGCTGTTCTCACTGCTCCTCCATCCATCCACCCCCCTCTCTCTCCTCTCTCTCTCCACCCACCCTCTCTCCCCCATCTCTCTCGCCCCCTCTCTCCCCCCTCTCTCTCTCTCGCCCCCTCTCTCCCCCCTCTCTCCCTTTCCCCCCTCTCTCGCTTTCCCCCCTCTCTCGCTCTCCCCCCTCTCTCGCTCTCCCCCCTCTCTCGCTCTCCCCCCTCTCTCGCTCTCCCCCCTCTCTCGCTCTCTCCTCTCTCTCTCTCCCCTCTCTCTCCCACCCCTCTCTCTCTCTCCCCTCTCCTTCTCTCTCCCCCCTCTCTCTCTCTCTCTCTCTCGCTCCCTCTCCCCCCTCTCTCGCTCTCCCCCCTCTCTCGCTCTCCCCCCTCTCTCGCTCTCCCCCCTCTCTCGCTCTCTCCTCTCTCTCGCTCTCTCCCCCTCTCTCTCCCACCCCTCTCTCCCCCCTCTCTCTCTCCCACACCTCTCTCTCTCCCACCCCTCTCTCTCTCTCGCTCCCCTTATTTTTGTGTGTAACGTTTTAAATATCTCTCATGTCAATATCATGCGGTTTAGAGAGGATGTTGAGTCAAGCACTACCGCCCGCAGCAGTAATTGGCCATAATCACTGTAAACAGTAGCGTACCGACAGGGTTGAGTGAAGTCATTCTACTATCTATGTACTTTACAGCTTTCTAAATTGGAATTTCGTCCTCTTTTTTTTGTTTGTTTTTCAGACAGAGATAGCCAAGCGGCTCAACGCGATTCTAGCTCAAATTATGCCTTTCCTGTCACAAGAGGTGAGTGTTTTTAAAATGGCCTTTTGTTTTGTAATGTCACCCTGTGTGGAGTGTTGGAAGTTAGAGGTGACCACTTACAGCGAGTCATGGTGCATGTGTAGTCAAGCTGTAACTGTCATACTTTTTCAACAAGGTTAGATGCTTTTGAATAATTGCGTATGGCACTTGTCCCTAATTCAAGTTTATCCACTTGTGTGAATACAATTGTCTGTTTTTCAAATTGTTCAAACACAATCCATCTTTGTCATCTAGAATGTGAATGTAAAGTATGTTATTGTGATTGTAAAAGTGTGTTATTGTGAATGTAAAAGTGTGTTACAGCCTTCCCTGTAGCTCAGTTGGTAGAGCATGGTGTTTGCAACACCAGGGTTGTGGGTTCGATTCCCACGGGGGGCCAGCACAGAAAAAAAAAAAAAAAAATGTATGAAATGGATGCATTCACTACTGTAAGTCGCTCTGGATAAGAGCGTCTGCGAAATTACTGAAATGTAAATGTACAATGTTATTGTGAATGTAAAGTGTGTTATTGTGAATGTAAAGTGTGTTATTGTGAATGTAAAGTGTGTTATTGTGAATGTAAAAGTGTGTTATTGTGAATGTAAAAGTGTGTTATTGTGAATGTAAAAAAAAGTGTGTTATTGTGAATGTAAAAAAAGTGTGTTCTTGTGAATGTAAAAGTGTGTTATTGTGAATGTAAAGTGTGTTATTGTGAATGTAAAAGTGTGTTATTGTGAATGTAAAAGTGTGTTATTGTGAATGTAAAAGTGTGTTATTGTGAATGTAAAAAAAAGTGTGTTATTGTGAATGTAAAAAAAGTGTGTTCTTGTGAATGTAAAAGTGTGTTATTGTGAATGTAAAGTGTGTTATTGTGAATGTAAAAGTGTGTTATTGTGAATGTAAAAGTGTGTTATTGTGAATGTAAAAGTGTGTTATTGTGAATGTAAAGTGTGTTATTGTGAATGTAAAGTGTGTTATTGTGAATGTAAAGTGTGTTATTGTGAACGTAAAGTGTGTTATTGTGTGTGGGGAAGATGAGAGCCATGATTGGTCAACACTGTTGTCGTTGTTGTTTACAACTGTAGGGTTACAAAATTCTGTCAACTTTCCCAGGTTTATCCAGAAATCCCAGTTGGGAAAATGTCTGTAATGGGATGGGAGTAAGCATGACATTTTCAGTGAAAAAGCAGTGATTTTTTTACAACCCTACAGCTGTGTATATAAATGGAGTGTCCTAACCGTTGCCTCTCTGTGTTTCTCCCCTTACAGCACCAACAGCAGGTAGCCCAGGCAGTAGACAGAGCTAAACAGGTTACCATGACCGAGCTCAATGCCATCATCGGGGTACGTGGGCTTCCCAATCTGCCCCTCACCGTGTGTAAACCTTTTTTTTAAAATTAAACATCAGCTAGGCCAGGGACAAACCTGCATTAACGTGAACACTGTACTAACTACCCATTCTAATGTCTCTAGTCTAAAACTACCTGCGTCTAGCTGCTGGCCTTGCCTGGCAACAGTTACACTGACGAGCAGACACAGGACAGTGAATTACACATTTAATACAGAGCAATATGAATTACACATTATTACAGAGTAATGTTCATTACACATTATTACAGAGTAATGTTCATTACACATTATTACAGAGCAATATGAATTACACATTATTACAGAGTAATGTTCATTACACATTATTACAGAGTAATATGAATTACACATTATTACAGAGTAATGTTCATTACACATTATTACAGAGTAATGTTCATTACACATTATTACAGAGTAATGTTCATTACACATTATTACAGAGTAATATGAATTACACATTATTACAGAGTAATGTTCATTACACATTATTACAGAGTAATGTTCATTACACATTATTACAGAGTAATGTTCATTACACATTATTACAGAGTAATGTTCATTACACATTATTACAGAGTAATGTTCATTACACATTATTACAGAGTAATGTTCATTACACATTATTACAGAGTAATGTTCATTACACATTATTACAGAGTAATATGAATTACACATTATTACAGAGTAATGTTCATTACACATTATTACAGAGTAATATGAATTACACATTATTACAGAGTAATGTTCATTACACATTATTACAGAGTAATATGAATTACACATTATTACAGAGTAATGTTCATTACACATTATTACAGAGTAATGTTCATTACACATTATTACAGAGTAATGTTCATTACACATTATTACAGAGTAATGTTCATTACACATTATTACAGAGTAATATGAATTACACATTATTACAGAGTAATGTTCATTACACATTATTACAGAGTAATGTTCATTACACATTATTACAGAGTAATGTTCATTACACATTATTACAGAGTAATGTTCATTACACATTATTACAGAGTAATGTTCATTACACATTATTACAGAGTAATGTTCATTACACATTATTACAGAGTAATGTTCATTACACATTATTACAGAGTAATGTTCATTACACATTATTACAGAGTAATGTTCATTACACATTATTACAGAGTAATGTTCATTACACATTATTACAGAGTAATGTTCATTACACATTTATTCATGTTAGTTCAGTCTCTACCTACTGTAGTTTAACCTGAGGTCATGGATTATTTTAGTGTGATTTGGTAAGGAGATGTTGTTATTGTGGTGAGGAGGTATCAGTACTGTAGTTTAACCTGAGGTCATGGATTATTTTAGTGTGATTTGGTAAGGAGATGTTGTTATTGTGGTGAGGAGGTATCAGTACTGTAGTTTAACCTGAGGTCATGGATTATTTTAGTGTGATTTGGTAAGGAGATGTTGTTATTGTGGTGAGGAGGTATCAGTACTGTAGTTTAACCTGCGGTCATGGATTATTTTAGTGTGATTTGGTAAGGAGATGTTGTTATTGTGGTGAGGAGGTATCAGTACTGTAGTTTAACCTGAGGTCATGGATTATTTTAGTGTGATTTGGTAAGGAGATGTTGTTATTGTGGTGAGGAGGTATCAGTACTGTAGTTTAACCTGAGGTCATGGATTATTTTAGTGTGATTTGGTAAGGAGATGTTGTTATTGTGGTGAGGAGGTATCAGTACTGTAGTTTAACCTGCGGTCATGGATTATTTTAGTGTGATTTGGTAAGGAGATGTTGTTATTGTGGTGAGGAGGTATCAGTACTGTAGTTTAACCTGCGGTATGTGCTGCAGTGCAGGGGATGGATGCTCAAGACAGGGCTGTCTGTTGGAGTAGCTGTTAGCTGCCTCTCTGCTGTCGGTTGTGTGTTTTATAAACTGTGCTATCCTCAAGACATTTTTGTGTGTGGCGGTACCGTTTTGTGTGTGTGGCGGTACCGTTTTGTGTGTGTGGCGGTACCGTTTTGTGTGTGGGTGTAGATGTGAGGCGTGTAGCTAGCCTCTGAGGTAATCCTTCTGTGATTTTATAAATGAGTGGCGAGTCGTACGGCTAGCGGCTAGTCAGCCCTCCCCCCTCTATAGTCAGCCCCCCCCCCCTCTATAGTCAGCCCTCCCCCCTCTATAGTCAGCCCCCCCCCCCTCTATAGTCAGCCCTCCCCCCTCTATAGTCAGCCCCCCTCTCTATAGTCAGCCCCTCCCCTCTATAGTCAGCCCTCCCCCCTCTATAGTCAGCCCCCCCTCTATAGTCAGCCCTCCCCCCTCTATAGTCAGCCCCCCCCCTCTATAGTCAGCCCCCCCCCCTCTATAGTCAGCCCCCCTCTCTATAGTCAGCCCCCCCTCTATAGTCAGCCCCCGCTCTATAGTCAGCCCCCCTCTCTATAGTCAGCCCCCCCTCTATAGTCAGCCCCCCTCTCTATAGTCAGCCCCCCCTCTATAGTCAGCCCCCCTCTCTATAGTCAGCCCCCCTCTCTATAGTCAGCCCCTCCCCTCTATAGTCAGCCCCCCTCTCTATAGTCAGCCCCTCCCCTCTATAGTCAGCCCCCCCCCTCTATAGTCAGCCCTCCCCTCTATAGTCAGCCCTCCCCTCTATAGTCAGCCCCCCCCTCTATAGTCAGCCCTCCCCCCTCTATAGTCAGCCCCTCCCCTCTATAGTCAGCCCCCCCTCTATAGTCAGCCCCCCCCTCTATAGTCAGCCCCTCCCCCCTCTATAGTCAGCCCCTCCCCTCTATAGTCAGCCCCCCCCTCTATAGTCAGCCCCCCCCCTCTATAGTCAGCCCCCCCCTCTATAGTCAGCCCCCCCCCTCTATAGTCAGCCCCCCCCTCTATAGTCAGCCCCTCCCCCCTCTATAGTCAGCCCCTCCCCTCTATAGTCAGCCCCCCCCTCTATAGTCAGCCCTCCCCCCTCTATAGTCAGCCCCTCCCCTCTATAGTCAGCCCTCCCCCCTCTATAGTCAGCCCCCCCCTCTATAGTCAGCCCCCCCCCTCTATAGTCAGCCCCCCTCTCTATAGTCAGCCCCCCCTCTATAGTCAGCCCCCGCTCTATAGTCAGCCCCCCTCTCTATAGTCAGCCCCCCCTCTATAGTCAGCCCCCCTCTCTATAGTCAGCCCCCCTCTCTATAGTCAGCCCCCCTCTCTATAGTCAGCCCCCCTCTCTATAGTCAGCCCCCCTCTCTATAGTCAGCCCCTCCCCTCTATAGTCAGCCCCCCCTCTATAGTCAGCCCCCCTCTCTATAGTCAGCCCCTCCCCTCTATAGTCAGCCCCCCTCTCTATAGTCAGCCCTCCCTCTATAGTCAGCCCCTCCCCTCTATAGTCAGCCCCCCCCCTCTATAGTCAGCCCTCCCCTCTATAGTCAGCCCTCCCCTCTATAGTCAGCCCCCCCCTCTATAGTCAGCCCTCCCCCCTCTATAGTCAGCCCCTCCCCTCTATAGTCAGCCCCCCCTCTATAGTCAGCCCCCCCCTCTATAGTCAGCCCCTCCCCCCTCTATAGTCAGCCCTCCCCCCTCTATAGTCAGCCCCTCCCCTCTATAGTCAGCCCCCCCCCTCTATAGTCAGCCCCCCCCTCTATAGTCAGCCCCCCCCTCTATAGTCAGCCCCCCCCCTCTATAGTCAGCCCCCCCCCCTCTATAGTCAGCCCCCCCCTCTATAGTCAGCCCCCCCCCTCTATAGTCAGCCCCCCCTCTATAGTCAGCCCCCCCTCTATAGTCAGCCCTCCCCTCTATAGTCAGCCCCCCCCTCTATAGTCAGCCCCCCCTCTATAGTCAGCCCCCCCCCTCTATAGTCAGCCCCCCCCCTCTATAGTCAGCCCCCCCCTCTATAGTCAGCCCCCCCCCTCTATAGTCAGCCCCCCCCTCTATAGTCAGCCCCCCCCTCTATAGTCAGCCCCCCCCTCTATAGTCAGCCCCCCCTCTATAGTCAGCCCCCCCCTCTATAGTCAGCCCCCCCCTCTATCGTCAGCCCCCCCCCCTCTATAGTCAGCCCCCCCCTCTATAGTCAGCCCTCCCCTCTATAGTCAGCCCCCCCCTCTATAGTCAGCCCCCCCCTCTATAGTCAGCCCCCCCCTCTATAGTCAGCCCCCCCCTCTATAGTCAGCCCCCCCTCTATAGTCAGCCCTCCCCTCTATAGTCAGCCCCCCCCTCTATAGTCAGCCCCCCCCTCTATCGTCAGCCCCCCCCCTCTATAGTCAGCCCCCCCCTCTATAGTCAGCCCCCCTCTCTATCGTCAGCCCCCCCCTCTATAGTCAGCCCCCCTCTCTATAGTCAGCCCTCCCCTCTATAGTCAGCCCTCCCCTCTATAGTCAGCCCTCCCCTCTATAGTCAGCCCCCCCCTCTATAGTCAGCCCCCCCCTCTATAGTCAGCCCTCCCCTCTATAGTCAGCCCCCCCCTCTATAGTCAGCCCTCCCCTCTATAGTCAGCCCCCCCCTCTATAGTCAGCCCTCCCCCCCCTCTATAGTCAGCCCCCCCCTCTATAGTCAGCCCCTCCCCCCTCTATAGTCAGCCCCCCCCTCTATAGTCAGCCCTCCCCCCTCTATAGTCAGCCCCCCCCCTCTATAGTCAGCCCTCCCCCCTCTATAGTCAGCCCCCCCCCTCTATAGTCAGCCCCCCCCTCTATAGTCAGCCCCTCCCCTCTATAGTCAGCCCCCCCCCCTCTATAGTCAGCCCCCCCTCTATAGTCAGCCCCCCCCCCTCTATCGTCAGCCCCCCCTCTATCGTCAGCCCCCCTCTATAGTCAGCCCCCCCCTCTATAGTCAGCCCCCCCCCTCTATAGTCAGCCCTCCCCCCTCTATAGTCAGCCCCCCCCTCTATAGTCAGCCCCCCCCTCTATAGTCAGCCCCTCCCCTCTATCGTCAGCCCCCCCTCTATAGTCAGCCCCCCCCCCTCTATAGTCAGCCCCCCCCTCTATAGTCAGCCCCCCCCCTCTATAGTCAGCCCCCCCCCTCTATAGTCAGCCCCCCTCTCTATAGTCAGCCCCCCCTCTATAGTCAGCCCCCCCCCCTCTATCGTCAGCCCCCCCTCTATCGTCAGCCCCCCCTCTATAGTCAGCCCCCCCCTCTATAGTCAGCCCTCCCCCTCTATAGTCAGCCCCTCCCCCCCTCTATAGTCAGCCCCCCCTCTATAGTCAGCCCCCCCCCTCTATAGTCAGCCCCCCCCTCTATAGTCAGCCCCCCTCTCTATAGTCAGCCCCCCCCCTCTATAGTCAGCCCTCCCTCTATAGTCAGCCCCTCCCCTCTATAGTCAGCGCCCCCCTCTATAGTCAGCCCCCCCTCTATAGTCAGCCCCCCCTCTATAGTCAGCCCCCCCTCTATAGTCAGCCCCCCCTCTATAGTCAGCCCCCCCCCCTCTATAGTCAGCCCCTCCCCTCTATAGTCAGCCCCTCCCCTCTATAGTCAGCCCCCCCCTCTATAGTCAGCGCCCCCCTCTATAGTCAGCCCTCCCCCCTCTATAGTCAGCCCTCCCCCCTCTATAGTCAGCCCCCCCCCTCTATAGTCAGCCCTCCCTCTATAGTCAGCCCCCCCCTCTATAGTCAGCCCCCCCCTCTATAGTCAGCCCCCCCCCTCTATAGTCAGCCCCCCCCTCTATAGTCAGCCCCCCCTCTATAGTCAGCCCCCCCCTCTATAGTCAGCCCTCCCCTCTATAGTCAGCCCCCCCTCTATAGTCAGCCCCCCCCCTCTATAGTCAGCCCTCCCTCTATAGTCAGCCCCCCCCTCTATAGTCAGCCCCCCCCTCTATAGTCAGCCCCCCCCCTCTATAGTCAGCCCCCCCCCTCTATAGTCAGCCCCCCCCTCTATAGTCAGCCCCCCCCCTCTATAGTCAGCCCTCCCTCTATAGTCAGCCCCCCCCCTCTATAGTCAGCCCCCCCCCTCTATAGTCAGCCCCCCCCCTCTATAGTCAGTCCCCCCTCTATAGTCAGTCCTCCCTCTATAGTCAGCCCTCCCCCCTCTATATTCAGCCCCCCCCCTCTATAGTCAGCCCTCCCCCCTCTATAGTCAGCCCCCCCCTCTATATTCAGCCCCCCCCCTCTATAGTCAGTCCTCCCTCTATAGTCAGCCCTCCCCCCTCTATATTCAGCCCCCCCCCTCTATAGTCAGCCCCCCTCTCTATAGTCAGCCCCCCCCTCTATATTCAGCCCCCCCCCTCTATAGTCAGCCCCCCTCTCTATAGTCAGCCCCCCCCCTATATTCAGCCCCCCCCTCTATAGTCAGCCCCCCTCTCTATATTCAGCCCCCCCCCTCTATAGTCAGCCCCCCCTCTATAGTCAGCCCTCCCCCCTCTATAGTCAGCCCCCCCCCTCTATAGTCAGCCCCCCTCTCTATAGTCAGCCCCCCCTCTATAGTCAGCCCCCCCCCTCTATAGTCAGCCCCCCTCTCTATAGTCAGCCCCCCCTCTATAGTCAGCCCTCCCCCCTCTATAGTCAGCCCCCCCCTCTATAGTCAGCCCCTCCCCCCTCTCTATAGTCAGCCCTCCCCCTCTATAGTCAGCCCCCCCTCTATAGTCAGTCCCCCCTCTATAGTCAGCCCCCCCTCTATAGTCAGCCCCCCCCCTCTATAGTCAGCCCTCCCCCCTCTATAGTCAGCCCCTCCCCTCTATAGTCAGCCCCCCCCCTCTATAGTCAGCCCCCCCCCCTCTATAGTCAGCCCCCCCCCCTCTATAGTCAGCCCCTCCCCTCTATAGTCAGCCCCTCCCCTCTATAGTCAGCCCCTCCCCTCTATAGTCAGCCCCTCCCCCCTCTATAGTCAGCCCTCCCCCCTCTATAGTCAGCCCTCCCCTCTATAGTCAGCCCCCCCCTCTATAGTCAGCCCCCCCCTCTATAGTCAGCCCCCCCCTCTATAGTCAGCCCCCCCCTCTATAGTCAGCCCCTCCCCCCTCTATAGTCAGCCCTCCCCCCTCTATAGTCAGCCCTCCCCCCTCTATAGTCAGCCCCTCCCCCCTCTATAGTCAGCCCTCCCCTCTATAGTCAGCCCCCCCTCTATAGTCAGCCCCCCCCTCTATAGTCAGCCCCCCCCTCTATAGTCAGCCCCCCCCTCTATAGTCAGCCCCCCCCTCTATAGTCAGCCCCCCCCTCTATAGTCAGCCCCTCCCCCCTCTATAGTCAGCCCTCCCCCCTCTATAGTCAGCCCCCCCCCTCTATAGTCAGCCCTCCCCCCTCTATAGTCAGCCCCCCTCTATAGTCAGCCCCTCCCCTCTATAGTCAGCCCCCCTCTCTATAGTCAGCCCCTCCCCTCTATAGTCAGCCCCCCCCCTCTATAGTCAGCCCTCCCCTCTATAGTCAGCCCCCCCCCTCTATAGTCAGCCCCCCCCCTCTATAGTCAGCCCTCCCCTCTATAGTCAGCCCCTCCCCTCTATAGTCAGCCCCTCCCCTCTATAGTCAGCCCCCCCCTCTATAGTCAGCCCCTCCCCCCTCTATAGTCAGCCCTCCCCCCTCTATAGTCAGCCCTCCCCTCTATAGTCAGCCCCCCCCTCTATAGTCAGCCCCCCCCTCTATAGTCAGCCCCCCCCTCTATAGTCAGCCCCCCCCTCTATAGTCAGCCCCTCCCCCCTCTATAGTCAGCCCTCCCCCCTCTATAGTCAGCCCTCCCCCCTCTATAGTCAGCCCCTCCCCCCTCTATAGTCAGCCCTCCCCTCTATAGTCAGCCCCCCCTCTATAGTCAGCCCCCCCCTCTATAGTCAGCCCTCCCCCCTCTATAGTCAGCCCTCCCCCCTCTATAGTCAGCCCCCCCCTCTATAGTCAGCCCCCCTCTCTATAGTCAGCCCTCCCCTCTATAGTCAGCCCCCCCCCTCTATAGTCAGCCCCCCCCTCTATAGTCAGCCCCTCCCCCCTCTATAGTCAGCCCTCCCCTCTATAGTCAGCCCCCCCCTCTATAGTCAGCCCCCCCCTCTATAGTCAGCCCCCCCCTCTATAGTCAGCCCTCCCCCCTCTATAGTCAGCCCTCCCCTCTATAGTCAGCCCCCCCCTCTATAGTCAGCCCCCCCTCTATAGTCAGCCCCTCCCCCCTCTATAGTCAGCCCTCCCCTCTATAGTCAGCCCTCCCCTCTATAGTCAGCCCCCCCCTCTATAGTCAGCCCCCCCCTCTATAGTCAGCCCCCCCCTCTATAGTCAGCCCTCCCCCCTCTATAGTCAGCCCCCCCCTCTATAGTCAGCCCCCCCCTCTATAGTCAGCCCCCCCCTCTATAGTCAGCCCTCCCCCCTCTATAGTCAGCCCTCCCCCCTCTATAGTCAGCCCTCCCCCCACTATAGTCAGCCCCCCCCTCTATAGTCAGCCCCCCCCTCTATAGTCAGCCCCCCCCTCTATAGTCAGCCCCTCCCCCCTCTATAGTCAGCCCTCCCCCCTCTATAGTCAGCCCTCCCCCCTCTATAGTCAGCCCCTCCCCCCTCTATAGTCAGCCCTCCCCTCTATAGTCAGCCCCCCCCTCTATAGTCAGCCCCTCCCCCCTCTATAGTCAGCCCCCCCCTCTATAGTCAGCCCTCCCCTCTATAGTCAGCCCCCCCCCTCTATAGTCAGCCCCTCCCCCCTCTATAGTCAGCCCTCCCCCCTCTATAGTCAGCCCCTCCCCCCTCTATAGTCAGCCCCTCCCCCCTCTATAGTCAGCCCCCCCCCTCTATAGTCAGCCCCTCCCCCCTCTATAGTCAGCCCTCCCCTCTATAGTCAGCCCCCCCCTCTATAGTCAGCCCCTCCCCCCTCTATAGTCAGCCCCCCCTCTATAGTCAGCCCTCCCCTCTATAGTCAGCCCCTCCCCCCTCTATAGTCAGCCCCCCCTCTATAGTCAGCCCTCCCTCTATAGTCAGCCCTCCCTCTATAGTCAGCCCCCCCTCTATAGTCAGCCCTCCCTCTATAGTCAGCCCTCCCTCTATAGTCAGCCCTCCCCTCTATAGTCAGCCCCCCCTCTATAGTCAGCCCCCCCTCTATAGTCAGCCCCTCCCCCCTCTATAGTCAGCCCCCCCCTCTATAGTCAGCCCCCCTCTCTATAGTCAGCCCCCCCCCTCTATAGTCAGCCCCCCTCTCTATAGTCAGCCCCCCCCTCTATAGTCAGCCCCCCCCCCTCTATCGTCAGCCCCTCCCCTCTATAGTCAGCCCTCCCCTCTATAGTCAGCCCTCCCCCCTCTATAGTCAGCCCTCCCCCCTCTATAGTCAGCCCTCCCCCCTCTATAGTCAGCCCTCCCCCCTCTATAGTCAGCCCCCCCCCCCCCCTCTCTGCTTTCCTGGTTTAATTGGCTATGGTTTTAATAAGGATCCTCAGCTCATCCCTCATTGGCTCACAGCTGACCTGGATAGGATATTAGTTAGTACTGATGCTGGTGGGAATTACAGGCAGGGTGTGAGAAACAACAGAAGACTGTCAGTTCTGCCTCTCGCCTAGTGCTGGAGCCGCAGGAGGCCTGACACAGCGAACACACTCAGCCAGCCAGCTTACAACACAGTTTACCGTATGTACTGTGTACCGGAGTATTTGGAAAAAGCCACGGAGCTGGTGAGTCTGTGGGGAGCTGGTGAGTCTGTGGGGAGCTGGTGAGTCTGTGTGGAGCTGGTGAGTCTGTGGGGAGCTGGTGAGTCTGTGGGGAGCTGGTGAGTCTGTGGGGAGCTGGTGAGTCTGTGTGGAGCTGGTGAGTCTGTGGGGAGCTGGTGAGTCTGTGGGGAGCTGGTGAGTCTGTGGGGAGCTGGTGAGTCTGTGGGGAGCTGGTGGGGAGCTGGTGAGTCTGTGGGGAGCTGGTGAGTCTGTGGGGAGCTGGTGGGGAGCTGGGGAGCTGCTGGTGAGTCTGTGGGGAGCTGGTGAGTCTGTGGGGAGCTGGTGAGTCTGTAGGGAGCTGGTGGGGAGCTGGTGAGTCTGTGGGGAGCTGGTGGGGAGCTGGGGAGCTGCTGGTGAGTCTGTGGGGAGCTGGTGAGTCTGTGGGGAGCTGGTGAGTCTGTAGGGAGCTGGTGGGGAGCTGGTGAGTCTGTGGGGAGCTGGTGGGGAGCTGGTCTGTACATCAGTGAGTCTCTGTTGTGTAGGTCCAAAGGGCTTCTTAACAGCTTCTACCCCCAAGTCATAAGACTGCTGAACGATTTATCAAATGGCCTCCAAGACTATTTACGTTGACCCCCCCCGCACTATTGACTCTGTACCGGTACCCCCTGTATATAGCCTCCACATTGACTCTGTATCGGTATCCCCTGTATATAGCCTCCACATTGACTCTGTACCGGTACCCCCTGTATATAGCCTCCACATTGACTCTGTACCGGTACCCCCTGTATATAGTCTCCACATTGACTCTGTACCGGTACCCCCTGTATATAGCCTCCACATTGACTCTGTACCGGTACCCCCTGTATATAGCCTCCACATTGACTCTGTAATGGTACCCCCTGTATATAGCCTCCACATTGACTCTGTACCGGTACCCCCCTGTATATAGCCTCCACATTGACTCTGTACCGTAACACCCTGTATATAGCCTCCACATTGACTCTGTACCGCTACACCCTGTATATAGCCTCCACATTGACTCTGTACCGGTACCCCCTGTATATAGCCTCCACATTGACTCTGTACCGGTACCCCCTGTATATAGCCTCCACATTGACTCTGTACCGGTACCCCCTGTATATAGCGTCCACATTGACTCTGTACCGGTACCCCCTGTATATAGCCTCCACATTGACTCTGTACCGGCACCCCCTGTATATAGCCTCCACATTGACTCTGTACCGGTACCCCCTGTATATAGCATCCACATTGACTCTGTACCGGTACCCCCTGTATATAGCCTCCACATTGACTCTGTACCGGCACCCCCTGTATATAGCCTCCACATTGACTCTGTACTGGTACCCCCTGTATATAGCCTCCACATTGACTCTGTACCGGTACCTCCTGTATATATCCTCCACATTGACTCTGTACTGGTACCCCCTGTATATAGCCTCCACATTGACTCTGTACCGGTACCCCCTGTATATAGCCTCCACATTGACTCTGTACCGGTACCCCCTGTATATAGCCTCCACATTGACTCTGTACCGGTACCCCCTGTATATAGTCTCCACATTGACTCTGTACCGGTACCCCCTGTATATAGCCTCCACATTGACTCTGTACCGGTACCCCCTGTATATAGCCTCCACATTGACTCTGTAATGGTACCCCCTGTATATAGCCTCCACATTGACTCTGTACCGGTACCCCCCTGTATATAGCCTCCACATTGACTCTGTACCGTAACACCCTGTATATAGCCTCCACATTGACTCTGTACCGCTACACCCTGTATATAGCCTCCACATTGACTCTGTACCGGTACCCCCTGTATATAGCCTCCACATTGACTCTGTACCGGTACCCCCTGTATATAGCCTCCACATTGACTCTGTACCGGTACCCCCTGTATATAGCGTCCACATTGACTCTGTACCGGTACCCCCTGTATATAGCCTCCACATTGACTCTGTACCGGCACCCCCTGTATATAGCCTCCACATTGACTCTGTACCGGTACCCCCTGTATATAGCATCCACATTGACTCTGTACCGGTACCCCCTGTATATAGCCTCCACATTGACTCTGTACCGGCACCCCCTGTATATAGCCTCCACATTGACTCTGTACTGGTACCCCCTGTATATAGCCTCCACATTGACTCTGTACCGGTACCTCCTGTATATATCCTCCACATTGACTCTGTACTGGTACCCCCTGTATATAGCCTCCACATTGACTCTGTACCGGCACCCCCTGTATATAGCCTCCACATTGACTCTGTACCGGTACCCCCTGTATATAGCCTCCACATTGACTCTGTACCGGTACCCCCTGTATATAGCCTCCACATTGACTCTGTACCGGTACCTCCTGTATATAGGAGGTACCGGTATACCTCCTGTATATAGGAGGTACCCCCCTGTATATAGCCTCCACATTGACTCTGTACCGGTACCCCCTGTATTCAGCGTTCAGTTGATCTCTGTGTCGTTCGGGGTTGGTTGGTTGTAAGTGGGGGAAGTGTAGTGCTGTTTGTGACTACTACCTGTACCCCTTGTATTAATAATTATTAATAATAATAGCATTAATAATTCATGTCACAACGGCTGTGTAGTCGACGCCAGCAGCTTCATGCATATTGTACAGCAAGCAAGGTGTGGTGAGAGAGCGCGTGGGTGGTGAGGGAGCGCGTGGGTGGTGAGGGAGCGCGTGGGTGGTGCGGGAGCGCGTGGGTGGTGCGGGAGAGTGCCAACCAAGTACCATGAAGGAGAGAAACCAGACGTCTATAGAACTAATATCTGATCTCTTATTGGTGGAGAGGAACTGAGCTGTAGTACTAATATCTGATCTGTTATTGGTGGAGAGAAACAAGCCATCTATAGAACTAATATCTGATCTCTTATTGGTGGAGAGGAACTGAGCTGTAGTACTAATATCTGATCTGTTATTGGTGGAGAGAAACAAGCCATCTATAGAACTAATATCTGATCTCTTATTGGTGGAGAGGAACTGAGCTGTAGTACTAATATCTGATCTGTTATTGGTGGAGAGAAACAAGCCATCTATAGAACTAATATCTGATCTCTTATTGGTGGAGAGGAACTGAGCTGTAGTACTAATATCTGATCTGTTATTGGTGGAGAGAAACAAGCCATCTATAGAACTAATATCTGATCTCTTATTGGTGGAGAGGAACTGAGCTGTAGTACTAATATCTGATCTCTTATTGGTGGAGAGGAACTGAGCTGTAGTACTAATATCTGATCTCTTATTGGTGGAGAGGAACTGAGCTGTAGTACTAATATCTGATCTCTTATTGGTGGAGAGGAAGCGAGCTCTAGGACTGACATCTGATCTCTTATTGGTGGAGAGGAAGTGAGCTGTAGTACTAATATCTGATCTCTTATTGGTGGAGAGGAACTGAGCTCTAGGACTAATATCTGATCTGTTATTGGTGGAGAGGAAGTGAGCTGTCCTGAGTGGAGGGTGAAGGCTGGTTATGGGATGCATTTAAGAAATCTTAATACCATGTATTTTTTGTAGGTGTTTTGACTGATTTCATGTCAACGCCAATATGGCAAAACTTATCAAGACAATTGCTCATTGTGCAAATGTTTTCTATAAACATTTGGAGACAAAATATAGTTTTACATGTCAACAATCTAAGCCAACTTTGCCCCTTAGTTACGCAGGCGTCTGTATTGTTGCTAAACAACCAAACCCGTCTGTGGTCGTTCGCATTTTTAATTGAGTAACAAACCGGTGTCTGTTTTGACCTGAGAGTAGCCTTTGCCTTCCTCAGGATGATGGCAGCTCGTTAGTGTCAGTCATGTTTGGTGAGCTGTACTTAGGCTAACCTACCCTCTGAGTACCCCAGCCTCCATGACTTATGATGAAGCTATGAAAATACATATTATAGTATTTACTTGGACAAGAGTTAATGCTGTAGACTATGTATCAGGTTTGTTTATCTACAGAATGCTTAATGCTTTTGTTATTATTCTCCAAGACAACAGTATAAGGTTCCTAGTAGGTCTAAAGTTCTTCTCCCTATAAACAAGTAAAAAAAAAAAAGAATAATAATCAAAATAATACCACAAATGATCTGTATTTCTATTGAGGCTTGTAAAAGAGATGGGGAGAGAGACAACACATACTGCCATTAAAGTCTTTAACCTCCCTGGGCTAGGTGGGACGCTTGCGTGGGACGACTCTCGTTAATCTAACCAAGTTGTCCGATTTCAAAAAGGCTTTACAGCGAAAGCAAAACATTAGATTATGTCAGGAGAGTACCCTGCCAAAAATAATCACACAGCCATTTTCAAAGCAAGCATATATGTCACAAAAACCAAAACCACAGCTAAATGCAGCACTAACTTTTGATGAGCTTCATCAGATGACACTCCTAGGACATTGTTATACAATACATGCATGTTTTGTTCAATCAAGTTCATATTTATATCAAAAAACAGCTTTTTACATTAGCATGTGATGTTCAGAACTAGCATACCCACCGCAAACTTCCGGTGAATTTACTAAATTGCTCATGATTAACGTTCACAAAATACATAACAATTATTTAAAGAATTATAGATACAGAACTCCTTTATGCAATCGCGGTGTCAGATTTTAAAATAGCTTTTCGGCGAAAGCACATTTTGCAATGTTCTGAGTACATAGCCCGGCCATCACGGCTAGCTATTTTGACACCACCAAGTTTGGCCATCACCAAACTCAGAATTACTATTAGAAAAATTGGATTACCTTTGCTGTTCTTCGTCAGAATGCACTCCCAGGACTTCTACTTCAACAACAAATGTTGTTTTGGTTCCAAATAATCCATAGTTATATCCAAATACCTCCGTTTTGTTCGTGCGTTCAGGTCACTATCCGAAGGGTGACGCGCGAGCGCATTTCATGACAAAATAATTAAAAAAATTCCATTACCGTACTTCGAACCATGTCAAACGCTGTTTAAAATCAAACTTTATGCTATTTTTCTCGTAAAATGGCGATAATATTCCAACCGGGCGACGTTGTATTCATTCAAAGGCTGAAAGAAAAAAATTGAGTAGTCTCATGAACGCGCATCTCCAGTGTCACTGTTCCCAGGCTGACCACTCACAAATTCTCCTGCTGTTCTTCGCCCAGAGACAGCAGACACCCCATTACACTTTCTGGCGCCTTCTGAGAGCCAATGGAAGCCTTAGAAAATGTCACGTTACAGCAGAGATGCTGTATTTTCGATAGAGATGCAACTGAAGGACAACAAATTGTCAGACAGGGAACTTCCTGTATGGAATCTTCTCAGGTTTTGGCCTGCCGTATGAGTTCTGTTATACTCACAGACACCATTCAAACAGTTTTAGAAACTTTAGAGTGTTTTCTATTCAAATTGACTAATTATATGCATATTCTCGTTTCTGGGCAAGAGTAGTAACCAGTTTAAATCGGGTACGTTTTTTATCCGGCCGTGCAAATACTGCCCCCTAGCCCCAAACAGGTTAAGTATTGAGTGCTTGTAGATGGCAGTAATAAAGGATGTCTATTGGTGGATCCTGAAGGGTTATTTAACCTGGTTTTAACCTGCTTACTCCTGTACTGCTAACTGTTCCTGAAGGATTATTTAACCTGGTTTTAAACTGCTTACTCCTGTACTGCTAAGTGCTTTTTAACCCACATCCCATTACAAGCACCCACGTAGCATAGCGATGACTCGTTGTGTGCCCTGTGGATCCACCAGACTGGATGTGAAGAGAGTAGTAAATATAGCATGTCTGTGCGGGTTATTCACTGTTGTTTTTTGAGCGTCACTTTGGCTGTCTGTGTGATATTGTAAACGTTAACACCATGTGTCATGTGAATTCATCCAGAGATTATTCTGGGTTTAGTGACAATGGTGGGAATTAAGATTCATCTGTTTTTTATTGAAGGGGAATGAAAACACTTTAGTAAGTAAAGCAAAGATATGTATTCTATCCACGTCTATAAACATGTGCATTTAACTCTTTCCTGCCCGTCCATTCAAAAGTCGGGAAACCTCTTTCACCATGTTTGTCACATCGATATCTCTGTGCTACAATCACCATTTTCTTCTTCATAAATCCCCTCGTTTGATAGGTTACAATGTCTGCATGATGATATAGGATTGGTTTATGGGTTAAGAGGTGGGTTATTCGGTTTTCTCTCAAAAGGAAAATTACACTGCTGCCACAGGAAGGCGTCTCTACCCCTGTCATTCTGACAGGTTATGAACACTTTTGGCAGTGCCGTCATTCAGATTTGGACAACAATATCAAGGTATGGAACTGTATATATATTTTGTTTTTAATGGTTGGTCATGATATTTAAGTTTTTAGAGTATTTTCCCTCCGATTGATGAGTCTGTGAAATGAACTTTTGACACCTGGTTAGCCAACTAGCGTTAGCTACCAAGCCCAGTAGACTTGAAAAGTAGAATCGGCTTGAAAGTGAGTTTAACATTTCTATCTGAGGTAAAAGTTCATATTATTTGATCAATGACATCCATCTTTTTTAAAGTACATTAAAAGCTTTATGTAGTGAGTCAGAGTTAAATATTATTATTTTTTTTTAAATTCTCCTCAGATAATTTTAGCTAGCTATCTAGATTGCTAGCTAGCCACGTATGATGGCTAGTTCATCTATGTTGGTCAAGTTAGTCACCCAAGACGGAGCAAGGTAGCCTACTTGGTTTAGCTCTGGTCTTGTTAATGTTTTCTTTGATAACTGTACAAAATAAAATGGATTCGTCATTAGGTATTAGAGCTAAAAACAAACTGGCTAGGGATTTATATTTTGTCCCTATCTAGACAGCCAAAAGAGAGGGTTCTTTATTAGTAACAAATATATATTTTTATTCAGCTGTTCTGTGCCCTTAGGGATTCTTTCAGAGGTGCACTGGTGTTACCTGATTAGCTCCCAAAACCGTTTAAGAATTTTGGATGGCTGTATTCTACTAGCTAGTCATATCCCCGTACTAGCTAGTCATATCCCCGTATTAGCTAGTCATATCCCCGTAGCCTGATGACTACATGGCTGTATTTCACTAGCTAGTCATATCCCCGTATTAGCTAGTCATATCCCCGTAGCCTGATGACTACATGGCTGTATTTCACTAGCTAGTCATATCCCCGTACTAGCTAGTCATATCCCAGTAGCCTGATGACTACATGGCTGTATTCTACTAGCTAGTCATATCCCCGTACTAGCTAGTCATATCCCCGTATTAGCTAGTCATATCCCCGTAGCCTGATGACTACATGGCTGTATTCTACTAGCTAGTCATATCCCCGTATTAGCTAGTCATATCCCCGTAGCCTGATGACTACATGGCTGTATTTCACTAGCTAGTCATATCCCCGTATTAGCTAGTCATATCCCCGTAGCCTGATGACTACATGGCTGTATTTCACTAGCTAGTCATATCCCCGTACTAGCTAGTCATATCCCCGTAGCCTGATGACTACATGGCTGTATTTCACTAGCTAGTCATATCCCCGTACTAGCTAGTCATATCCCAGTAGCCTGATGACTACATGGCTGTATTTCACTAGCTAGTCATATCCCCGTACTAGCTAGTCATATCCCCGTAGCCTGATGACTACATGGCTGTATTTCATTAGATGTCTGTTTATCTTTGGTATGATTCCTATCAACTATTAAGCCTTCTGGCTGTTGATCGCAAGAATTAATGTAAAGTTATGGCCTAAACTTTGCAATAATAGCTCATAAGTAATGACTTTGTGTTGGTCAGCGTTTTAACTAAATGTTCCTAGTCCAGCTGGTTTGTGACTTTGCTACATTATCATAGTATTTCAATGATGGACTATCAGACATACAATTATATGACATGTTTCCTCAAATGCTACGATGAAAACCTTTTGGATAGGAAAATGTTACTTTGTCACCTTGCAGTTTATAACTTGTGGATACACTTCACTTTCATTGACTCCTTTTTAAAAAATTTTTTTGAAGTGTTTTCTGAATATAACTTTTTTGTTAATCTTAGGCAGTTCTTTGGAGGGGTTGTCACTGATTTACATTTCAAATGTACATTTTCATTGTTTTTATGTTTGAGTTTTAGAAATGGACAAAGAAGACCGGTACCAGCGGATAATGCAGTCCTTGTCCACGAGGAGGAGAACATGATGAAGATGCTGAGCTACTGGAAGACCTTCTTAGAGGAAGATGCTGAGCTACTGGGAGACCTAAGAGGAAGATGCTGAGCTACTGGAAGACCTTAGAGGAAGATGCTGAGCTACTGGGAGACCTTCTTAGAGGAAGATGCTGAGCTACTGGAAGACCTTAGAGGAAGATGCTGAGCTACTGGGAGACCTTCTTAGAGGAAGATGCTGAGCTACTGGGAGACCTTAGAGGAAGATGCTGAGCTACTGGGAGACCTTAGAGGAAGATGCTGAGCTACTGGGAGACCTTCTTAGAGGAAGATGCTGAGCTACTGGGAGACCTTAGAGGAAGATGCTGAGCTACTGGGAGACCTTCTTAGAGGAAGATGCTGAGCTACTGGGAGACCTTCTTAGAGGAAGATGCTGAGCTACTGGGAGACCTTCTTAGAGGAAGATGCTGAGCTACTGGGAGACCTTCTTAGAGGAAGATGCTGAGCTACTGGGAGACCTTCTTAGAGGAAGATGCTGAGCTACTGGGAGACCTTCTTAGAGGAAGATGCTGAGCTACTGGGAGACCTTCTTAGAGGAAGATGCTGAGCTACTGGGAGAAGACGAGGATGAAGAGAAGGAGATCAAGGAGCCAGAGGAAGTTAAGGAGCTGCTAACTGAGGCCACGGGGGGGGCTTCAACTTGAATTTAACTATAAATAATGTCTTATTGTTATGTATCATCAGGCCTTTATATATATTTTGGTGTGTGTGTATGTATATGGACCGTTTTTTTCCCTCTGCATATATTATTGAGTACACTAACAATGATCAGTTTTCTCTTCAGTCATTGTGTTCTTGCTCCACGTCCCCCATATAGGAGGAAACCCACTGTCTTGCCCCAATAGCACGTTTTGTTCCTAGGATGATGTTGATACACAGGCACCGGGGATCCATCCCTTTCAGTCCTGAGTGTCCAGTTGGTTTAGATCTTGGCGGTGTATGTCAAAGCAGATTCGTTCGACCACTCAGGAAAGACTAAGGGAGATAGACTTCTCTGTGTTGTTTTTCCACGTAGGCATTGGTGGCAGAGGTTTGTAATGGTCGTGTGATTTGACCTAGCTGAGGAAAGTTGTTGATGAATTGGTTGTGCCATATTGCAAACCAGGGTTATCAACGTTTGGTTTGACAACTTTTATACATTTTTATACAACTAGTCTGAGAGAACAGGGGTTCAATGTATGTGGGACTTATAGCGTAAAATGGAAACCGTTTCCCGATTGCATTTAAGGACATCAAACCGAGCTTGGGGATATGCGTTGGTGTAAGATAGGAGGCAATGTGTTGGCATTAAAGTGGATAGAAACATACTGTTACTGGTCTTTCCAACATTCACAATGTAAATGATTCCACTCCAGTTACAAGGCTAATCAAACAGGATGTTGTTGGGAATAGGCAAGTGGTCCGCCAGCCTGCTGTAATCCACGATGGGTTTGATACACTACAATGTTTTGCAGAAGTGTTGGGGAAACCCTTTGTTCCTCCACTGTGTTGACATTGCAGTTGTCAACGGTTACCTTTTTTTGGGATTCCAGGAATGTCAGTGTAAACAAACAGCACCTGGCTAGGAAAATGGGCAAACTGGTTTACTGACGGATTAGACATTCGGAGAGAAACCTTTTTGCTCGTCGGTTCGGGAAGGTATTAGCACGTGCCTACTCTACAGACCCCTTCTAGAAATGTTTGGCTGTGTTACAGGAAAGACAGAAAGGAGAACAGAACCTGGTTTGTTCGTTTACAGGTTGTGACACTCCACTGGCGCAGCAGGTAGTCTAGTGGTTAGAGTGTGGAGGTGACAGGTAGCCTAGTGGTTAGAGTGAAGAGGTGACAGGTAGTCTAGTGGTTAGAGTGTAGAGGTGACAGGTAGCCTAGTGGTTAGAGTGTAGAGGTGACAGGTAGTCTAGTGGTTAGAGTGTAGAGGTGACAGGTAGTCTAGTGGTTAGAGTGAAGAGGCGACAGGTAGTCTAGTGGTTAGAGTGTAGAGGTGACAGGTAGCCTAGTGGTTAGAGTGTAGAGGTGACAGGTAGTCTAGTGGTTAGAGTGTAGAGGCGGCAGGTAGCCTAGTGGTTAGAGTGTAGAGGCGGCAGCTAGCCTAGTGGTTAGAGTGTAGAGGCGGCAGGTAGCCTAGTGGTTAGAGTGTAGAGGTGGCAGGAAACATAGTGGTTAGAGTGTAGAGGCGGCAGGTAGCCTAGTGGTTAGAGTGTAGAGGCGGCAGGTAGCCTAGTGGTTAGAGTGTAGAGGCGGCAGGTAGCCTAGTGGTTAGAGCGTTGGGCCAGTAACCGAAAGGTTTCTAGATCAAATCCCCGAGCTGACAGGGTAAAAATCTGTTATTCTGCCCCTGAACAAGGCAGTTAACCCACTGTTCCCTGGTAGGCTGTCATTGTAAATAAGAATTTGTTCTTAACTGACTTGCCTAGTTAAGTAAAAAAAAAAGTAATTTTCCTCTTGCGTGTCCCCCCTTGTCTTGCGTGTCCCCCCTTGTCTTGCGTGTCCCCCCTTGTCTTGCGTGTCCCCACTCTCTGGCATGTTTTCCCTTTCTAATCCAAGGCATCCTGCGTTCCAGCCTCCCTTTATGTTTCATTCATGCCTCTAATGGCCTTTGGGATGTATCGGACCTGTAAATTGTAATGACTGTAAAATAATGTTGTGTTTTTGGAATTGTTTCTGTTCTGACTCGTTGAATTTAGAAATTGAAGTAAAAAAAAAGTGAAAGCTAATAATAATTGTTATATATTGTTTGTTTCATATTTTAATGAAAGTAGTCCTGAAATAAGTGTTGAATAATTTTATGGTAGCAATTTTAAATGCTTTTCATTTTCATGTTTGAATGAGACAATGTATTCCCTTAAGAGGATTATTTCAATAAAGTTGTTTTATTCATATTATATCACTTGTTTATGTTTTTATCATACGTAAGACTAAATGCTATTTGTAATTTGTTTTGGTGCTTATTGGGCTCCCGAGGGGAGCAGCGGTCTAAAGCACTGCATCTCAGTGCAAGAGGCATCACTACAGTCCCTTGTTCGAATCCAGGCTGTATCACATCCGGCAGTGATTGGGAGTCCCATAGGGCGGCGCACAATTGGCCCAGCGTCGTCCGGGTTTGGCCGGGGTAGGCCGTCATTGTAAATAAGAATTTGTTCTTAACTGACCTGCCTAGTTAATTAAAGGTAAAATAACAAATAAAAGAAAAAAAAATGGTGCATATACACTCATGTGAAAAAGTAAGTACACTCCCTGGAAAATTAAAATATATATTACATTTACATTTTAGTCATTTAGCAGACACTCTTGTCCAGAGCGACTTACAGTAAGTAGTGAATACATACATTTCATTTCATGCATTTTTTTAAAAACTTTTATTTGGAAACATGGATATTTGAGCTAAATTTCAACCACATTCATTGATAACGGTAACTCAATTTAACAAATCACACAAAAACAATTAAACTTTGAAGATGTTATGCAATTAAAATAAACAAAAATTTATTTTCCTTACGCAGAAAAAGTTAGTACTACTTTTACCATCACATTAAATGGCTAAAATTAGGATCAGGTGCAACAAAAACAGGTCCAAAATGATTAAAAAAATCATTAGAGAGTACATTGGGGAAGATCCAGCCTTCCATAAAGATTATAAACTTGGTCTGGTCTTAACCATATATGGCTGTCTGGTTACACATCATGCCAAGATCTAAAGGCCTCCTCAGAAGAAACATTATTGATGCCCATGAGTCTGGGACGGGTTACAAATCCATTTCCAAGCAATTGGAAGGTCATCATTCCACTGTCAGATGGAGAAAATTACCAGACCACTAGCAATCTACTTAGGACATGTCGTCCCACCAAATTCAGCCCAAGAGCTGACCGAAAGATGCTCATAGAAGTCTCTAAGAACCCCAAGGTAACATCAAGGGATCTACAGGCCTCTCTTGCCACAATCAATATCAACGTTCATGGGTCAACAGTCAGAAAGAGATTGCACAAACTTGGCCTACATGAGAGGTCAGGAAGGAAGAAGCCTCTGCTTTTAAAAAATAATATCAAGACAAGACTGACGTCTGCCAGACAACACCTGGGTAAAGACCAAAACCACCTGGGTTAAAGACCAAAAGCACCTGGGTTAAAGACCAAAACCACCTGGGTTAAAGACCAAAACCACCTGGTTAAAAACCAAAACCACCTGGGTTAAAGACCAAAACCACCTGGGGTAAAGACCAAAACCACCTGGGTTAAAGACCAAAACCACCTGGTTAAAGACCAAAACCACCTGGGTTAGAGACCAAAACCACCTGGGTTAGAGACCAAAACCACCTGGGTAAAGACCAAAACCACCTGGGTAAAGACCAAAACCACCTGGGTTAAAGACCAAAACCACCTGGGTTAAAGACCAAAACCACCTGGGTTAGAGACCAAAACCACCTGGGTTAAAGACCAAAACCACCTGGGTTAAAGACCAAAACCACCTGGGTAAAGACCAAAACCACCTGGGTTAAAGACCAAAACTATTGGAACAATGTGCTCTGGACAGATGAGTCAAAGGTGGAGTTGTTTGGCTGCAATGCCATGCGCCATGTTTAGCAAAAAACGAAACACTGCCTTCTAACAGAACAACCTCATACCAACTGTTTGGGGCTGCTTTGCTGCATCAGGGCCTGGCCAACTTGCCGTCATTGAGTCAACCATGATTTCTATATTGTACCAGAGAATTCTTGAGGAGAATGTGAGGCCATCTGTCAAGAAGCTGATCCAAAACACACAAGCAAAGCTACAACAAAATGGCTCAGAAATAAGAAATGGAGGGTTATGGAATGGCCGAGTCAAAGCTCAGATCTCAATCCTGTAGGAATGGAGGGTTGTGGAATGGCCGAGTCAAACCCAGATCTCTATCCTGTAGAAATGGAGGGTTATGGAATGGCCGAGTCAAAGCTCAGATCTCAATCCTGTAGGAATGGAGGGTTGTGGAATGGCCGAGTCAAACCCAGATCTCAATCCTGTAGAAATGGAGGGTTGTGGAATGGCCGAGTCAAACCCAGATCTCTATCCTGTAGAAATGGAGGGTTATGGAATGGCCGAGTCAAAGCCCAGATCTCTATCCTGTAGAAATGGAGGGTTATGGAATGGCCGAGTCAAACCCAGATCTCTATCCTGTAGAAATGGAGGGTTATGGAATGGCCGAGTCAAACCCAGATCTCTATCCTGTAGAAATGGAGGGTTATGGAATGGCCGAGTCAAAGCTCATATCTCAATCCTGTAGAAATGGAGGGTTGTGGAATGGCCGAGTCAAAGCTCATATCTCAATCCTGTAGAAATGGAGGGTTGTGGAATGGCCGAGTCAAACCCAGATCTCAATCCTGTAGAAATGGAGGGTTGTGGAATGGCCGAGTCAAACCCAGATCTCAATCCTGTAGAAATGGAGGGTTGTGGAATGGCCGAGTCAAACCCAGATCTCAATCCTGTACAAATGGAGGGTTGTGGAATGGCCGAGTCAAAGCTCATATCTCAATCCTGTAGAAATGGAGGGTTGTGGAATGGCCGAGTCAAACCCAGATCTCAATCCTGTACAAATGGAGGGTTATGGAATGGCCGAGTCAAACCCAGATCTCTATCCTGTAGAAATGGAGGGTTGTGGAA
The DNA here is from genome assembly GCF_965601325.2 of Salmo salar. Taxonomy (NCBI): domain Eukaryota; kingdom Metazoa; phylum Chordata; class Actinopteri; order Salmoniformes; family Salmonidae; genus Salmo; species Salmo salar. The sequence continues at coordinate 50,128,646 of NC_138313.1, read as the reverse complement.
TGGCCGAGTCAAACCCAGATCTCAATCCTGTACAAATGGAGGGTTATGGAATGGCCGAGTCAAACCCAGATCTCAATCCTGTACAAATGGAGGGTTGTGGAATGGCCGAGTCAAAGCTCATATCTCAATCCTGTAGAAATGGAGGGTTGTGGAATGGCCGAGTCAAAGCTCATATCTCAATCCTGTAGAAATGGAGGGTTGTGGAATGGCCGAGTCAAACCCAGATCTCAATCCTGTAGAAATGGAGGGTTGTGGAATGGCCGAGTCAAACCCAGATCTCAATCCTGTAGAAATGGAGGGTTGTGGAATGGCCGAGTCAAACCCAGATCTCAATCCTGTAGAAATGGAGGGTTGTGGAATGGCCGAGTCAAACCCAGATCTCAATCCTGTAGAAATGGAGGGTTGACATTCCGGCACTAAAACATCTGTAACCCATTTACAGTAAAAGGTATTTCTATTCTGATTTCAGATGATCAATCCTTACAAAATAAGGAAGACAATGTGCTCAAAGGTTTTTCCTGTATCGTCATTAGAAAGTTTTGTGAATGGCATTTGTTTGGAAGAAAAGCAAAGATTTTTAGTATTTAGATGCACATTTTCACAGGTGTTTTTTCTTGATTGATTACCATTTGATTGATATGGTGCTATAGTATGTCATATCATTTGAAAGAGCTGTTTCTCAGCTTTTCAAATATATATCATGTTTTCATATAAGGTTTGACAAGAGCAAATTTTGCTTATTAATGCACACCGTTTTTTCAGCCAATTTTGGGAAACAATGCCAAGATGGGAATTTACAGATCCAGTTAGCTGGTGTTCTAAAGCCTGGTGTTTCCCCTTTCAAACAGTTCAGAGTATGATGAGTGTTCCTATTGTTTGGAATTTCATCTTAATGTCTCAGAGCAGAGTCTCATATCTCATGGTGTCTCTGAGAAGAGTCTCATATCTCATGGTGTCTCAGAGCAGAGCCTCATATCTCATGGTGTCTCTGAGAAGAGTCTCATATCTCATGGTGTCTCAGAGCAGAGCCTCATATCTCATGGTGTCTCAGAGCAGAGCCTCATATCTCATGGTGTCTCAGAGCAGAGCCTCATATCTCATGGTGTCTCTGAGCGGAGTCTCATACATCATGGTGTCTCAGAGCAGAGTCTCGTGTCTCATGGTGTCTGAGAAGAGCCTTATATATCATGGTGTCTCAGAGCAGAGTCTCATATCTCATGGTGTCTCAGAGCGGAGCCTCATATCTCATGGTGTCTCTGAGCCTCATATCTCATGGTGTCTCAGAGCAGAGCCTCATATCTCATGGTGTCTCAGAGCGGAGTCTCATATCTCATGGTGTCTCTGAGTCTCATATCTCATGGTGTCTCAGAGCAGAGTCTCATATCTCATGGTGTCTCAGAGCAGAGCCTCATATCTCATGGTGTCTCAGAGCGGAGTCTCATATCTCATGGTGTCTCTGAGTCTCATATCTCATGGTGTCTCAGAGCAGAGCCTCATATCTCATGGTGTCTGAGAGCAGAGCCTCATATCTCATGATGTCTGAGAGCAGAGCCTCATATCTCATGGTGTCTCAGAGCAGAGCCTCATATCTCATGGTGTCTCAGAGCAGAGCCTCATATCTCATGGTGTCTCTGAGCCTCATATCTCATGGTGTCTCAGAGTGGAGCCTCATATCTCATGGTGTCTCTGAGCAGAGCCTCATATCTCATGGTGTCTGAGAGCAGAGCCTCATATCTCATGGTGTCTCTGAGCCTCATATCTCATGGTGTCTCAGAGCAGAGTCTCATATCTCATGGTGTCTCTAAGCCTCATATCTCATGGTGTCTCAGAGCAGAGCCTCATATCTCATGGTGTCTCTGAGCCTCATATCTCATGGTGTCTCAGAGTGGAGCCTCATATCTCATGGTGTCTCTGAGCCTCATATCTCATGGTGTCTCAGAGCAGAGCCTCATATCTCATGGTGTCTGAGAGCAGAGCCTCATATCTCATGGTGTCTCAGAGCAGAGCCTCATATCTCATGGTGTCTCAGAGCAGAGCCTCATATCTCATGGTGTCTCAGAGCAGAGTCTCATATCTCATGGTGTCTCAGAGCAGAGTCTCATATCTCATGGTGTCTCAGAGCAGAGTCTCATATCTCATGGTGTCTCAGAGCGGAGTCTCATATCTCATGGTGTCTCTGAGCGGAGTCTCATATATCATGGTGTCTCTGTGGCTTATGGCACCGTGGCCTGGTACTGGAATAGCACATAGAGGTGGATACAGGTCTGTAGCACTGAGGGGAATGGATCTGTAGCTCTCCGATCCTACACAACTATAGACGTGTTAATGTGTTAATATCTAATCTCTCTATAGCCTGGTTAAACCTGACTTATTGGCGCCATAGCCTGGTATGGAAATAGAATAGCACTGTGAGGGATACAGCTCTGTTATCTCTGTCATTCACTCTGATCCTAGACAGCTATAGACGTGTTAATATAGCACTGTGAGGGATTACAGCTCTGTTATCTCTGTCATTCACTCTGATCCTAGACAGCTATAGACGTGTTATATAGCACTGTGAGGATAACAGCTCTGTTATCTCTGTCATTCACTCTGATCCTAGACAGCTATAGACGTGTTAATATAGCACTGTGAGGGATTACAGCTCTGTTATCTCTGTCATTCACTCTGATCCTAGACAGCTATAGACGTGTTAATATAGCACTGTAGGGATTACAGCCTGTTATCTCTGTCATCACTCTGATCCTAGACGGCTATAGACGTGTTAATATAGCACTGTGAGGGATTACAGCTCTGTTATCTCTGTCATTCACTCTGATCCTAGACAGCTAAGACGTGTTAATATAGCACTGTGAGGGATAACAGCTCTGTTATCTCTGTCATTCACTCTGATCCTAGACAGCTATAGACGTGTTAATATAGCACTGTGAGGGATTACAGCTCTGTTATCTCTGTCATTCACTCTGATCCTAGACGGCTATAGACGTGTTAATGTGTAATATCTTTCCGTGCTGCACAAATAGTCACGGTTTAACTGATCAGCCTGTGTTTAGTGGCTGGTGTTTCTAAAGTATATCTGGTTAAACGTAGTTGGGTTTACCAAAGCCTGTCGTAGGTAAATTACTATGTTATCTCCACAACTTAGACAGACAGCCGCCACAAAGTAAAAATTAGATATAAAATATATATATATATATATATATATGTTTGACAGTGTTCTTTCTATGACTGAATGGATGAAATTCGTAACTCGAAGATTTTTGCTGTTCAACGAGTGACCTGAGTCTTGATCTGTGCATGAAATAATATACTACTTTAGTAATGAATCCTCTTTGGGGAAACCTACCGCAGTTTGTGTTACAGAGATCCTGTAATTCTCTGGGTTGTGGTTAGTGTATGACGTTACGTTTCTCTTACCCTCCGACCCACTCGTCCTCTTCTTGCTCTGTCTCTGCCCCATCTACAGCAGCAACAGCTCCAGGCTCAGCACCTGTCCCATGCAGCCCACGGTGGTCCACCCCTTCTGGCTGCACACCCCTCGGGACTCCAGCCTCCCGGAATAATCCCAGGGTCTGGACTACTGGCCCTGGGAGCTCTGGGGAGCCAGGCTAACCTCCCTGTTAAAGATGAGAAGAATCACCATGATGTGGAACACAGAGGTGATGAAATGACTCTGCTTAGTAGCCTTACTTCTTCTGTATCAGGAGTGATTAAGGTGGATGTGTTTTGTGTAAATTGTGTAGTGATGTTTTCATGCAGCAGTGTGAAGAATACTAGCCTAAATGACATCATCAAAAGTTGCGGGGGGGGAAGTGGCCAAAGTGGAATCATTCATGTTTGGGAAGTGGAATCCGCCGTTTTGGACGGAATATCCGAACGGACGTTAATATTAGATTACTTGGGATGGTATTGATTTTTGTAAAAATATATATATATTTTTAAATGATCTATGTGACATCGCTACATAGACCATTACATTCTGCAGTTTAATAAAACAACAGTTTTCAAGAGCCCCGACACATTAAATACAACACACCGGTAGTCTACACACACCGGTAGCCTACACACACCTGTAGCCTACACACACCTGTAGCCTACACACACCGGTAGCCTACACACACCGGTAGCCTACACACACCGGTAGCCTACACACACCTGTAGTCTACACACACCGGTAGCCTACACACACCTGTAGCCTACACACACCGGTAGCCTACACACACCTGTAGCCTACACACACCGGTAGCCTACACACACCGGTAGCCTACACACACCGGTAGCCTACACACACCTGTAGCCTACACACACCGGTAGCCTACACACACCTGTAGCCTACACACACCGGTAGCCTACACACACCTGTAGCCTACACACACCGGTAGCCTACACACACCTGTAGCCTACACACACCGGTAGCCTACACACACCGGTAGCCTACACACACCGGTAGCCTACACACACCTGTAGCCTACACACACCGGTAGCCTACACACACCTGTAGCCTACACACACCGGTAGCCTACACACACCTGTAGCCTACACACACCGGTAGCCTACACACACCTGTAGCCTACACACACCGGTAGCCTACACACACCTGTAGCCTACACACACCGGTAGCCTACACACACCGGTAGCCTACACACACCTGTAGCCTACACACACCGGTAGCCTACACACACCTGTAGCCTACACACACCGGTAGCCTACACACACCTGTAGCCTACACACACCGGTAGCCTACACACACCTGTAGCCTACACACACCGGTAGCCTACACACACCTGTAGCCTACACACACCGGTAGCCTACACACACCTGTAGCCTACACACACCGGTAGCCTACACACACCGGTAGCCTACACACACCGGTAGCCTACACACACCTGTAGCCTACACACACCGGTAGCCTACACACACCTGTAGCCTACACACACCGGTAGCCTACACACACCTGTAGCCTACACACACCGGTAGCCTACACACACCGGTAGCCTACACACACCTGTAGCCTACACACACCGGTAGCCTACACACACCTGTAGCCTACACACACCGGTAGCCTACACACACCTGTAGCCTACACACACCGGTAGCCTACACACACCTGTAGCCTACACACACCTGTAGCCTACACACACCGGTAGCCTACACACACCTTGTAGCCTACACACACCGGTAGCCTACACACACCTGTAGCCTACACACACCTGTAGCCTACACACACCTGTAACCTACACACTTGTCGTCATCGGTCTATCAAAGCGGCCAGAGGCTCCATGTGTGTAGCAAGTAAAGTCGGAAGATTTCGAATCTATGCAAAAATGGAGTTACATTATTTACAGAATGAAGTTGCCTAAGTGAGGAGTAGGCTACGATGATCAACCAACAGGAAGGCTGTTTCATATGAATGGAGTTGTAGACAAGGACTGGAAGCTCAGCAAAATAGCCAACAAGTTTGTCTATCTAGCACGAGTCGTTTCGGCTACTTTGTCTCTCCCACAGATTGTCTCACACACACCGGCCCCTGCCCCTCTCTCGCCCCCCTCCCGCACCCCTAGGGCAACACACCGGCCCCTGCCCCTCTCTCGCCCCCCTCCCGCACCCCTAGGGCAGCACACCGGCCCCTGCCCCTCTCTCGCCCCCCCTCCCGCACCCCTAGGGCAGCACACCGGCCCCTGCCCCTCTCTCGCCCCCCCTCCCGCACCCCTAGGGCATAACACCGGCCCCTGCCCCTCTCTCGCCCCCCTCCCGCACCCCTAGGGCAGCACACCGGCCCCTGCCCCTCTCTCGCCCCCCTCCCGCACCCCTAGGGCAGCACAACGGCCCCTGCCCCTCTCTCGCCCCCCTCCCGCACCCCTAGGGCAGCACACCGGCCCCTGCCCCTCTCTCGCCCCCCCTCCCGCACCCCTAGGGCAGCACACCGGCCCCTGCCCCTCTCTCGCCCCCCTCCCGCACCCCTATGGCAGCACACCGGCCCCTGCGCCTCTCTCGCCCCCCTCCCGCACCCCTAGGGCAGCACACTGGCCCCTGCCCCTCTCTCGCCCCCCTCCCGCACCCCTAGGGCAGCACACCGGCCCCTGCGCCTCTCTCGCCCCCTTCCCGCACCCCTAGGGCAGCACACCGGCCCCTGCCCCTCTCTCGCCCCCCTCCCGCACCCCTAGGGCAGCACACCGGCCCCTGCCCATCTCTCGCCCCCCTCCCGCACCCCTAGGGCAGCACACCGGGCCCTGCCCCTCTCTCGCCCCCCTCCCGCACCCCTAGGGCAGCACACTGGCCCCTGCCCCTCTCTCGCCCCCCTCCCGCACCCCTAGGGCAGCACACCGGCCCCTGACCCTCTCTCGCCCCCCTAGGGCAGCACACCGGCCCCTGCCCCTCTCTCGCCCCACTCCCGCATCCCTAGGGCAGCACACCGGCCCCTGCCCCTCTCGCCCCCCTCCCGCACCCCTAGGGCAGCACACCGGCCCCTGCCCCTCTCTCGCCCCCCTCCCGCACCCCTAGGGCAGCACACTGGCCCCTGCCCCTCTCTCGCCCCCTTCCCGCACCCCTAGGGCAGCACACCGGCCCCTGCGCCTCTCTCGCCCCCGTCCCGCATCCCGAAGGCAACACACCGGCCCCTGCCCCTCTCTCGCCCCCCTCCCGCACCCCTAGGGCAGCACACCGGCCCCTGCGCCTCTCTCGCCCCCCTCCCGCACCCCTAGGGCAGCACACCGGCCCCTGCCCCTCTCTCGCCCCCCTCCCGTACCCCTAGGGCAGCACACCGGCCCCTGACCCTCTCTCGCCCCCCTAGGGCAGCACACCGGCCCCTGCCCCTCTCTCGCCCCACTCCCGCATCCCTAGGGCAGCACACCGGCCCCTGCGCCTCTCTCGCCCCCCTCCCCCATCCCGAAGGCAACACACCGGCACTCTCTCTGGTCATGCGAGCAAGTCTCCATTGAAGTAAAACACGTATTTCGACTAACCGGGTTATCCGAAGAAATGTCGTGATATTATTTGAATAGTGGAATCATTTGAAATGCCCATCCCCTACCCCCTTTAGGCCAGCTCGTTAAGAGAAAGCACAGCCTTTCTGAATTCTCCTACATTCTCTCTGGGTAATGAGCTGGTACATTCTCAGGCTGTGACTGGCTAGAACAGCAATTCTGATAAAGAGTTTTGCCCTGCAGTCAAATCTTGTTTTGATATGCTAACTGACTTGTTTTTTTCTTTTCATGGCTGGTCGTCACTGATTGCCATCTCTCCTGCCGTGGCCAATTCCTATAAGCAGAGAGCACGGTGAGTTTTGCCAAATTCAATCTCTTTGGGGTTTTTTTCTCTGCATGTACTATAAGATAATGTGTGTGTGTAGTATTTACTATTTTCCTTGAATCTACACTGAACAAAAATATAAACACAACATGAAACAATTTCTAAGATTTTATTGAGTTACAGTTCATTTAAGGAAATCAAGTCAATTTCACATGACTGGGAATATAGATATGCATCTGTTGGTCACAGATACCTTTAAAGAAAAAGGTAGGGGGCGTGGATCAGAAAACCAGTCGGTATCTGATGTGACCACCATTTGACTCATGCAGCGCTACACATCTCCTTCACATAGAGTTGATCAGGCTGTTGATTGTGGCCTGAGGAATGTTTCTCAACTCCTCTTCAATGGAAGTTTCTGGATATTGGTGGGAACTGGAATACGCTGTCGTACACATCGATCCAGAGCATCCCAAACATGCTCAATGGGTGACATGTCTGGTGAGTATGCAGGCCATGGAAGAACTGGGACATTTTCACCTTCCAGGAATTGTGTACAGATCCTCGCGACATGGGGCCGTTCGTTATCATGCTGAAACATGAGGTGATGGCGGCAGATGAACGGCACGACAACGGGCCTCAGGATCTCATCACGGTATCTCTATCTATTCAAATTGCAATCGATAAAATGCATTTGTGTTCGTTGTCCGTAGCTTATGCCTGCCCCATACCATAACCCCACCTCCACCATGGGGCCCATACCATAACCCCACCTCCACCATGGGGCCCATACCATAACCCCACCGTCACCATGGTGCACTCTGTTCACAACGTTGACATCTGCAAACCGCTCACCCACAATACACCATATACAAGGTGCACCTGGGAAACACTGCATTAAGCAATGCCATCTATCCGGTACAGTAGAAACCGGGATTCATCCACGCCTGAATGCCAAAGAAACCTGGCACCATCCCTACGATGGTTCTGTATTGGCTGGAACGCGCCGTCTGCCACCTATCCGGTACAGTAGAAACCGGGATTCATCCGTGAAGAGCACACTTCTCCAGCGTTCCAGTGGCCATCGAAGGTGATCATTTACCCACTGAAGTCGGTTACGACACCAAACTGCAGTCAGGTCAAGACCCTGGTGAGGACGACGAGCACGCCGAAGAGCTTCCCTGAGGCTGTTTCTCTTACAGTTTGTGTAGAAATATTTTGGTTGTGCAAACCCGACCTCACAACCGCAGACAGGACCTCCACATCCGGCTTCTTCACCTGAGGGATCGTCTGAGACCAGCCACCCTGGACAGCTGATGAAACTGAGGAGTATTTCTGTCTGTAATAAAGCCCTTTTGTGGGCAAAAAAAAACTAATTCTGATTGGTTGGGCCTGGCTCCCCAGTGGGTGGGGCTATGCCCTCTCAGGTCCACCCACGGCTGCGCCCCTGCCCAGTCATAAAATCCATCGATTAGAGCCTAATGATTTTATTTCAATTGGACTGATTTCCTTATATGAACTGTAACTCAGTAAAATTGTTGAAATTGTTCCATGTTGCTTCTGTATTTTGTTTAGTAAAATTACAACATCATTCCTTAAAGTGGTAGACTTCCCCTCATCCAGTGTTCTGCAGCTCGAATAAAACATGAACCAAAGCTCCAAAAACACCCAAGTAACGTGCTTTTAGAAACGTCCACACGCTCAGTATAGCGATGCAGGTGTTGTAACGCAGGAAATTGTGCCAATCTGAAACTTTAACCCGGAATGTTATTCAATTGTGTTCAACTCGAGCTGTTTACTCTACGCAGCTGCTATGCAGGCCGTGCTGCTATGCAGGCCGTGCTGCTATGCAGGCCGTGCTGCTATGCAGGCCGTGCTGGTGCTGCTATGCAGGCCGTGCTGCTATATGCAGGCCGTGCTGCTATATGCAGGCCGTGCTGGTGCTGCTATGCAGGCCGTGCTGCTATGCAGGCCGTGCTGCTATGCAGGCCGTGCTACTATGCAGGCCGGTGCTGGTGCTGCTATGCAGGCCGTGCTGATATGCAGGCCGTGCTGCTATGCAGGCCGTGCTGATATGCAGGCCGTGCTGGTGCTGCTATGCAGGCCGTGCTGCTATGCAGGCCGTGCTGGTGCTGCTATGCAGGCCGTGCTGCTATATGCAGGCCGTGCTGCTATGCAGGCCGTGCTGCTATGCAGGCCGTGCTGGTGCTGCTATGCAGGCCGTGCTGCTATATGCAGGCCGTGCTGCTATATGCAGGCCGTGCTGCTATGCAGGCCGTGCTGGTGCTGCTATGCAGGCCGTGCTGCTATGCAGGCCGTGCTGCTATATGCAGGCCGTGCTGCTATGCAGGCCGTGCTGGTGCTGCTATGCAGGCCGTGCTGCTATATGCAGGCCGTGCTGCTATGCAGGCCGTGCTGCTATATGCAGGCCGTGCTGCTATATGCAGGCCGTGCTGCTATGCAGGCCGTGCTGGTGCTGCTATGCAGGCCGTGCTGCTATATGCAGGCCGTGCTGCTATGCAGGCCGTGCTGCTATATGCAGGCCGTGCTGCTATATGCAGGCCGTGCTGCTATGCAGGCCGTGCTGGTGCTGCTATGCAGGCCGTGCTGCTATATGCAGGCCGTGCTGCTATATGCAGGCCGTGCTGCTATATGCAGGCCGTGCTGCTATATGCAGGCCGTGCTGCTATGCAGGCCGTGCTGGCCGGGGGGATGGTCCCTATAGTATTATTGTTTTGTGAATTATTAACGATTTCTTATAGATTGTCATTCTGGTTCTATTACATTCGGTTCCAATCCCAGCACAGAACCAGATGCCTCAGATGGATTAAAAGCCTAGTGTGTAGGTCCAGTTCCAAACACTACCATGACATCAGCTTGTCCTAGCCAACAGAACGGGCCTTGAACGGGCCTGGACTTAAAGGCAGCTTGTTTTCAGAAGCTTCCCTCCCTCGCTCCCTCCCGTCCCTCCCTCCCTACCTCTTGTCCCGCCCCCGTCCCCCCAACAACACTACACGACAAACTACTACAGAGGGACATGATCAGAGGCCCTTTCTCTGATGAGTGAGTGAGTGAGTGAGTGAGTGAGTGAGTGAGTGAGTGAGTGAGTGAGTGAGTGAGTGAGTGAGTGAGTGAGTGAGTGAGTGAGTGAGTGAGTGAGTTAGTCAGTGAGTCAGTTAGTTAGTTAGTCAGTTAGTTAGTTAGTTTAGATGGTTCTTCTTCTCCAGGCTTCCACAAAGGCTATTACGACATCTCACTGTAGAAAAGGAAGAACCAAGCCGCTGTCCGGTCCTACAGAACGGATCAGATTTACTGCCATTTTATTTGCCTGTTAAACACAGCCAGCCTGATACTCTTACATTCCTTCTTGTCTTTATTCTAAGAGATCAAAAGATACAGATTGTTGTATATATTTTTTTCTAATGTGTCTTTTTTCTAGCTTCATGAGATCTAAAACACGGACAAAGTCAGAGACGGCACGGCAGTCTAGTATAGAAGAAGTTAACTAAAAGAGGATGGTCAGATTAGACCAAGGGGTTCTCAAAGTTTTTGGTTCCGCGGATCCTTTTTTGTGATAACAAATGAATCAGGGACCCCCTCATAATAATAATAATACAACTCGAGTGAGATAAAAAGTATCATTCAAAGGGTTTTTACTATGATTTAGGCAGTGCGTGGCCGGACAAACCAAGTCTCGGGCCCTGGGAAGGAATATTAAAAAGGCGAAGGAAAGAAAGTTGTACAGTTTTTAAGCAGAAATACAGTGCATTCGGAAAGTATTCAGACCCCTTCACTTTTTCCACATTTTGTTACGTTATTCTAAAATGGATTACTTTTTAAAAAAAATTCTCGTCAGTCTGCACACAATACCCCATAATGACAAAGCAAAAAAATATATATCTAAATTTGAGCAAATTTATTAAATAAAAAACTGAAATATCACATTTACATACGTAATTCAGACTTTTGGCAGCGATTACAGCCTCGGGTCTTGGGGATGACCACTCTACCATAAAGGCCTAATTGGCGGAGTGCTGCAGAGATATTTGCCCTTCTGGAAGGTTCTCCCATCTCCACAGAGGAACTCTGGAGCTCTGTCAGAGTGACCATTGGGTTCTTGGTCACCTCCCTGACCAAGGCCCTTCTCCCTCGATTGCTCAGTTTGGCCGGGTGGCCAGCTCTAGGAAGAGTCTTGGTGGTTCCAAACTTCTTCCATTTAAGAATGATAGAGGCCACTGTGTTCTTGGGGACCTTCAATGCTGCAGAAATGTTTTGGTACCCTTCCCCAGATCTGTGCCTCCACACAATCCTGTCTCGGAGCTCTACACTCAATTCCTTCGACGTCATTATGGGGTAGTGTGTGTGGATTGATGAGGGCAAAAAATTATTTGATCAATTTTAGAATAAGGCTGTAACGTAACAAAATGTGGAAAAAGGGAAGGGGTCTGAATACTTTTCGTAATGCGCTGTATAAAACATAAATATGGGGGGGAAATCTACACTACTTTCTCTCTAAGGACCAGGGGAAGAGTTAACAACATAGTACACTACTTTCTCTCTAAGGACCAGGGGAAGAGTTGACAACATAGTACACTACTTTCTCTCTAAGGACCAGGGGAAGAGTTGACAACATAGTACACTACTTTCTCTCTAAGGACCAGGGGAAGAGTTGACAACATAGTACACTACTTTCTCTCTAAGGACCAGGGGAAGAGTTGACAACATAGTACACTACTTTCTCTCTAAGGACCAGGGGAAGAGTTGACAACATAGTACACTACTTTCTCTCTAAGGACCAGGGGAAGAGTTGACAACATAGTACACTACTTTCTCTCTAAGGACCAGGGGAAGAGTTGACAACATAGTACACTACTTTCTCTCTAAGGACCAGGGGAAGAGTTGACAACATAGTACACTACTTTCTCTCTAAGGACCAGGGGAAGAGTTGACAACATAGTACACTACTTTCTCTCTAAGGACCAGGGGAAGAGTTGACAACATAGTACACTACTTTCTCTCTAAGGACCAGGGGAAGAGTTGACAACATAGTACACTACTTTCTCTCTAAGGACCAGGGGAAGAGTTGACAACATAGTACACTACTTTCTCTCTAAGGACCAGGGGAAGAGTTAACAACATAGTACACTACTTTCTCTCTAAGGACCAGGGGAAGAGTTGACAACATAGTACACTACTTTCTCTCTAAGGACCAGGGGAAGAGTTGACAACATAGTACACTACTTTCTCTCTAAGGACCAGGGGAAGAGTTGACAACATAGTACACTACTTTCTCTCTAAGGACCAGGGGAAGAGTTGACAACATAGTACACTACTTTCTCTCTAAGGACCAGGGGAAGAGTTGACAACATAGTACACTACTTTCTCTCTAAGGACCAGGGGAAGAGTTGACAACATAGTACACTACTTTCTCTCTAAGGACCAGGGGAAGAGTTGACAACATAGTACACTACTTTCTCTCTAAGGACCAGGGGAAGAGTTGACAACATAGTACACTACTTTCTCTCTAAGGACCAGGGGAAGAGTTGCAGGGGAGAAGAGAAGAATGTTCCTATTTGAAAGCCAGAAAAAAAAGGTAGCTCTCATGCTAGAAAAGGTTGAAGACCTGATTTTAAACACACTGTGATATATATAACACATCTGGCTTTAAAGGGTTATATAAATTTAAAAAATGACATTTTAAGCAGCGGTGGCCCACCGAATAGATAATAATATAGAGGGACCAGATAATAATATAGATGATTCAGATAATAATATAGAGGGACCAGATAATAATATAGAGGGACCAGATAATAATATAGAGGGACCAGATAATAATATAGAGGGACCAGATAATAATATAGAGGGACCAGATAATAATATAGAGGGACCAGATAATAATATAGAGGGACCAGATAATAATATAGAGGGACCAGATAATAATATAGAGGGACCAGATAATAATATAGAGGGACCAGATAATAATATAGAGGGACCAGATAATAATATAGAGGACCAGATAATAATATAGAGGGACCAGATAATAATATAGAGGACCAGATAATAATATAGAGGACCAGATAATAATATAGAGGGACCAGATAATAATATAGAGGGACCAGATAATAATATAGAGGGACCAGATAATAATATAGAGGGACCAGATAATAATATAGAGGGACCAGATAATAATATAGAGGGACCAGATAATAATATAGAGGGACCAGATAATAATGTAGATGATTCAGATAATAATATAGATGGACCAGATAATAATATAGAGGGACCAGATAATAATATAGAGGGACCAGATAATAATATAGAGGGACCAGATAATAATATAGAGGGACCAGATAACAATATAGAGGGACCAGATAATAATATAGATGGACCAGATAATAATATAGAGGGACCAGATAATAATATAGAGGGACCAGATAATAATATAGAGGGACCAGATAATAATATAGAGGGACCAGATAATAATATAGATGGACCAGATAATAATATAGAGGGACCAGATAATAATATAGATGGACCAGATAATAATATAGAGGGACCAGATAATAATATAGATGGACCAGATAATAATATAGAGGGACCAGATAATAATATAGAGGGACCAGATAATAATATAGAGGGACCAGATAATAATATAGAGGGACCAGATAATAATATAGATGGACCAGATAATAATATAGAGGGACCAGATAATAATATAGATGGACCAGATAATAATATAGAGGGACCAGATAATAATATAGAGGGACCAGATAATAATATAGAGGGACCAGATAATAATATAGAGGGACCAGATAATAATATAGATGGACCAGATAATAATATAGAGGGACCAGATAATAATATAGAGGGACCAGATAATAATATAGATGGACCAGATAATAATATAGAGGGACCAGATAATAATATAGATGGACCAGATAATAATATAGATGGACCAGATAATAATATAGAGGGACCAGATAATAATATAGAGGGACCAGATAATAATATAGAGGGACCAGATAATAATATAGAGGGACCAGATAATAATATAGATGGACCAGATAATAATATAGAGGGACCAGATAATAATATAGATGATTCAGATAATAATATAGATGGACCAGATAATAATATAGAGGGACCAGATAATAATATAGAGGGACCAGATAATAATATAGAGGGACCAGATAATAATATAGAGGGACCAGATAATAATATAGATGATTCAGATAATAATATAGATGGACCAGATAATAATATAGAGGGACCAGATAATAATATAGAGGGACCAGATAATAATATAGATGATTCAGATAATAATATATAGGGACCAGATAATAATATAGAGGGACCTGTATCATGTAGTCCAAGTCTTTTCTTTAATTGTAATGAAATTACAATCAGCTCTGCTGTAGGGAAAGGTGGATACCTAGTCAGGTGTACAACTGAATGCATTCAACTGAAATGTGTCTTCCGCATTTAACCCAACCCCTCTGAATCAGAGAGGTGCAGGGGTGGGCTGCTTTAATCGACATCTTCGGCGCCCAGGGAACAGTGGGTTAACTGCCTTGTTCAGGGGCAGAACGACACATTTTTACCATGTCAGTTTGGGGATTCGATCTTGCAACCTTTAGGTTACTAGTCCAACGCTCTAACGTGAAGGCTATCCGTGGTGCTAATCCCTGTGGCAGCAGCGTGAAACGACCAGTCATTTCCCTTTCTGGGTTAAACCCAGGGATTATAGTACAAACCTCATGTCTCGTTAATCATTTTATAGAAAGCAGATGAACTTGTCAAAGTGTGAACCGCAATAGGATTAACATATTTTTAAAGACTGAATTATCACGTGGATGTTATACGTCTGCATTTCTTCCAGAATAACGTCTCCCCGGCCGACAGCTTGAGGACAGCCAGTGAGAAACACAGCTCCTCCGACTACAGTCTGGACTCTAAGAAACGCAAATTGGACGAGAAGGACAATATGAGCAGATACGCAAGTTCCCCCTCAGTCCCATATATCGACCCATAACCCTTAGCTCCTAGCCCCCAAGGCACTAGATCTGAGACGGCTGAATAGGTGTATGCAATATGGCAACAATTCCAACTGGCCTATCAGAGGGCAAGATGGAGCTATGCCCACATTGTTTACACCAATCCAATCTTCAGATCTACAGTAGTGCTCAGGGGCTGGGGTTGATTGGGGATTCAGGGCTATTGACAGACACAATTGATTGGAATGAATACAGTAGATGTGCTGGTTTACAGAAAGGTATTTCATGTCATTTTGACTGTTTCTCCAATGTTCCTCTCTATAGGACAGTGATGGGGATAAGAGTGATGACCTGGTCGTAGATGTGTCCAATGAGGTAAGCAACATACAGGTGTATTAATACAGGTGTAATACTCAGTAGTCTATACTAATAGCAACATACAGGTGTATTAATACAGGTGTAATACTCAGTAGTCTATACTAATAGCAACATACAGGTGTATTAATACAGGTGTAATACTCAGTAGTCTATACTAATAGCAACATACAGGTGTATTAATACAGGTGTAATACTCAGTAGTCTATACTAATAGCAACATACAGGTGTATTAATACAGGTGTAATACTCAGTAGTCTATACTAATAGCAACATACAGGTGTATTAATACAGGTGTAATACTCAGTCTATACTAATAGCAACATACAGGTGTATTAATACAGGTGTAATACTCAGTAGTCTATACTAATAGCAACATACAGGTGTATTAATACAGGTGTAATACTCAGTCTATACTAATAGCAACATACAGGTGTATTAATACAGGTGTAATACTCAGTAGTCTATACTAATAGCAACATACAGGTGTATTAATACAGGTGTAATACTCAGTAGTCTATACTAATAGCAACAAGATTGTAGACCTCCAGAAGTCTGGTTCATCCTTGGGAGCAATTTCCAAATACCTGAAGGCACCACGTTCATCTGTACAAACAATAGTACGCAAGTATAAACACCATGGGACCACGCAGCCGTCATACCGCTCAGGAAGGAGATGCGTTCTGTCTCCTAGAGATGAACGTACTTTGGTGCGAAAGTGCAAATCAATCCCAGAACAACAGCAAAGGACCTTGTGAAGATGCTGGAGGAAACGGGCACAAAAGTATCTATATCCCCAGTAAAACGAGTCCTATATCAACATAACCTCAGCAAGGAAGAAGCCACTGCTCCAAAACCTCCATAAAAAAGCCAGACTACGGTTTGCAACTGCACATGGGGACAAAGATTGTACTTTTTGGAGAAACGTCATCTGGTCTGATGAAACAAAAATAGAACTGTTTGGCTATAATGAGCATTGTTATGTTTGGAGGAAAAAGGGGGAGGCTTGCAACCCAAAGAACACCATCCCAACCGTGAAGCACGGGGGTGGCAGCATCATGTTGTGGGGGTGCTTTGTTGCAGGAGGGACTGGTGCACTTCACAAAATACATGGCATCATGAGGCAGGAAAATGATGTAGATATATTGAAGCAACATCTCAAGACATCAGTCAGGAAGTTAAAGCTTGGTTGCAAATGGGTCTTCCAAATGGACAATGACCCCAAGCATACTTCCAAAGTTGTGGCAAAATGGCTTAAGGACAACAAAGTCAAGGTATTGGAGTGGCCATCACAAAGCCCTGACCTCAATCCTATAGAAAATGTGTGGGCAGAACTGAAAAGGCGTGTGTGAGCAAGGAGGCCTACAAACCTGACTCAGTTACATCAGCTCTGTCAGGAGGAATGGGCCAAAATTCACCCAACTTATTGTGGGAAGCTCGTGGAAGGCTACCCGAAACGTTTGACCCAAGTTCAACAATTTAAAGGCAATGCTACCAAATACTAATTGAGTGTATGTAAACTTCTGACCCAGTGGGAATGTGATGAAATAAATAAAAGCTGAAATAAATCATTCTCTCTACTATTATTCTGACATTTCACATTCTTAAAATAAAGTGGTGATCCTAAATGACCTAAGACAGGGAGTTTTTACTGGGATTAAATGTCAGGAATTGTGAAAAACTGAGTTGAAATGTATTTGGCGAAAGTTATTTGTAAACTTCCGACTTCAACTGTACTGTATCCCGGCACGTCTCAGTGACTTAGTACAATAAGGGGTGTAGTTGCTGGATGTTATTGGGCGTGGTTTGTCCTGCAAGTGTGTTACCATAGTTACTTAGGCGTGTCGTCAGAGTGATTGTTTATTATTTGTTTGTTTACTCCAGGACCCCGCTACCCCTCGGGCTAGCCCCGCTCACTCGCCCGAGGGGAACAGCATCGGTAAGCCCCGCCCCCAGAAGGACACGCCCACCAGCCCCGCCTCTGTAGCGTCGTCCAGCAGCACGCCCTCCTCCAAGAACAAGGAACACCATGTAAACATAAAAGTCCTGTGACTGTGTGTGGGACTGTGACTGTGTGTGTGACTGTGTGGGGACTGTGACTGTGGGGACTGTGTGTGGGACTGTGTGTGGGACTGTGTGTGGGACTGTGTGTGGGACTGTGGGACTGTGTGGGCTGGCGGGGGACTGTGTGTGGGACTGTGTGTGGGACTGGGACTGGGGGACTGTGTGACTGTGTGGGACTGTGACTGTGTGTGTGACTGTGTGTGGGACTGTGTGTGGGACTGTGGGACTGTGTGTGGGACTGTGTGTGGGACTGTGACTGTGTGTGGGACTGTGTGTGGGACTGTGTGTGGGACTGTGTGTGGGACTGTGTGTGGGACTGTGTGACTGTGTGGGACTGTGACTGTGTGTGTGACTGTGTGTGGGACTGTGTGACTGTGTGTGGGACTGTGTGCTGGGGGACTGTGTGACTGTGTGTGTGACTGTGTGTGTGACTATGTGTGTGTGACTGTGTGACTGTGTGTGTGACTATGTGTGTGTGACTGTGTGACTGTGTGTGTGTGTGTGTGTGTGTGTGTGTGTGTGTGTGTGTGTGTGTGTGTGTGAGAGAGACGAGAGAGCTATGAAACTGGAAAGGGATAGGACGGGATGATTCAGTGATAAAATGTAGTTGTGACAACCACCGTAGTCCTTCCAGAGTTTAGAAACGGCTATTTATTAAAAACCCTATTAGTTACAATAGAGATTAAGCCTGCTATCCCTCCCTCACTGCTTTGCACTAAACTCCCCTATTTAGGACACTACTTTTCACCAGGACCCTAAGAACTCGTATATTAATCTGTTTACAGGGCAGAAATATATAACTATAAAATGTTGGGTTAGTTAAATCCAGTGAGCTGTTAGAGACAGATAGGCAGATTGATTCTACAGCAACTAGAAGACAGGAGCCTAGCTACAGTATTATCATAGTATCTCTCTGGCTGATGTTCAGTCATCTACTGGAAACAGACAGGACAGGGAAACAGACAGGACAGGGAAACAGACAGTTATGGCTAAAGCCACTGAAGAGCAGTTGTTAATCTCTATCTCTCCATTTCTCTTATCTATCCCTCTCCCTCTGTCTTCCCCTCTCTGTCCCTCTCTCTCTCTCTCTCTCTCTCCTCTTGTGCAGAATGACAAGTCATCAATGCCAGGCCTGAAGTCGACCACCCCCACCCCTCGTAGCGACGCCCCCACCCCAGGCACCTCCACCACTCCTGGGCTGCGGCCCGTCCTGGGCAAACCCCCTGGCATGGAGGCTCTGGGTTAGTACTGCACTCCCACTGGCAATCTCTGCCTGTGTCCCCAAATGCAACCCACTCCCCCATCTAGTGCACTACTTTTAATTAGGCCCATAGAGCTCTGGTCAAAAGTAGTCTATTACCCGAATGCTAATGAAATTAGCACAAGTTTCGATGGAGGCTAACTAAATACGATAATGTGCGTAAACAAAAATAACTTATTGCAAAGACAAGCAGTTCAGCTCATAAAGTTCCACATATATAGTTAGGAGGTATATCAGCAGGTATATCTCTCTGGTCACCCCTAAAGCCAACTCCTCCTTTGGTCGTCTCTCCTTCCAGTTCTCTGCTGCCAATGACTGGAACGAACTACAAAAATCTCTGAAACTGGAAACACTTATCTCCATCACTAGCTTTAAGCACCAGCTGTCAGAGCAGCTCACAGATCACTGCACCTGTACATAGCCCATCTATAATTTAGCCCAAACTACTACCTCTTCCCCTACTGTATTTATTTATTTATTATTTTGCTCCTTTGCACCATATTATTTATATTTTAACTTTGAACTTTCTTCAAATTATAAATCTACCATTCCAGTGTTTTACTTGCTATATTGTATTTACTTTGCCACCATGGCCTTTTTTGCCTTTACCTCCCTTATCTCACCTCATTTGCTCACTTTGTATATAGACTTATTTCTCTACTGTATTATTGACTGTATGTTTGTTTTACTCCATGTGTAACTCTGTGTTTTTGTATGTTGTCGAACTGCTTTGCTTTATCTTGGCCAGGTCGCAATTATAAATGAGAACTTGTTCTCAACTTGCCTACCTGGTTAAATAAAGGTGAAATAAATAAATAAAAGGAGCTACAGAATGTCATTTTGGTGAGTTCTACAAGCGACTATGCCAAATTCTCTAAAACGACTTTGGTGGCGGCTTATGGTAGAGAAACGTACATTAAATTATCTGGCAACAGCTCGAGGAGACATTCCTGCAGTCAGCGTACCAATTGCACTGCTCCCTCAAAATTGACCAACTCTCTACATGTTGCGTTTGTATTTTAGTATTTTTGTTGTGTGTAAGATAATGTGACAGGTGAAGTGAAGAACTGGCTCTGCTTTATCTCCTAACGTATTGCACAAGTTAAGTGCAGGTATTTACTTTAAAAGTAGCTACAAATATAACAATTTATTGAAAAACTTCAAATAAATAATTTAAATGCTATTGAAAAGCCATCCCGTTGCTATTTCCCCCGGTGTACAAGCCTAAACGTCTGCCGAACAGGCCCGGAGCGCTTCATCAGTACATCTCACCTGTTTCTCCAACAGTCAGTTCCTCCATACGTACCGCTCCTCCGTAGGTAGGTACCGCTCCTCCGTAGGTAGGTACCGCTCCTCCGTAGGTACCGCTCCTCCGTAGGTACCGCTCCTCCGTAGGTACCGCTCCTCCGTAGGTACCGCTCCTCCGTAGGTACCGCTCCTCCGTAGGTAGGTTCCGCTCCTCCGTAGGTACCGCTCCTCCGTAGGTACCGCTCCTCCGTAGGTAGGTACCGCTCCTCCGTAGGTACCGCTCCTCCATGGTCCAACATGTAGCACCCACCTGGGTAAATCCATGGCTGCTGAGAAGCAGTGGTTCAGAACAATCCCGGAGCCTCTTCTGCCCTTCTTCTTCTCTCGTGTTGTAATTCTTCCCGACAGATGAAACAATAAATGATTTGAATCCAAACAGCCATATATAGCTGGCTATCTATAAGCCAAAAATATTGACTTTTCATCCCAATTCTGCAACTCTGAGAGTCAAGACCACATTTGACAGTTTTTAGTCATTTAGCAGATGTTCTAAACCAGAGCTACTAACAGTAGTGAGTACATACATTTCCATTCGTACTGGTCCCGGTACTGGTCCCGGTATTGGTCCCGGTATTGGTCCCGGTACTGGTCCCGGTATTGGTCCCGATATTGGTCCCGGTACTGGTCCCAGTATTGGTCCCGTTATTGGTCCCGGTATACTGGTCCCGATATTGGTCCCGGTACTGGTCCCAGTACTGGTCCCGGTATTGGTCCCGATATTGGTCCCGGTACTGGTCCCAGTACTGGTCCCGGTATTGGTCCCGATATTGGTCCCGGTACTGGTCCCAGTATTGGTCCCGGTATTGGTCCCGGTATACTGGTCCCGATATTGGTCCCGGTATTGGTCCCGGTATTGGTCCTGGTACTGGTCCCAGTATTGGTCCCGGTATTGGTCCTGGTACTGGTCCCGATATTGGTACTGGTACTGGTCCCGGTACTGGTCCCGGTATTGGTCCCGGTATACTGGTCCCGGTATTGGTCCCGATATTGGTCCCGGTATTGGTCCCAGTACTGGTACTGGTCCCGGTATTGGTCCCGGTACTGGTCCCGGTATTGGTCCTGGTATTGGTCCCGGTATTGGTCCTGGTACTGGTCCCGGTATTGGTCCTGGTATTGGTCCCGGTATTGGTCCTGGTACTGGTCCCGGTATTGGTCCTGGTACTGGTCCTGGTACTGGTCCCGGTATTGGTCCCGGTATTGGTCCTGGTACTGGTCCTGGTACTGGTCCCGGTATTGGTCCCGGTATTGGTCCTGGTACTGGTCCTGGTACTGGTCCCGGTATTGGTCCTGGTACTGGTCCCCGCCACAAGATTGAAGTGATCAACCCCCAGAGCAAACACGCATTGTTTTATTTTAAATGCAACAAAAAACACAAAAATAAACGAAATTATTTCCAGATATTTATGTTATTTTCAATTGAGGCGATGGGTTAGTACTCTCACTGCCATTAGACTGGCAGGGCAGCCCTCTCTGGAAACCAAGGGCTTAGCTGAATGGTCTCTGTGTTCTGCATCTGTGACTGAGTGTGTGGCTACCTCTTTTTTTCTCTCTACTGTGACTGATCTGGCTGTATTTCTTTAGTAATGTCTCTACTGTGACTGATCTGGCTGTATTTCTTTAGTAATGTCTTTCTCTCCTCTCTACTGTGACTGATCTGGCTGTATTTCTTTAGTAATGTCTTTCTCTCCTCTCTACTGTGACTGATCTGGCTGTATTTCTTTAGTAATGTCTCTACTGTGACTGATCTGGCTGTATTTCTTTAGTAATGTCTTTCTCTCCTCTCTACTGTGACTGATCTGGCTGTATTTCTTTAGTAATGTCTTTCTCTCCTCTCTACTGTGACTGATCTGGCTGTATTTCTTTAGTAATGTCTCTACTGTGACTGATCTGGCTGTATTTCTTTAGTAATGTCTTTCTCTCCTCTCTACTGTGACTGATCTGGCTGTATTTCTTTAGTAATGTCTCTCTCTCCTCTCTACTGTGACTGATCTGGCTGTATTTCTTTAGTAATGTCTCTACTGTGACTGATCTGGCTGTATTTCTTTAGTAATGTCTTTCTCTCCTCTCTACTGTGACTGATCTGGCTGTATTTCTTTAGTAATGTCTTTCTCTCCTCTCTACTGTGACTGATCTGGCTGTATTTCTTTAGTAATGTCTCTACTGTGACTGATCTGGCTGTATTTCTTTAGTAATGTCTTTCTCTCCTCTCTACTGTGACTGATCTGGCTGTATTTCTTTAGTAATGTCTTTCTCTCCTCTCTACTGTGACTGATCTGGCTGTATTTCTTTAGTAATGTCTCTACTGTGACTGATCTGGCTGTATTTCTTTAGTAATGTCTTTCTCTCCTCTCTACTGTGACTGATCTGGCTGTATTTCTTTAGTAATGTCTCTCTCTCCTCTCTACTGTGACTGATCTGGCTGTATTTCTTTAGTAATGTCTCTACTGTGACTGATCTGGCTGTATTTCTTTAGTAATGTCTCTCCTCTCTACTGTGACTGATCTGGCTGTATTTCTTTAGTAATGTCTCTCTCTCCTCTCTACTGTGACTGATCTGGCTGTATTTCTTTAGTAATGTCTCTACTGTGACTGATCTGGCTGTATTTCTTTAGTAATGTCTCTCTCTCCTCTCTACTGTGACTGATCTGGCTGTATTTCTTTAGTAATGTCTCTCCCCACTGTGACTGATCTGGCTGTATTTCTTTAGTAATGTCTCTCTCTCCTCTCTACTGTGACTGATCTGGCTTTATTTCTTTAGTAATGTCTCTACTGTGACTGATCTGGCTGTATTTCTTTAGTAATGTCTCTACTGTGACTGATCTGGCTGTATTTCTTTAGTAATGTCTCTCTCTCTACTGTGACTGATCTGGCTGTATTTCTTTAGTAATGTCTCTCTCTCTACTGTGACTGATCTGGCTGTATTTCTTTAGTAATGTCTCTACTGTGACTGATCTGGCTGTATTTCTTTAGTAATGTCTTTCTCTCCTCTCTACTGTGACTGATCTGGCTGTATTTCTTTAGTAATGTCTCTACTGTGACTGATCTGGCTGTATTTCTTTAGTAATGTCTTTCTCTCCTCTCTACTGTGACTGATCTGGCTGTATTTCTTTAGTAATGTCTTTCTCTCCTCTCTACTGTGACTGATCTGGCTGTATTTCTTTAGTAATGTCTTTCTCTCCTCTCTACTGTGACTGATCTGGCTGTATTTCTTTAGTAATGTCTCTACTGTGACTGATCTGGCTGTATTTCTTTAGTAATGTCTCTCTCTCTACTGTGACTGATCTGGCTGTATTTCTTTAGTAATGTCTCTACTGTGACTGATCTGGCTGTATTTCTTTAGTAATGTCTTTCTCTCCTCTCTACTGTGACTGATCTGGCTGTATTTCTTTAGTAATGTCTCTACTGTGACTGATCTGGCTGTATTTCTTTAGTAATGTCTCTCTCTCTACTGTGACTGATCTGGCTGTATTTCTTTAGTAATGTCTCTACTGTGACTGATCTGGCTGTATTTCTTTAGTAATGTCTCTCTCTCTACTGTGACTGATCTGGCTGTATTTCTTTAGTAATGTCTCTACTGTGACTGATCTGGCTGTATTTCTTTAGTAATGTCTCTACTGTGACTGATCTGGCTGTATTTCTTTAGTAATGTCTTTCTCTCCTCTCTACTGTGACTGATCTGGCTGTATTTCTTTAGTAATGTCTCTACTGTGACTGATCTGGCTGTATTTCTTTAGTAATGTCTCTCTCTCCTCTCTACTGTGACTGATCTGGCTGTATTTCTTTAGTAATGTCTCTCTCTCCTCTCTCGCTCCTTCTGTTTCGCTTTCTCAATTCAGTTTTTTTTTTCAAATTCAAAATGGTTCATGTCATGACAATAGTGCCTATTTGTTTGGGCATGGAGCCTGTGTGTTCGTGATGCTGCTCTCACACCCACTGGCATCAGGCCTATCAGGAAGCCAAGGGCTTTGGCTGGCACTATTATATATCTATGGTGGGCTCCCGAGTGGCGCAGCGGTCTAAGGCACTGTGTCTCAGCGCAAGGGGCGTCACTGTAGTACCTGGTTCGATTCCAGGCTGTATCACATCCGGCCGTGATTGGGAGTCCCGTAGAGCGGAGCACAATTGGCCCAGCGTCGTCTGGGTTTAGCCGTTTGTAGGCCGTCATCGTAAATAAGAATTTGTTCTTAACTTACTTGCCTCGTTTAAATAAAGGTTAAATAAAATACAATTCTGCTGTGACCTGGGCGTATTTAATAGTAATGTGTTCCATCTCTCTCTGTTTCTACTTCTGTCTCAGTTCACTTTCAATGCTTTTATCGGCATGACGTTATATATTGCCAAATATACTGTGTGTATTCATAACATCAACAACAGTAATTATATACTGCATCCTCTTCTCCAGCGGCCCCGGCCCTGAGGACTCCCCTGTACCCTCCCTTCGTTATGATGGGTCACCATCATGATATAAATGGAGGTCTGACCAGCCCTGGGGTCTACGCTGGACTACACATCTCTCCTCAGATGAGTGCTGCCGCCGCTGCGTATGGACGATCACCCATGGTGAGATATACTGCGGATTCCTAGTGTTCGCATCTAATCTCGGTGTGGGTTTTGTGTGAGTAATCATATAGGTATTATGATGCTGTATCTTTTTAGTTTTTGTAGGCGTTTACTATAGATAGTCTCGTGTTGCTAAAATGTCCAAAATCACGTTGTTGTCGCGCCTCCTTTTTTTTTTGGGGAGAATTTTGTTTTAGCCAAAACTGTTTCGAATGGGCAGCTGGATTCCAGCAGGTACATTTTTATTGGATGTTACCTTTCAAGAACCCTCCCACCCACATGCCCGTATAAGCATTATGTTATGTTCGTCACAGTTTTACGACCAGATAGAAACATTTTGGAGAGTTGTTCCGTATGCTACTTTGAAAATGGAAGAAAACCTGCAGTAAAAACTATCCAGAAGTTGGTCTATACCCAACATCCACCTGATGAGGTCTATACCCAACATCCACCTAATGAAGGCATTACCCAACATCCATCTGATGAGGGCATTACCCAACATCCATCTGATGAGGTCTATACCCAACATCCACCTGATGAGGTCTATACCCAACATCCACCTAATGAAGGCATTACCCAACATCCACCTGATGAGGGCATTACCCAACATCCACCTGATGAAGGTCATATACCCAACATCCACCTGATGGAGGCATTACCCAACATCCAGCTGATGGAGGCATTACCCAACATCCACCTGATGAAGGCATTACCCAACATCCACCTGATGAGGTCTATACCCAACATCCACCTAATGAAGGCATTACCCAACATCCACCTGATGAGGTCATATACCCAACATCCACCTGATGAAGGCATTACCCAACATCCACCTGATGAAGGCATTACCCAACATCCACCTGATGAAGGCATTACCCAACATCCACCTGATGAGGTCTATACCCAACATCCACCTGATGAAGGCATTACCCAACATCCACCTGATGAGGGCATTACCCAACATCCACCTGATGAAGGCATTACCCAACATCCACCTGATGAAGGCATTACCCAACATCCACCTGATGGAGGCATTACCCAACATCCACCTGATGGAGGCATTACCCAACATCCACCTGATGAAGGCATTACCCAACATCCACCTGATGAAGGCATTACCCAACATCCACCTGATGAGGTCTATACCCAACATCCACCTGATGAAGGCATTACCCAACATCCACCTGATGAAGGCATTACCCAACATCCACCTGATGAGGTCTATACCCAACATCCACCTGATGAGGTCTATACCCAACATCCACCTGATGAAGGCATTACCCGACATCCACCTGATGAGGTCTATACCCGACATCCACCTGACGGAGGTCTATACCCAACATCCACCTGATGAAGGCATTACCCAACATCCACCTGATGAAGGCATTACCCAACATCCACCTGATGAAGGCATTACCCAACATCCACCTGATGAAGGCATTACCCAACATCCACCTGATGAGGTCTATACCCAACATCCACCTGATGAGGTCTATACCCAACATCCACCTGATGGAGGCATTACCCAACATCCACCTGATGATCGTCATGTACCCAACATCCACCTGATGAAGGCATTACCCAACATCCACCTGATGAAGGCATTACCCAACATCCACCTGATGAAGGCATTACCCAACATCCACCTGATGAAGGCATTACCCAACATCCACCTGATGAAGGCATTACCCAACATCCACCTGATGAAGGCATTACCCAACATCCACCTGATGACGGCATTACCCAACATCCACCTGATGAAGGCATTACCCAACATCCACCTGATGAAGGCATTACCCAACATCCACCTGATGAAGGCATTACCCAACATCCACCTGATGAAGGCATTACCCAACATCCACCTGATGAAGACATTACCCAACATCCACCTGATGAAGGCATTACCCAACATCCACCTGATGAGGTCTATACCCAACATCCACCTGATGAGGTCTATACCCAACATCCACCTGATGAAGGCATTACCCAACATCCACCAGATGAGGTCTATACCCAACATCCACCTGATGAAGGCATTACCCAACATCCACCTGAGGTCTATACCCAACATCCACCTGATGAAGGCATTACCCAACATCCACCTGATGGAGGCATTACCCAACATCCACCTGATGAAGGCATTACCCAACATCCACCTGATGAAGGTCTATTACCCAACATCCACCTGATGAAGGTCATATACCCAACATCCACCTGATGAAGGCATTACCCAACATCCACCTGATGGAGGCATTACCCAACATCCACCTGATGGAGGCATTACCCAACATCCAGCTGATGAAGGCATTACCCAACATCCACCTGATGAAGGCATTACCCAACATCCAGCTGATGAAGGCATTACCCAACATCCAGCTGATGGAGGCATTACCCAACATCCACCTGATGAAGGCATTACCCAACATCCACCTGATGGAGGGCATTACCCAACATCCAGCTGATGAGGTCTATACCCAACATCCACCTGATGAGGCATTACCCAACATCCACCTGATGAAGGCATTACCCAACATCCACCTGATGAAGGCATTACCCAACATCCACCTGATGAAGGCATTACCCAACATCCACCTGATGAAGGCATTACCCAACATCCACCTGATGGAGGCATTACCCAACATCCAGCTGATGGAGGCATTACCCAACATCCAGCTGATGAAGGCATTACCCAACATCCAGCTGATGAAGGCATTACCCAACATCCACCTTATGAAGGCATTACCCAACATCCAGCTGATGAGGTCTATACCCAACATCCACCGGGTACCTTTTGAGCTCCGTCCAAGCAAGGCATTTGATTGGTTTGACGTGTTGCGAGGCGTTACCGATTTAAACAGGGTTTCCACCCCGTTTGGATCTACTTTCTACCATTGACTTCACCAGGCTTTCCATGTACAGTGAGGGGGGAAAAAAGTATTTGATCCCCTGCTGATTTTGTACGTTTGCCCACTAACAAAGAAATGATCAGTCTATAATTTTAATGGTAGGTTTATTTGAACAGTGAGAGACAGAATAACAACAACAAATATCCAGAAAAAACGCATGTCAAAAATGTTCTAAATTGATTTGCATTTTAATGAGGGAAATAAGTATTTGACCCCCTCTCAATCAGAAAGATTTCTGGCTCCCAGGTGTCTTTTATACAGGTAACGAGTAGGGAAGCCTGCTTCTCCACAAGGCTACTCTGTATGTTATGTAAATAGTATGTTGTGTAGGTCATGTTGTCCCTGTGTTGTTCTGTTTCAGGGTTTTGATCCTCATCCCCACATGAGACCAGGTCTTCCAGCCAGTCTCACCTCCATACCTGGAGGAAAACCGTAAGTACCTTACACACTCAGGGTTCTGCTTTTAGTCTCTCTGTCTGTCTGGCTGGATGTCTGTCTCTGTCTGTCTCTCTCTCTGGCTGGATGTCTGTCTCTGTCTGTCTCTCTCTCTGGCTGGATGTCTGTCTCTGTCTGTCTCTCTCTCAGGCTGTCTGTCTCTGTCTGGCTCTCTCTGACTGTCTCTCTGTCTGTCTGGCTCTCTCTCTCTCTCTCTCTCTCTCTCCCCGTCTGTCTCTCTCTCTCCCTGTCGTCTCGCTCTCTCTCTCCCTGTCTGTCTCTCTCTCTCCCTGTCTCTCTCTCGCTCCCCGTCTCTCTCTCGCTCCCCGTCTGTCTCTCTCTCCCCGTCTGTCTCTCTCTCCCCGTCTGTCTCTCTCTCCCTGTCTCTCTCTCCCTGTTTGTCTCTCTCTCTCCCTGTCTCTCTCTCTCCCCGTCTGTCTCTCTCTCCCTGTCTCTCTCTCCCTGTTTGTCTCTCTCTCTCCCTGTCTCTCTCTCTCCCTGTTTGTCTCTCTCCCCGTCTTTCTCTCTCTCTCCCCGTCTGTCTCTCTCTGTCTGTCTTAGATGAAGCCCTTCAGTCCTACACTACCTATCTCTTAGAATACCAATCATCAGGGGTCATGTTTGTTACCGTAACAAAAACCTCTTGCAAAGGAAAGCTAAAATGAGTGTTTGTTATTGGATAACTCCAGGTAGTCCCTTCCCGTTTCAGTCCGTTTTCTTCCATTTGGTACCAAATGAACACTACCCAGCAGTACTAAAGAGAGCCTATGTCTCATCTTCCAGAGCCTACTCCTTCCACGTGAGTGCGGACGGCCAGATGCAGCCGGTGCCGTTCCCTCCGGACGCCCTGATAGGCCCGGGGATCCCCCGGCACGCCCGTCAGATCAACACGCTGAGCCACGGTGAGGTGGTGTGTGCCGTCACTATCTCTAATCCAACCAGACACGTCTACACAGGAGGGAAGGGCTGTGTCAAGATCTGGGACATCAGCCAGCCGGGCAGCAAGAGTCCTGTCTCTCAACTAGACTGTCTGGTGAGAACAATATTATACTATATAATACTATATAATACTATGTAATATGTAGGATATCAGCCAGCCAATCAACAAGAGTCCTGTCTCTCCACTTGACTGTCTGGTGAGGACAATATTATACTATATAATACTGTATAATACTATGTAATATGTAGGATATCAGCCAGCCAATCAACAAGAGTCCTGTCTCTCCACTAGACTTTCTGGTGAGGACAATATTATACTATATAATACTATATAATACTATGGAATATCTAGGATATCAGCCAGTCAACAAGAGTCCTGTCTCTCCACTTGACTGTCTGGTGAGAACAATATTATACTATATAATACTATATAATACTATGGAATATCTAGGATATCAGCCAGCCAACAAGAGTCCTGTCTCTCCACTAGACTGTCTGGTGAGGACAATATTATACTATATTATACTATGTAATATCTAGGATATCAGCCAGCCGGGCAGCAAGAGTCCTGTCTCTCCACTAGACTGTCTGGTGAGGACTACAGCTGTTGTTTCTACTATTTCACTTGTTTACTTTGATCTAAGTAATTTTTGTTGGTGTATATGATCCCTGAGTGGGAATTGAACCCTTGACCTTGACACGGCTCGTGCCACACCTTAATAACCAACCAAACAGTACCACTTATCTCTGCTGCAGTCTAGATGTGTTTACTACGATGGTAGGAATAAAATGAATGTTCCTTCAGTCTGTCTGTGGCTAGAACCTCAGGCCTGATCCCTTGAGCTGCTCAGTGTTGTGTATCGATTTGTCTGTTTCCCTCTGTCTACCAGAACAGGGATAACTACATCCGTTCCTGTAAGCTTCTCCCTGACGGTCGTACCCTCATCGTAGGAGGAGAAGCCAGTACTTTAACCATCTGGGATCTAGCCTCCCAGACGCCTCGTATCAAGGCTGAGCTGACGTCTTCCGCCCCGGCCTGCTACGCCCTCGCCATCTCCCCAGACGCCAAGGTCTGTTTCTCCTGTTGCAGCGATGGGAACATCGCCGTCTGGGACCTGCACAACCAGACTCTCGTCAGGTAGGAGAAGATGGAATGGCTGGGGCTGTGTATGTGGTTTATACTGATATTTGGGACTTTCTGAGCACATCAAATCAACGTTTATTGGTCGCATACACAGACTTGCAGACGTTGTCGCAGGTGCAGCTTAATGTTTGTGTTTCTAGCTCCAACAGTGCAGTAATAATACCCAGCAATACAAACAATACGCACATAATCCAGATTTTTATTTTTGTTATAAGTTATTTAGGATAAGCCATGACTAGAATACAGTATATACAGTTGAAGTGGGAAGTTTACATACACTTGGGTCGGAGTCATTAAAACTAGTTTTTCAACCACTCCACAAATTTCTTGTTGTCAAACTATAGTTTTGGCAAGTCGGTTAGGACATCTACTTTGTGCATGACACAAGTCATTTTTCCAACAATTGTTTGCATACAGATTACTTCACTTATAATTCCCTGTATCACAATTCTAGTGGGTCAGAAGTTTACATACACTAAGTTGACTGTGCCTTTAAACAGCTTGGAAAATGATGTCATGGCTTTAGAAGCTTCTGATAGGCTAGTTGACGTCATTTGAGTCAATTGGATGTGTACCTCTGGATGTATTTCAAGGCCTACCTTCAAACTCAGTGCCTCTTTGCTTGACATCGTGTGAAAATCAAAAGAAATGAGCCAAGACCTCAGAAACAAATTTGTAGACCTCCACAAGTCTGGTTCATCCTTCGGAGCAATTTCCAAATACCTGAAGGCACCATGTTCATCTGTACAAACAATAGTACGCAAGTGTAAACACCATGGGACCACGCAGCCATCATACCGCTCAGGAAGGAAATGCGTTCTGTCTCGTAGAGATTAACGTACTTTGGTGCGAAAAGTGCAAATCAATCCCAGAACAACAGCAAAGGACCTTGTGAAGATGCTGGAGGAAACAGTTAAAAAAGTATCTATATCCACAATAAAACAAGTCCTATATCGACAAAACCTGAAAGGCCGCTCAGCAAGGAAGAAGCCACTGCTCCAAAACTGTTGCAACTGAACATGGGGACAAAGATTGTACTTTTTGGAGAAATGTCCTCTATTCTGATGAAACAAAAATAGAACTGTTTGGCCATAATGACCATCGTTATGTTTGGAGGAAAAAGGGAGGCTTGCAAGCCGAAGAACACCATCCCAGGTGTGAAGCACGGGGGTGGCAGCATCATGTTGTGGGGGTGCTTTGTTGCAGGAGGGACTGGTGCACTTCACAAAATACATGGCATCATGAGGCAGGAAAATTATGTAGATATATTGAAGCAACATCTCAAGACATCAGTCAGGAAGTTAAAGCTTGGTTGCAAATGGGTCTTCCAAATGGACAATGACCCCAAGCATACTTCCAAAGTTGTGGCAAAATGGCTTAATAAGGACAACAAAGTCAAGGTATTGGAGTGGCCATCACAAAGCCCTGACCTCAATCCTATAGAAGATTTGTGGGCAGAACTGAAAAAGCATGTGCGAGCAAGGAGGCCTACAAATCTGACTCAGTTACACCAGCTCTGTCAGGAGGAATGGGCCAAAATTCACCCGACTTATTGTGGGAAGGTTGTGGAAGGCTATCCGAAATGTTTGACCCAAGTTAAACAATTTATAGGCAATGCTACCAAATACTAATTGAGTCTATGTAAACTTCTGACCCACTGGGAACGTGATGAAAGAAATAAAAGCTGAAATAAATCATTCTCTCTACTATTATTCTGACATTTCACATTCTTAAAATAAAGTGGTGATCCTAACTGACCTAAGACAGGGAATTTTTACTAGGATTAAATGTCAGAAATTGTGATAAACTGAGTTTAAATGTATTTGGCTAAGGTGTATGTAAACTTCCGACTTCAACTGTACATATGAAGTAGACAACAGTAGTTATATAGGATGAACCAGGACTAGAATATAGTATATACATATGAAGTGGGTAAAACAGTAAACGTTATTAAAGTGACCAGTGATTCCATGACTATGTACACAGGGCAGCAGCCTCTAAGGTTCAGGGTTGAGTACCGGGTGGTAGCCGGCTAGTAACGGTGACTAAAGTTCAAGGCAGGGTGCTGGGCGGAGGCTGGCTTGTGGTGACTATTTAACAGTCTGATGGCCTGTAGATAAATGTTTTTCAGTCTCTCGGTCCCCGCTTTGATGCACCTGTACTGTCTCCGCCTTCTAGATGATAGCGTTGTGAACAGGCCATGGCTCGGGGTGGCTGAGGTCCTTGATGATCTTCTAGATGGTAGTCAGGGGTGAACAGGCCGTGGCTCGGGTGGCTGAGGTCCTTGATGATCTTCTTGTCCTTCCTGTGACACCGGGTGGTGTAGATGTCCCGGAGGGCAGGCAGTGTGGCCCCGGTGATGCATTGGGCTGACCACACCACCCTCCGGGGCGCCCTGTGGTTGTGGATGGTGCAATTACTGTACCAGGCGGTGATACAGCCCGACAGGATGCTCTCAATGGTGCATCTGTAGAAGTTCATGAGTGTCTTAGGGACCGAATTTCTTCAGCCTCCTGACGTTGAAGAGGTGCTGTTGCATCTTCCGTGTGGACGGGCCATTTCACGTTGTCAGTGACGCCGAGGAACTTGAAAGCTTTTCACCCTCTGTGCCCTTGTGGATACGGGGGTGCTCCCTCTGCTGTTTCCTGAAGTCCACGATCATCTCCTTTGTTTTGTTGAAGTTGAGTGAGAAGTTATTTTCCTGGCACCACTTCGCCAGGGCCCTCACCTCCTTCCTTTAGGCTGTCTCGTCGTTGTTGGTAATCAGGCCTACCACTGTTGTGTCGTCTGAAAACTTGATGATTGAGTTGAAGACGTGCATGACCACGCAGTCATGGGTGAACAGGGAGTACAGGAGGGGGCTGAGCATACACCCCTGTGGGGCCCCCATGTTGAGGATCAGTGTGTCGGACGTGTTGTTGTTGCCTACCTTCACCACTTTGGGTCGGCCCATCAGTAAGTCCAGGACCCAGTTGCATAGGGAGGTGTTCAGACCCAGGTCCCTGAGCTTAGTGATGAGCTTCGAGGGCACTGTGGTGTTGAAGGCTGAGCTGTAGTCGATGAACAGCATTCTATACATGGGTATTTCTCTTGTCCAGGTGGGATAGGGCAGAGTTGTGTCGATTGTGTCGTCCGTGGATTTGTGATATGGGAATTGCAGTGTGTTTAGGGTGACAGGCAAGGTGGAGGTGATATGATCCTTAACTATCCTCTCAAAGCACTTCATGATGACAGTGGTGAGTGCTACGGGGCGATAGTCATTTAGTTCAGTTATCTTTGCTTTCTTGGGTACAGGAACAATGGTGGCCTTATTGAAGCATGTGGGGACAACAGACTGGGATAGGGAGAGATTTAATATATCCGTAAACACTCCAGCCAGCTGGTCTGCACATGCCCTGAGGATGCGGCCTGGGATGCTGTCTGGGCCGGCAGCCTTGCGACGGTTAACATGCTTAATGAATTACTTACGTTGGCCACGGAGAATAAAAGCACACAGTCCTTGTGAGCGGCTTGATGTTTTCTTCGAAGCAAAGAAGAAAAAGATGTGTGTGTGAGCTTGATGTTTTCCTCGAAGCAAAGAAGAAAAAGATGTGTGTGTGAGGAGTGAGGTGTCAGTGTCCGCGACATGGCTTGCTTTCCCTTTATAATCTGTGAATGTCTGGAGTCCCTCCCTCATATGTCTAGCGTCTGAGCCGTTAAATTGCAACTCTACTTTCTCTTTGTACTGTCGTATTGCCTTACGGAGGTCATAGCTCGTCTGTTTGTAAATGTCCCTGTTCCAAGTCACCTTGCCACGGTTAAATGTAGTGGTTTGCGCTTTCAGTTTTTCGTGAAAGCTGCCGTCTATCCGCCGTTACTGGTTTGGATAAGTTTTAATCATCACTGTAGGAACAACATCTTGGTCCCGGAAGGGAGAGTAGCAATGATTCAGGGTCAGTGTTGCCGTGTAGCACAAGAGATGTATTGATACAATTTTGGTATCGTTTACCTCAGATTTCTTTTATTAAAGTCCCATGCTACAGTAAATGCGGCCTCACAATATGCAGTTTCCACTTTGCACAAACAGTTCCTTCGGAAAGTATTCAGACCCCTTGACTTTTTTACGTTAGTCTTATTCTAAAATGTATTTAAAAAATATATATATCCTCAACAATACCCTATAATGACAAAGCAAAAACTTTTTAGATTTTTTTTGCAAATGTATAAAAATTCAAAATGGATATCTTATTTACATAAGTATTCAGACCCTTTGCTATGAGACTTGAAATTGAGCTCAGGTGCATCCTGTTCCCATTGATCGTTCTTGAGATGCTTCTACAGCTTGATTGGAGTCCACCTGTGGTAAATTCAATTGATTGGACATGGTTTGGAAAGGCACACACCTGTCTATATAAGGTCCCACAGTTGACAGTGCATGTCAGAACAAAAACCCAAGCCATGACGTCAAAGGAATTGTCCGTAGAGCTCCGAGACAGGATTGTGTCGAGGCACAGATCTGGGGAAGGGTACCAAAAACATTCTGCAGCATTGAAGGTCCCCAAGAACACAGTGGCCTCCATCATTCTTAAATGGAAGAAGTTTGGAACCACCAAGACTCTTCTTAGAGTTGGCCGCCCGGCCAAACTGAGCAGTCGAGGGAGAAGGGCCTTGGTTAGTTAGGTGACCAAGAACCCAATGTTCACTCTGACAGAGCTCTAGAGTTCCTCTGTGGAGATGGGAGAACCTTCCAGAAGGACAGCCATCTCTGCAGCACTCCACCGATCAAGACTTTATGGTTGAGTGGTCAGACGGAAGCAACTCCTCAGTAAAAGGCACATGACAGCCCACTTGGAGTTTGCCATAAGGCACCTAAAGGGTCTCAGGCTATGAGAAAAAAGATTCTCTGATCTGATGAAAACAAGATTGAAATCTTTGTTCTGAATGCCAAGCGTCACGTCTGGAGGAAACCTGGCACCATCCCTATAGTAAAGCATGGTGGTGGCAGCATCATGCTGTGAGGATGTTTTTCAGCGGCAAGGACTGGGAGACTAATCACGATCGAGGCAAAGATGAACAGAGCACAGAGAGATCCTTGATGAAAACCTGCTCCAGAGCGCTCCAGACCTCAGACTGGGGTGAAGGTTCACCTTCCAACAGGACAACGACCCTAAGCCCACAGCCAAGACAACGCAGGAGTGGCTTCAGGACAAGTTTCTGAATGTTCTTGAGTAGCCCAGCCAATGCCCGATCAAACATCTCTGGAGAGACCTGAAAATAGCATGTTTACAGTCCCTGTCTCTCTGGAAGGAGATCCTCGCCCTGAGCTTGTGTACTTTATTGTCCAGGGACTGAATGTAGTGAGTAGTATACTCTGCAGCGGTGCACACCACCTGAGTCTGACTAGGGCCCCACTCCTACCTCTTCTCTGGCGTCTGTGTTTTGGTGCAGCCCCCAGGCTGAGTAGAGCTGCTTCGGGAGATCCTCGCCCTGAGCTTATGTACTTTATTGTTCAGGAAGTTCAGGCAAAGGATCCAGGTCAGGGATGTCTAATTTCTGGTGTGTGACCTCCGATCTAATATCCAAAAGTTATTTCCAGGTGTAGGTAATAATACAAGAAACGTTCTGAGCAAATATTGTCTGAAAACAAAAATACTGCAAAGTTTGCTAAGAGGTAGAAACAGGGTGACCGGGGTCTGTCGGGCGCCATCTTGTCCCACCATGTGGTTTGTAAGAAGGTATAGATTGTAAGGACATTTTTGTTGACTACCTGTGGTCTTGTATGTTTGGTATTTTGTATGGCTTTCATGGTGGTTTATTAGACAATCTGTGATTTTATGGCAGAGGTTTGTAATACGTTTATGAGACTACCTGTGGTTTTAGGACAGTGGTTTGTAAAGACACGTTTGTCACTACCTGTGGGTTTAGGACAGTGGTTTGTAAGGACATTATTAGACTACCAGTGGGTTTAGGACATGGTTTGTAAGGACATTATTAGACTACCAGTGGGTTTATGGTAGGGGTTTGTAAGGACATTATTAGACTACCTACCAGTGGGTTTATGGTAGGGGTTTGTAAGGACATTATTAGACTACCAGTGGGTTTATGGTAGGGGTTTGTAAGGACATTATTAGACTACCAGTGGGTTTATGGTAGGGGTTTGTAAGGACATTATTAGACTACCAGTGGGTTTATGGTAGGGGTTTAGGACATTATTAGACTACCAGTGGGTTTATGGTAGGGGTTTAGGACATTATGAGACTACCAGTGGGTTTATGGTAGGGGTTTAGGACATTATTAGACTACCAGTGGGTTTATGGTAGGGGTTTAGGACATTATGAGACTACCAGTGGGTTTATGGTAGGGGTTTAGGACATTATGAGACTACCAGTGGGTTTATGGTAGGGGTTTAGGACATTATTAGACTACCAGTGGGTTTATGGTAGGGGTTTGTAAGGACATTATGAGACTACCAGTGGGTTTATGGTAGGGGTTTAGGACATTATTAGACTACCAGTGGGTTTATGGTAGGGGTTAAGGACATTATTAGACTACCAGTGGGTTTATGGTAGGGGTTAAGGACATTATTAGACTACCAGTGGGTTTATGGTAGGGGTTTAGGACATTATGAGACTACCAGTGGGTTTATGGTAGGGGTTTGTAAGGACATTATTAGACTACCAGTGGGTTTATGGTAGGGGTTTGTAAGGACGTTATTAGACTACCAGTGGGTTTATGGTAGGGGTTTAGGACATTATTAGACTACCAGTGGGTTTATGGTAGGGGTTTGTAAGGACATTATTAGACTACCAGTGGGTTTATGGTAGGGGTTTGTAAGGACATTATTAGACTACCAGTGGGTTTATGGTAGGGGTTTGTAAGGACATTATTAGACTACCAGTGGGTTTATGGTAGGGGTTTGTAAGGACATTATTAGACTACCAGTGGGTTTATGGTAGGGGTTTGTAAGGACATTATTAGACTACCAGTGGGTTTAGGACATGGTTTGTAAGGACATTATTAGACTACCAGTGGGTTTATGGTAGGGGTTTAGGACATTATTAGACTACCAGTGGGTTTATGGTAGGGGTTTAGGACATTATGAGACTACCAGTGGGTTTATGGTAGGGGTTTAGGACATTATTAGACTACCAGTGGGTTTATGGTAGGGGTTTAGGACATTATGAGACTACCAGTGGGTTTATGGTAGGGGTTTAGGACATTATGAGACTACCAGTGGGTTTATGGTAGGGGTTTAGGACATTATTAGACTACCAGTGGGTTTATGGTAGGGGTTTGTAAGGACATTATGAGACTACCAGTGGGTTTATGGTAGGGGTTTAGGACATTATTAGACTACCAGTGGGTTTATGGTAGGGGTTAAGGACATTATTAGACTACCAGTGGGTTTATGGTAGGGGTTAAGGACATTATTAGACTACCAGTGGGTTTATGGTAGGGGTTTAGGACATTATGAGACTACCAGTGGGTTTATGGTAGGGGTTTGTAAGGACATTATTAGACTACCAGTGGGTTTATGGTAGGGGTTTAGGACATTATTAGACTACCAGTGGGTTTATGGTAGGGGTTTGTAAGGACATTATTAGACTACCAGTGGGTTTATGGTAGGGGTTTGGGACATTATTAGACTACCAGTGGGTTTATGGTAGGGGTTAAGGACATTATTAGACTACCAGTGGGTTTATGGTAGGGGTTTAGGACATTATTAGACTACCAGTGGGTTTATGGTAGGGGTTTGTAAGGACATTATGAGACTACCAGTGGGTTTATGGTAGGGGTTTAGGACATTATTAGACTACCAGTGAGTTTATGGTAGGGGTTTAGGACATTATTAGACTACCAGTGGGTTTATGGTAGGGGTTTGTAAGGACACTATTAGACTACCAGTGGGTTTATGGTAGGGGTTTGTAAGGACATTTTTAGACTACCAGTGGTTTTATGGTAGGGGTTTAGGACATTATGAGACTACCAGTGGGTTTATGGTAGGGGTTAAGGACATTATTAGACTACCAGTGGGTTTATGGTAGGGGTTTGTAAGGACGTTATTAGACTACCAGTGGGTTTATGGTAGGGGTTTAGGACATTATTAGACTACCAGTGGGTTTATGGTAGGGGTTTGTAAGGACATTATTAGACTACCAGTGGGTTTATGGTAGGGGTTTGTAAGGACATTATTAGACTACCAGTGGGTTTATGGTAGGGGTTTGTAAGGACATTATTAGACTACCAGTGGGTTTATGGTAGGGGTTTGTAAGGACATTATTAGACTACCAGTGGGTTTATGGTAGGGGTTTGTAAGGACATTATTAGACTACCAGTGGGTTTAGGACATGGTTTGTAAGGCCATTATTAGACTACCAGTGGGTTTATGGTAGGGGTTTAGGACATTATTAGACTACCAGTGGGTTTATGGTAGGGGTTTGTAAGGACATTATGAGACTACCAGTGGGTTTATGGTAGGGGTTTGAGACATTATTAGACTACCAGTGGGTTTATGGTAAGGGTTTGTAAGGACATTATTAGACTACCAGTGGGTTTATGGTAGGGGTTTGGGACATTATGAGACTACCAGTGGGTTTATGGTAGGGGTTTGTAAGGACATTATTAGACTACCAGTGGGTTTATGGTAGGGGTTTAGGACATTATGAGACTACCAGTGGGTTTATGGTAGGGGTTTGTAAGGACATTACTAGACTACCAGTGGGTTTATGGTAGGGGTTTGTAAGGACATTATTAGACTACCTACCAGTGGGTTTATGGTAGGGGTTTAGGACATTATTAGACTACCAGTGGGTTTATGGTAGGGGTTTAGGACATTATTAGACTACCAGTGGGTTTATGGTAGGGGTTTGTAAGGACATTATTAGACTACCAGTGGGTTTATGGTAGGGGTTTAGGACATTATTAGACTACCAGTGGGTTTATGGTAGGGGTTTAGGACATTATTAGACTACCAGTGGGTTTATGGTAGGAGTTTGTAAGGACATTATGAGACTACCAGTGGGTTTATGGTAGGGGTTTGGGACATTATTAGACTACCAGTGGGTTTATGGTAGGGGTTTGTAAGGACATTATTAGACTACCAGTGGGTTTATGGTAGGGGTTTGTAAGGACACTATTAGACTACCAGTGGGTTTATGGTAGGGGTTTGTAAGGACATTATTAGACTACCAGTGGGTTTATGGTAGGGGTTTGTAAGGACATTATTAGACTACCAGTGGGTTTATGGTAGGGGTTTAGGACATTATGAGACTACCAGTGGGTTTATGGTAGGGGTTTGTAAGGACATTATTAGACTACCAGTGGGTTTATCGTAGGGGTTTGTAAGGACATTATTAGACTACCAGTGGGTTTATGGTAGGGGTTTGTAAGGACATTATTAGACTACCAGTGGGTTTATGGTAGGGGTTTAGGACATTATTAGACTACCAGTGGGTTTATGGTAGGGGTTTAGGACATTATTAGACTACCAGTGGGTTTATGGTAGGGGTTTGTAAGGACATTATTAGACTACCAGTGGGTTTATGGTAGGGGTTTAGGACATTATTAGACTACCAGTGGGTTTATGGTAGGGGTTTAGGACATTATTAGACTACCAGTGGGTTTATGGTAGGGGTTTGTAAGGACATTATTAGACTACCAGTGGGTTTATGGTAGGGGTTTGTAAGGACATTATTAGACTACCAGTGGGTTTATGGTAGGGGTTTAGGACATTATTAGACTACCAGTGGGTTTATGGTAGGGGTTTGTAAGGACATTATTAGACTACCAGTGGGTTTATGGTAGGGGTTTAGGACATTATTAGACTACCAGTGGGTTTATGGTAGGGGTTGTAAGGACATTATTAGACTACCAGTGGGTTTATGGTAGGGGTTTAGGACATTATTAGACTACCAGTGGGTTTATGGTAGGGGTTTGTAAGGACATTATTAGACTACCAGTGGGTTTATGGTAGGGGTTTAGGACATTATTAGACTACCAGTGGGTTTATGGTAGGGGTTTGTAAGGACATTATTAGACTACCAGTGGGTTTATGGTAGGGGTTTAGGACATTATTAGACTACCAGTGGGTTTATGGTAGGGGTTTAGGACATTATTAGACTACCAGTGGGTTTATGGTAGGGGTTTGTAAGGACACTATTAGACTACCAGTGGGTTTATGGTAGGGGTTTGTAAGGACATTTTTAGACTACCAGTGGTTTTATGGTAGGGGTTTAGGACATTATGAGACTACCAGTGGGTTTATGGTAGGGGTTAAGGACATTATTAGACTACCAGTGGGTTTATGGTAGGGGTTTGTAAGGACGTTATTAGACTACCAGTGGGTTTATGGTAGGGGTTTAGGACATTATTAGACTACCAGTGGGTTTATGGTAGGAGTTAAGGACATTATTAGACTACCAGTGGGTTTATGGTAGGGGTTAAGGACATTATTAGACTACCAGTGGGTTTATGGTAGGGGTTTAGGACATTATTAGACTACCAGTGGTTTTATGGTAGGGGTCTGTAAGGACATTATGAGACTACCAGTGGGTTTATGGTAGGGGTTTGGGACATTATTAGACTACCAGTGGGTTTATGGTAGGGGTTAAGGACATTATTAGACTACCAGTGGGTTTATGGTAGGGGTTTAGGAGATTATTAGACTACCAGTGGGTTTATGGTAGGGGTTAAGGACATTATTAGACTACCTACCAGTGGGTTTATGGTAGGGGTTAAGGACATTATTAGACTACCAGTGGGTTTATGGTAGGGGTTTAGGACATTATTAGACTACCAGTGGGTTTATGGTAGGGGTTTGTAAGGACACTATTAGACTACCAGTGGGTTTATGGTAGGGCTTTGTAAGGACATTATTAGACTACCAGTGGGTTTATGGTAGGGGTTTGTAAGGACATTATTAGACTACCTACCAGTGG